>NW_001820828.1:643146-726044 GCF_000146945.2 Sclerotinia sclerotiorum 1980 UF-70
CCCCCAGTCCTTTGTTTAAATGCGGATGTCCCGGAGCTAGTGGGGGGGGGGGGGGTGAATGAAATAAACCAAGGTGTCTATTAAGCACAGCCAAATATTTTTGGCGATTTGAACTGCAACAATTATTTGGAGATTCTCTCAACTCACTGTCTCTCGATGGCTTCTTTATTACAGTCGCGGGCACCCTCATGCCTAGCATGCCTTCGCAGGACGACAAATAGTTTTGGTGATGGGCTTCTATTCTCAAGTAGCCAGCAGGTTCGAGGGAAGAAGAAGCTTGCGAAAGAAAAAGATCACAACGTTACCGTTCAGTTACTGAAACCTGTGGTAGGAATTGGCAGAAAGGGCAAGTTTGCCTTGCATCTACTCGAGGACTTTAAGTTTCACCCACTAATTTCAATATAGGAAGAATTGTTCAAGTTCCTCCCGGATTGATGCGAAATAAATTGTATGGCAAGGGATTTGCTGTATATGTGACACCTGGAGAATCTGGAGAAAGGGGCTTGAGGAAACTCGTCTCTCCTCCTGATAGTACTTTCGGCAAGCGCAAAATCAGAATAGAGCAGGTACAAAATCAGGAGAAGCCAGACAAATTCCCTAGCGGAGAACGTCGACTGAATCTCAAGAAGGTGGTTGAGCTTGAATTACTGAGCGTACGTATACCTCGATTTTTCCACAAATTAGAAGACAAGATTTGCTGACTGGCTGTGAATAGCCCCAACGCTCCACTGCTATCTTATCCGATTTAATGCCACCTTACATAGAATTCTTCGAAACAGCCATCACCATTGCCCCTCCACCAGTAAAGAAGGTCTCGCCATCTTTAGCGTCATCTTCCTCCGTCTCCGCCGCGGCCGTCCAGAATAGTGCGGGGAAGCCAGAGAAGGTACCCATCTATGGGTCGGTATCGACTACGGATATAGCCACGAAAATGAAAACCATTTTAGTTCAGGACTCTGAGGGAAAGCGGGTCGTATTTGGACCAGAAGATATCAAATTTGTCCAAGAGACAGAGGAGAAGGACCGCGTCAAACATTTAGGCATTTATGAGGTTGACATACAACTCAAGGGTGCTACTGATATTGTTCGAAGGTCTATCAAAATCAATGCACAAGATTAGAGCTAACGATGAGATCAACGGATGTTGAAAAGGCTTTGAAAGATACCTATATATTAAGCCTTGTTTATAGATGTAACACTACATACACATTACCCAATCGGGGAAGAGAGTATAAAGGCATCATTCGATTTCGATCATGCATCATGAGCTGAGGGATAAAGTTCAATGAGAATACAGAGTTAGTTCGAACCTGAGGGGTCCAGCTGTAAATATTTGATTCCAGGAGACAAGTCGTTGGCCGTAAAAAATCGGTCCATCCGTCAATGCATACAGTCAGTGTCTAGTCGTCTGACTCCTTTCCACTCTTGAAAATGGCTTGTCTTTACATTACACTCAACATCAGCGTTGAAAATATTTATGCGCTACATCCTCACACAGTCGCGGTAGGTATGATCTTACAATGAGCTATCTAGTCGAGTATAACTCCGTATGCTATGACGGGAAAAGAGTTTCGCTTCTCTTGGTTGCAGGCCTAAGAAAGTGAATAAGCCCGAGGGGCAGAAGAATGCAAACAAAGATGCATGATGATCGGAGGATCTCGCCGTAGTTTCTTCGGTAAGTGATATTATTGCCATGGTTATGAGGTCAATTTCACCAGCTACCCCACTTGCAACAACTTGATCAGATTGTACTTGAATAATATGTGAAGTTTACGTTGGTATCATGCCTCACTAACCTTTTTATAACCATCGTAAATATTGGCTTCAGTTGACCTTATTAGTACTCGAGTTTATTTATTACTTACTAATTTTGATAAAAACATTAACTAAAAGTAAGTGGGAAGAAAGAAGTAAAAGGTACGTACGTCACGTCACATCGCATCACATTCACCAAAGGTCCAACTCGGGGTTCCATATCTTTTTGTCTGCAAGACCAATGAATGCCAACAAATTGATATGTTGAGGATTCTATTTGGAAACAACCACCCCACCATTAGCGTCATTTTAAATGTGACGGTATCGGTCCTGAAAGCCAAAAATACTCCACCCCTCTCGAAGACTTTCTACTAAAGAAAACCTTTTCCATCTTGATCAATTATTTTGACTCTTTATTGACTCTTTTTCCCCAAATCTCAGATACCCCTTTTTGAAATCACCACAACTTTCAAATACATATACACATTTACAATCGAAAATATGGGTTGCACAGACGTTCTCAGCCGAAAGTCCGGAGTCATCGTTGGAGATGATGTCCTCAAGCTTTTCAACTATGCTCAAGAGCACAACTTTGCTATTCCAGCTATTGTATGTTACGCCAGCAACGAAAGATCATCGTGAAGGATAACAACTAATAATGACAGAACGTTACCTCTTCCTCAACCGTCGTAGCATCCCTCGAAGCTGCCCGCGATGCCAAATCCCCAATTATCCTCCAAATGTCCCAAGGTGGTGCCGCTTACTTCGCTGGAAAGGTTAGAAAACCTTCACTCAACCAAACATGCAATAACTAATTTCTGAATAGGGTGTTGCCAACGGTAACCAAGAGGCATCCATCGCTGGTGGTATTGCCGGTGCCCACTACATCCGTGCTCTTGCTCCAGCATACGGTATCCCAGTTGTCCTCCACACCGATCACTGCGCCAAGAAGCTTTTGCCATGGTTGGACGGTCTCCTCGACGCTGATGAGAAATACTTCAAGGAGCACGGCGAGCCTTTGTTCTCTTCCCACATGATCGATTTGAGCGAGGAGGAGGTTGACTACAACATCAAGACTACTGCCGAATACTTGAAGAGAGCTGCACCAATGAAGCAATGGCTCGAGATGGTATGTTAACAAGGGATATGAGATGCCTGATAGTGTCAGTTACTAATTCATTTTACAGGAGATCGGTATTACCGGTGGTGAAGAGGACGGTGTCGACAATGAGGATGTTGACAACAACTCCCTCTACACTCAACCAGAGGATATCCTTGCCATCTACCAAGCTCTTTCCCCAATCTCACCATACTTCTCGATTGCCGCTGGTTTCGGTAACGTTCACGGTGTTTACAAGCCAGGTAACGTCAAGCTCCGCCCTGAGCTTCTCGGCAAGCACCAAGCCCATGTCAAGCAAGCCATTGGAGCAAAGGAAGACAAGCCAGTCTTCTTGGTCTTCCACGGTGGATCTGGATCTTCCAAGCAAGAATTCTTGGAAGCCATCTCATACGGTGTTGTCAAGGTCAATCTTGACACCGATATGCTATTCGCTTACCTCAGTGGTATCCGAGACTACATCCTTAAAAACAAGGATTACCTCATGACCCCAGTTGGTAACCCAGATGGAGCAGACAAGCCAAACAAGAAGAAGTTCGAGTAAGTATCTTCTGAATCTTTGACAACAATGTATACTAATACTATGATAGTCCCCGTGTCTGGGTTCGTGAGGGAGAGAAAACCATGTCCCAACGTCTCGCCGAGGGTCTCAAGGATTTCAACACTGCAGGACAGCTATAAATTTATTATGATGACTAGCGAACATTCAAGTTGCGTTTAAAAGATTTACACGGTTTAGGACATTGTTATGAAATACATAGCGAAAGTGGAGAAATGGTGGATGGGGCGGAGGAGTTTTGGTCAAACCTATAAATGCAAAGAATAACTCATTAGGAAACTTCCTGTTATAATTGACACGATTTGAATGAATGCATGCATATAAAGTTTGAATTTGATCGGAATACTTAGGATGACATCAAAGGATTTTCATCAAGAGAACAAACGGCGCGAAAGTTTCATCCTAATTAAGCGCTTTATCAGGTTCGAGTATTTTAGCCTCCAACTGTCCATTTGGCCGTCGGACTTTCCTGAATCAGGGTCAATGATTAGCAATAGCAATGTGAATAACATTTTAGTGGAATGTATAAGCCACATACGAAACGCGGCCTCGATAATTTTCTTGAGTAGTAATAATACGAGCTCACACTTGTAGGCTAGACATGTTTTTGAAAATGGTGGTGGTTAGTAATTTTGGAGGGTTGAATTCGTGTGTGTACTATACTGTAGGAACAATAAGTACATTTTGGGTTTGGGATTGTGGTTTGGGGCTGATTGGGTTTGCTTTAGCTGTCCACTTTGTGGGGGATGGTATGTGATGTTTGGAGTATGGATATGGTGTTGAGTTTGTGTGAGTAGGGAGTACTGTAGGTATGTGTTCTTTAAAGTCAAATATATTGTAATTATTGTATATAGCAGAGTTGTGAAGGTGTACTCGAATATATACGAGGTAGGTGATAAGTACCTGATACTTTGCATCTGTTAATGTAAAATAAGTATTAAACCAACAGCAACTCAATTTATATACTACTCCGTACTTTCCTGTTTTCTGAATCTGCAGGTACAATCAAGGTATTATCAAGTTTCGTATGGATCCATTCGACCAGTAGAAATAGGATCCCAAAAGGACGGAATACTTACATGAGTAATTCATTACCAACATTTGAATATTTTGGGTAGTGCTTCTGTAATCTGTAGATGACGTTCTCCACAAGCGAATGGGCCAAAGTATCAATTTGAGGGGCAAAAGTCAAGCTAAAAGGCTCCGCAATTCCACCAACCATTTCCCCCTGGTGAATCTACGAGTAATAAATGCCCTTGAATCCATCCGATCAACCAACCCATCCATACATCCATAACCCATCGCACCGTTGGTTGTGGACGTCGTACTAATATCACAAGGACAATCCTTCCTTTCCTTCTCACCATCAAACATTCTTGTTTCTTGTTCATTCACCCTCTTGAATTCTATACTTTATAATTAAATTGTTTTAAAGCACTATTCGTTTAAGAACGATCATATTCTTTCCACAACTGAACAAGTGCACCTCGAAAATTCGACCCACAATCTCTCAACCTCCTTGGTTTTAATCAGATCCACAATCTCCCAAAACAAATCGAAATATCAAACAGATGTCTTCCAACGAAGCTGAAGGAGCAGGAGTATCTGCGCAAAACAAAGGATCTTGGAGCGCGTTCCTCAAGTCGATCGCTTCATTCAACGGGGATTTATCTTCGTTGACAGCTCCACCATTCATTCTATCATCAACATCGTTGACTGAATTCTCTTCATATTGGGCAGAACATCCTAATCTATTCGTCGCACCTGCCGCAGAGCAGGATCCGCAAAAACGAGCACTCTTGGTCTTGAAATGGTTCTTGAGTACATTGAAACAACAATATGCGAGTCGAAGTGATAAATATGGAAATGAGAAGAAACCTTTAAATCCTTTCTTAGGAGAGTTGTTTCTTGGAAAGTGGGAGGATTCCTGTGGGACTACCGAGCTTATTTCTGAGCAGGTCAGGTATGTTTTCTTCTACATGTGAATAATGTGCCATCTCTAATCTTGCCTTTAGCCATCATCCACCTGTTACCGCATATCAAATATCCAACAAGAAACATGGCGTATATTTACAAGGATACAATGCTCAAAAAGCTTCTTTCTCTCGAACCATCAACGTTAAACAAATCGGTCATGCACTTTTGAGTATTCCTGTCTACAACGAAACCTATCTCATCACTCTTCCAAACCTCCACATTGAAGGTTTAATCTTTGGTTCGCCATTTGTCGAGCTCGAGGCCAAATCTTACATTACAAGTAGCTCAGGATTTACCGCCAAGATTGATTATAGTGGCAAAGGATGGTTATCTGGCAAGAAGAATAGTTTCACCGCTACATTATATCCCACTGGCAAAGAAAAGGAAACTCTCTATACCATCACTGGACAATGGACCAAACAATTCGAGATCAGAGAAGGTGGAAAGAAAAGTGATCTGATAGATACTTATGATGCAGATGCTGCACCTACCACTCCACTCATCGTTGCACCAATCGAAGAACAAGATCCATTAGAGTCGCGGCGTGCTTGGTCCAAGGTCGCAGCTGGTATCGCAGCCGGTGATATGGATGCAACCAGTAACGAGAAGACTAAAATTGAAGTTTTTCAACGAGAACTTAGAATAAAGGAGAAGAGTGAGGGTAGAACTTGGGAAAGAAGATATTTCACCAAGATGGAAAATTGTCCAATCTTGCAAAAATTGTCTCCATGTATCCAATTATCAGCAGATGAGGATAAAACTGGTGGAATTTGGAGATTTGATGAGACGAAGGCTTCCAAACATGTGAGATCGGAACAAACTCTACAACCTCAACAAATAAATGTACAAGTTCCGGTTGCTTGATTACAAAGTATGATGGAAGTGGTGTATAATGAAGGTGGTGCATGATGAAGGCGGCGGCTGCTTGAGCTATACTCGTTCACTTCAAGATATGATGACGAGGTGAATAATGACGTAACTAAGGATTGGATTGTTGATGAAATGAATATCTCGAATTGAGAATTGGTATATGTGTGGCTGTAGTCATTTTTGGATGGGAGAGGGAAGTGATGGTGGTTGTACTCGTGCTCATCATAGATTCATGGGTGGAAGGAAGGATCCTTTTATACTATTAAGACTACTTACCAAGTACCTACCTAACGAAACAAGCTTTTTTATTGGGTTTCATGTAGATGAGATGATGAGATAAAATGAGTTGAGATGAGTTGAGTTATTGGGAAAGTAATGAGAATTTTAGAGTTAATATTAGGTATATAAGTCTTGTGAAATTTAATTGGGTTGTTTTGAAGGTGGGTGTGGATGTAGGGATGACTGATGTTATGATATTGTGATATGATGGGGTAGAAGAGTGATATAAAAGGGTTATAAGATTATAAAATCTTGATATTTATTTAATAATAATATTATATATATTGTATTAAACTTATATATTCTTAATCTTTAATGAATTTTTTAAAAATCTTTTTTTTTCCAATATTTTGGTTAAAAGGAATGACCTGGGAAGCTGATTGTGTGTGTGTGTGTGTTATTATTTAACGGCCAGAGGCCGAGGGGGCGAAGCCCCCCCATTCTCATGACATCCCCTCTTGGGGCAAAGGCCGCCAGGGAGTTACTCCTGGGTTTCTAATAGTTATATACATACTATTTCTACAGAGTGTAGTGATTCCTGAGCGCATTCCCATAGCTGCCGTGATCTTGATGAGAAATTAATCCTTCCTATTGGTGGAGGGATTACTTAGTATGAATTCTGCCGAGCTGCAGCCGGTCCGCCTAAAACCCCATGACCTTCTTAGCGCCTCCACAATTGATTATATAAGCTTTTTTTTTTTTTTTTTTTTTTTTTTTTCTTACAAAGGAAATACAGGTTTTATGGTCAATTTTGATTGTCTGTTAGGGTAGCTCTGCGACCTGGGGTCTCACAGCGAGTGAATGGGGCCCTTTAAGATTGGGGGGGGAGGGAGGTGGAGGGGACATATGTTGGTATAGAATCCGTTCGCTTTCGTCCAGTTTGCTAATACCTCAGCACCTTCGTAGGTACCGCAGAGGAACGGAAGAATATCGGCAGGTTTCCCTTTAGGCCGGGGGTGGTTTCTTTTGGCGATACTGCAGAAGAAGAAGTGTACTGGGGATTTACGGGCTCCACATCTGCAAAGCAGTTGTGCGTCTTGATGTAGGAAACGTTCGTGGTACGATGCGAAGTCTCCATGGCCTGAGCGGATAGCTATTAGGCGACCTAGGAAGGGTCTAGGGAGAGAGAGTTCTTTTGGGTTCCTTGGTGAGGTAAAGATCTCGAGGTCTCTGTAGGCTGTTGGGATCACTGTTGACCACAGCTGATTCATTGCTTTTTGCCTGAGTCCTTTGGTCACTCTTCTGAGTCCTGCATATGAGTAGGCCCCTGTGGGTTGAGGGAGGGCTGCCCCTGCCTTGGCCGCTTTGTCAGCCGCTTCGTTTCCTGCTACATCTTTATGACCAGGGACCCATCGGATATGGACTGTGCCATTGTGCCAGGTTGAGGCTAGTTGGCGGAAAGCCGAGAAGGTGTCCTGGGAGGATCCGGTAGATTTGGAGAGGAGTCTTACTTCCTTCATTCTTCCTAGTGGAAGGCTCCCTTCGCAGAATTTGTGGTTGTCTTGGTACCCTACGAAACCGCCACCAGTGTTGCCGTTTGCAAGTTTAGACCCGTCAGAGAAGATAACGATATCTTCGCGAGGGAGTAGGTCATAGAAATCGTTGAATTCAGTAGCTGCTTCCTGTTTGGTACGGCCATTGGGGCTGTGAATACGCTTCATTATTTCTGCTCTTGATTCATATTCTAGCCATTTAGGGGCTGATAGGGGATCGATCTGTTCCGAGGGCGGAAGAGATAGGATACGGCAGGCGAAACGGGTCTTGAAAGAGCCGGGGTCCTCTTGGATCCATTTAGCTCTCCAGGCGAGAGGGTGGTAGGGGTCCAGTCTTCTGGTTCTAACTGTTGAAGCGCGAGCTAGGTCGTCCAGTTCAATTTCAGGCGGGCGGAGTCCTGATTCACGGTGCAGTATTGCTATGTTGGTTGTCCTCCATACTGGCAGGATTGCTCTGGCACACTCTAAGGTAACCTTACTTAACTGGTTGATATGGCCCTCCACCTTAGTAGGGTGGTTTATTCCGAATTGTGTTCTACCTGTCCACCAGGTTTCTGCTCCAAAGTATGCACGTTTGAGGACACATGCTTCAGCGGCTTGCCGTAGTAGTCTGGGAGGGGCTCCTCTTATAGAGTTACCCAGGGATTTAAGAGCTCTGGCTATTACAATAGCTTTTGTAGCTAGTTCTTTCGTATGCCATTTGAAGGATAACTTTTTATCGAAGAGGATTCCGAGCCATCTAATATAGGGCTTTCCATTGGCAAGTTCTTTGATTGTTAGATCTCCCATAGTAATTGTAGGGGTAGTATCTGGGTTCTGTTCAGTCCTGCGTTTTGAGAAGTGGATGAGTTCTGATTTGCCGGGATCAAAGGTGATGCCTTCTGAGGCGCCCCAGGTTAGGATCTCCAGTGTGGTAGCGTTGAGTTCGGTGACATTATCATCCAGAGAGTTCGAGGCTGCTAGTATAGCTACATCGTCTGCGTAGCCGAATTTGATTGTGTCCTTCCCCATTTTGAAGATAGGGGCGATGTATAACATAAAGAGAATGGGTGATATAGGGGAGCCTTGTGGGAGCCCGCATTCAATGTTTGTTTTGGGGCCTGTGGTTCCATCTAGGCGGACTTGGATGGTTCTTCGGGTTACGAAGGAGGATAACCATTTGGTGAGGTTAGGGGCCCAGCCTTGTTCCCGGAGCCTCCGGATCAGGCGTCCGGGGAGGACAGCGTCGAAGGCTCCTTTGATATCGAGAGTGAGCAACGAGGCCGAGCCGTTTAAGTTAAGTGCATGTTCGACATCGTGGGTAAGGCAGGTGGTGAGGTCTACTGAGGATCTGAGAGGCAGGGCTCCGAATTGGTGTGTGGAAAGGACTTTATGGGAGATCGAGGTCCAGGACATTTGCCGGGCAATTAATCGTTCGAGTCCTTTGCCGAGGACTGAGAGTAGGGCGATGGGTCTGTATGATCTGGGCAGTGATAATATTATATTTGCAAATCTATGAGTCTTTTATAATATATCCAGTGAGACTACAAATATAAGTAAGAGTAACCAATTCTTACCATGCTTTCCCAGATACAAGATGTCAGTCTCAATATCCTTTGAGAAGGTTGCCCCCAGGCAAAAACAACCTTTCTACACCTATTATCCTGTTTGCTCCCTAAGCCTACCCGGTATCTCCATTGCCAGCTGCCTTGTACCCTATTGTAGACCGATACGCGCATCCGTCCTCTCGAGCCGTATAGACAGTGTCACTGTCGCTGCCATTATACGCTACGCCCCGCGGCTTGTGCACCGTTTCGCGTTACCTTGCCGGATCTCTCCTGCACAACAAGGCCGACCGTATCTTGCAAGCTTTGCTGTGTCTTAACTCCTAGCCAGGCAACTAAAAATACAATGTTTCCAGCTCACTAACCAAAGCACAGCCTGCAAAGTCCATTCCCCCAATGTATAGTTTGTAATCGATAATGCGGAGGGTTGAGAACGTATCGGATATGTGTCTCATAAGGTAGCTTCTGCCAGAGCTCATCCGCTGCCGTGATGTCTGCCGAATGCTTCGCAGAAGAGTGAATCTTGCTAAAAGCATCCCCCTCGTTCGAGAGTTCCTCTGCCGCCATAATACCGCTCTTGTACATTCGTAGAGCAAAGTGCCAAAAGCGTCCCTCCATCCCTAATCCACCCATACCTCCGTTGGCCTCAATAAGACTCTACCACAACCTTTATACATTCTCGATTACTCCCCTTAACCACCTGTAAACTTCCAATCCGGTATACCCGCAGATTGTACGCATTGTTGAGTCGTGAAAATTCTGCACGCTAGCGCCCCAGAGGTGCCCTGTCAATCACCGGCACAACGCTTTCCTTCTCAGGCTCTGCTCCCACACAGATTCGTAAAGGCAGTCCGCTTTGAAATGCTCCTTAAAGCAATTCTCAGGCTCTGCATCCCACTGCAGATTCGTAAAGGTGGTTCCGCTTCGAAATCCGTCGTTGTTTCGTTGATTGTCGGGTAGTTTTCATCTCCGTTCGACTGATAGTCCTCTGTTCCGGGCCAAATTCACGATACCTTCACTCCCAGTACCGCTCCTTTTTAAAGCACGACCTTTGCCCAGCTTCAGCCTGATTCAATCTTGGCTCTGTAAGAAAAATTACAGGTTCGTAGGATGCACCACGTACAGGTGTTGAATCATCGCATCCCCTGGGAAGCTGATTGTTACGATCACGGATCTTACAGTAACCGATCGTGTGTTTACGAGATGCGATTCCCACCGATCCCACCGACTTAAATCAAGTGGGAGCGATGGGATGATGGGATAGGGAGTACGAAGATCTATATAACTAGGAGGGATTCCCTCACTCTAGAGCTTCGTGCTCAAGATCAATCATTTAGTATACTCTACTATTAGTTACGAATTGCATATAATTATTGTCATTACTTTAAGTCCCTGCTTGACGCCTAGTTATTAACCACCTCGAGAGCCTAGAGCACTTCCACGTGATCTAGACGGCAAACCTCGTAACAGAAATAGGTTTTACATTATTTAATTGAAAGCTTACATGATTATGATTTAAAGGAACTAGAATGTTAATTATAAGCTCCTGGGAGATATCCATTTCAATTAAGAGTAGAGTAATGATGATCGGATCTTATGATATTATCAATAATCAAAACAAGAATTGATTACTTAACTTTACAGTACTCGCTGGGATATAGAACTGTGAACAACAAGTCTATATTCTCTGGCTCTTCTGGATCCAGCTCTTTTTCTACAACTGCTGGGGACTTGAAGATGTATAAGATTTTAAATAGCTATAAAAAAAGTAGTCCTATGTTGTTCTGGAGTTTGGACAGATATTTTCGAGTCTTTGATAATTAGTTTATATTTCAGTAGTGAAATTTTTCGACAGGTTAATTAACATGTTTTTGATTCTTCCCGCCTTTAGAATGTTAACTTGAATTTCTCAATTGGTGCTTTCTTAGCTGGATGAAAGATATCTTCAATAAATGATATTTTCGGTGAAATGATATTTAATACTTGGATGGTCCAACGTCATTCTTAGAAAGTATGTGAAGTATTTTGGCTGCCGAGAGCTCCAGAAGTCATAGGATCAATGTCTGACCTTTTCTTGATGAGAGTAGTTCATCATAGACAGTTGAAGGCTTTTGTTATCATGATTGTTCTAGTGATTTATACCAAACTATCTCGTCAAGTAGCACTTCTCTTTCCCTTATGGTAATATGAGCACGTTAAGCGCAGAGAGCTAGAAAGTTTAACCAGTCTTTTCCGCCAAATTGATATGGCAAAGTAATCTAAAGTCCTCCCAGATGAATAGACTCTTATCTTCCGTAAAGTAATCTAGTATATAGCAATTGGCACATTTGAACCTTGAAAAACATTCGATCTTTCATACCAGAAAAGCTAGCGACGTCAGCGAAACCTGTCGAGGACCAAACAACACCATAACCATTGCAAATGCAATGCCTCGCACCATGTCTGGCTGCCTCATCGCTAACATATTTCCATTCCATATTTGAATCAATGCCAGTGCAGTCTTGCTTCGCAAGGTATAAGTAAATAGAAGTAGCCTACCCAATCTTACAGACTTCCGGACCAAAAATTCCCATATGATCTTGAATTTTCAGATCCTTTGTCTCGCAGGCCGATCAATTCATTCTCACTAGCAGGTTTCGGTAATTTCATCCTGTTATAACTGATTGCACTCACTCTTTGCTTAACTCCGCAGATCCTAATGCTGGAAGGGCGAAAAGATGACCAAGCCCGCGAGTCTTTTGAGAGTCTCACTTTCTTCATCACTTCATCATCGCTAGGTAGCAGAGCTTTGGGAACTATTCACATACTTGTGGCAAATCAACAAGGTAATTTGTGAGAGCAACCTCTTACTCCGAAGATGTCCTAGGGAGAGCATTCAGCTCTTACAATTTACGGGACTTCTAGGTCATCGTACTTAAAAGCTCCTGGAGTTTCGTGGAGCAGAGACAATATCCTATCACATTGCTCGGACTGTAACAAAGCCATCTCTACAATCGACATGAAAGTTCTAGGGCCCAATAGCCTTCTAACAGAGCGGTCGCAATGAGCACAGAGATAGCCTTGTGGTTCAAACATCTTTAGAAGAACACATGTCCCAGTGAGACTCTTCTATGATTTCACTCATTCTTCTGTTAGATGTGACCCATTTTTATGCGATTGGAATGGCTTCTTTGCCGAAGTTTGTATCCAGTACCATATACGAGCAAGCTTCTCACAGAAGCTGTGTGTGCATGACGCCAATAAATACAATAAGGCCACAGAAAAAAGCAGGCGTAATGACGTTGCTCAATGTACCATTATCGTCTTCGGGCAAAACTATGATTTGAAGATCAAGTGCTGAAATCTAAAGCAAAACAGAAGAAAAATAATTACCTATGCAGCAGCGCTACGAAAACAGTCACCTACTAAAGAGCTAACAACCTGGCTTATAGTCTAGTCGACAAAGTAAAGAGTAATATGTATAAAGAATATCCATATCTTCGACACTCAGTCTTACTTATTCCCAAATACTAGATATACTTGTCACAACATCATCTATATTATCCATTTCACTCCTCTTCCCGATGCTAGCTACCAACAGTCATGATTAGAAAACTTACAACACAAGAAGCGAGTCTTATCCCCTAAATTTTCCTCCGTGAAAACTGCGATGATAGCTAGGTCTTTATCTTGAAACTTTTGATAGATGTTACACTAGCGATTTGACTCGATTCAAGGATTAACTGAACAAGTAACCCCATTTTACGGTTTATAATTTCGCGGACCCAGGGTTAGGATGGATCATCAAGGTAACATCAGAAATATTCATAGATGAATAGGAATTGGAAACAAAGACTACATCAAGAGATGCTTGAAACGGAGACTTCCATTGTCTGCCCATGTATAGATTGAAAATTGAAGGAGACTCAAGATATTGAGGACATGCTTTAAATTAGATATCGTTTTGGAAGAACACCCACGAGACCTTTCAATACGCCGAAAAAATTTATACATCGAGATATATAGACTGTATGAGTACAACTTATACTCAACCAGCAGCAATCTCCTCTTCCTGGTCTTCCCATTCTCCTTTCTCCTCCATCTCCTCATTCAGCTCCATCTCTCCATCCCCTTCTAGACCTTCACTATCCCATTCATCTACATCCATCTCATCATCATCTTCGTCATCATCCTCGCCACCCTTCTTATTACCAGCCTTAGCCTTCTTCTTTCTCTCAACATTCTCTTTTTGTATCTTCTTGCGTAGTGCCTTTTCTTGCCTTCTCTTCTCCCAGACTTTGTCCATTTCTTTGACTTCTTCCTTGGATTTATGAATATATTCGTGCCACATAATCTTTCCATCACATACGCCTTCTTCGACCTTTGTCATTCTTAGCTTCATCCTTGGTCCTAATTCCACCAATTTGATGGCCCGTTTTTCAGCACCACTTTTGACACCCTTGGCTTGTCCATCACGAGCCTTTTCCTTTTGGCGTTTATTGAGTATCTTGCGAGTGCGTGTCTCAACTACCTCGACTTCCGCATCAGTGTCAACCTCACTTCCACTTGTAGCATCCGTCATATATCCAGCACCGTCTTCTCCAACCATATAGTCGGCAATATCTTCCAACTTTCCAAGATTTGGCAAACCTTTCCTTGGATTTTTTGATTGTAAATATTTCTCTGCAGCATTCAATCGTCTTAATGGTCTTGAAAGACCTATTCGCTTCGTTGTGATTGCATAGTGACGAAGGTTGATGGTATAGGCGCCATCATCTTCATCTTTGGTGGGTTCTCGATTGAGAAGCATAACTCTGCGGATGGATGTTAGAGGTGTAATATTGGGAGAGATTGGTGGGAAAAGAGATTGAAAGATGGTGGTTGTAAGCGATTCGAGGTGTTTGGGTATCTTTTTGTCGGAACTCGATTCTGATGCAGGAGATATGAAATTGTTCATAACGAGCTAAATAGATCAGTTCTAGGCCCAGATAATTGATGTTGTAAACGTACCAATGGAGGAGTAGTGTATTCTTTTCCACCACCCTTGGGATGTTTTAATGCTTTTCTCACATCCTTACATAAAGAATATTTCTCTACATTGAAATGTAATGTTGGACCTCTTGGTGTAAGAGCAAGTCGCATGTTTGTATTTCCAGCCTCCGACCTTGAGAATAACATGAGATGACTGACACCCAAAGGGCCTGCCATTGTAAGGTAATCTCTCAATCTGTTTGCTCTTCTCTCCTTCAATCTCGATGCCGTATCTGGTTCCATCATCCGTCGAACATCCCTCACCAATTGACTAACACTTGGTCCAACTTCTCCAGCTCCAGCTCGAATCACCATGCTTTTCGGGGATCGTGAAGTCTGACTAGCAGGAGCTGACTTTGCTCCAGCTGGTCCATTATTGGCACCGACATGAGTGCGCTTCTTAGTTCGTCTTCGTGCCATTTTTGAGTATTGGATTGTATGATGTTATTTCTGTGTTATTTTTGTAGGACTTTCTCGTACTAATATTTTCTTAAAGGTAGAAACTTTTTTGCGCGGCCAATCAGATAAGCGGATCCGATAAGCTGATAAAAAATTATTTTCTCGAGAACTAACTTGACCGGTCTTCCTTCAAAGCTCTTCACACTCAGTAACACCATATAATCAAAAATATTGCAACTATATTGAAATCACTTATTGATTGAAGAATTTGGATCAAAATACGCCTAAAGTTTGGATCGACATTGTACAATCATGTCTTCGGTGAAGCGGAGGAAGACCGAGAAAAACACATCTTCGGGATTGAAATCGAAGCAAGCAAAAGAGCCAAAAGAAGCCTCCCCACTATCTTCGCCGGAGCCAACAGAGGAGAATCAGAACAATGAAATAGAGGAAGGAACGGAGGAAGAAGAGGTCACAAAGTCATTCAAAGATTTGGTTTGTAATTACTTTTCCGTCGAGAAAATGTTTACTGACATTTCCAGGGTATCGTCGATTCATTATGCGAAGCATGCGACACCTTGGGATACAAAGCTCCAACCCCTATTCAAAGGGAATCTATACCACTCGCGCTCCAAGGAAGAGATTTGATCGGCTTGGCAGAAACGGGAAGTGGAAAAACTGCCGCGTTTGCACTACCTATTCTTCAATCTTTACTTGATAAACCACAGCCTCTCTTTGGATTGGTTTTAGCACCGACTCGTGAACTTGCATATCAAATCTCTCAATCATTCGAGGCCCTTGGGTCTATTATCAGAGTAAAATGTGCAGTTATAGTAGGAGGAATGGACATGGTTCCACAGGCAATTGCTTTGGGTAAAAAACCTCATATTATAGTCGCCACTCCTGGTCGCCTTCTTGATCACCTGGAAAATACGAAAGGCTTTTCGTTGCGGTCATTGAAATATCTAGTTATGGACGAAGCCGATCGATTACTTGACCTCGATTTCGGACCTATTCTGGATAAAATCCTCAAAGTTCTACCTCGAGAGCGCCGGACATATCTCTTTTCCGCAACTATCAGCTCCAAAGTCGAAAGCCTTCAACGAGCAAGTTTGAAAGACCCACTCCGAGTAAGCATCAGCAGCAACAAATACCAGACTGTCTCGACTCTTATCCAAAACTACATATTCATCCCATTAGTTCACAAGGATACATATTTGATATATCTCTTGAATGAGTTCGCAGGACAATCCGCCATTATCTTTACACGGACAGTCAACGAGACACAGAGAATAGCGATTCTGTTACGAACCCTTGGATTTGGAGCCATTCCACTACACGGACAACTTTCACAATCTTCTCGCTTGGGTGCCTTGAACAAGTTCCGTGCAGGCTCAAGAGAAATCCTTGTTGCAACTGATGTTGCTGCTCGTGGGTTGGATATTCCTTCAGTTGACGTTGTATTGAACTACGACATGCCACAGGACAGTAAAACATACATTCACAGAGTAGGAAGAACCGCTCGTGCAGGGAAATCCGGACATGCAATTAGTTTCGTCACGCAATATGATGTAGAAATTTGGATGCGCATTGAGGCTGCATTAGGAAAAAAGCAGGAAGAATACCAAACGGTGAAGGATGAAGTCATGGTATTCAAGCCTAGAGTGGAAGAAGCTCAAAGGCACGCTAGGAATGAGATGAAGAATTTGCACGAAGATAGAGGGAAGAAGGGTGCAGTGTTAAAAGGAAGAAGACCTGCAAACGGTGCTAAAAGAGGTCGTGATGAAATGGATAGAGAGGAAGGTTAAGCAGGCACATATTTGTGACTGTGAGAAAGTAAAAAGTTCAATACCCAATAATATAATATCTCGATGTATTTGCAAATTCCTGATTTTCTTTATGTTGTTTGCTGTCTATTGTGTCTATTGTTGATGAAGCTCCGGTGAGCTCCTCGGTGGTGGTTTATGCCGAGCCGAGATCGCCAAAAATCTGGGGTAGCGGGTCAATGATAATAACAGACATCACTCATGAGATACAGCTCTGGTCATTCTCCATTGTACATAGATTTTTATTATGACCAATTTACTTTGTTCGAGGTCGCTCTTTGGAGCTTCCCGTATATTCTCACATTTCAATGGCTTCACTCCAGCGGTTAGGCAAATGAGGCGCAGAGGATTGGCAGATGCTTCTTCAAATGATATGACTCTCCCTCTGAAAGGGTATAAAGTACTAGATATGACCCGAGTGCTTGCCGGCGTAAGCTAGAACCCTGTGACTTCAAAGGAGGCCTCTGACAATTCCACAGCCATACTGCACGCAAATATTAGGAGATCTTGGGTATGGTTGCTATTCCTCGGGCCGTCATTCATGCTCACGGATCTAGTGCAGAAGTGATAAAAGTCGAGCATCCCACAAAGGGCGATGACACCAGACATTGGGGACCTCCTTATGCAAAATACTTGGATGGCTCGGGGAAAGAGGGGCCCGGAGAAAGTGCATATTTCTTTGCTGTAGCCTGGCCTCATATTCCAATCTATCACAAGCTCCACGGCTCACTGATCACTAGGTAAATCGAAACAAAAAATCACTAGGACTTTCCTTTAAACATCCATCGGCAGTCAAAATTCTTCATAAACTCGCTGCAGAAAGTGACATTCTCGTTGAGAACTACTTACCGGGTTCACTGAAGAAATATGAGATGGACTACGAAACCCTGCGAGAGATCAATCCGCGACTAGTATACGCTTCTATTACCGGTTATGGCCAGACAGGTCCGTATCGAAACCGAGCTGGATACGATGTTATGGTAGAAGCCGAAATGGGGCTGATGCACATCACGGGAAGTAGAGATGGACCACCCGTGAAAGTAGGAGTTGCCGTGACTGATTTGACGACCGGCTTGTATACTAGTAATAGTATTATGGCTGCTTTGTTGGCAAGAGGAAGGACGGGAAGAGGACAGCACATTGATGTTGCTCTATCTGATTGTCAAGTTGCTACATTGTCAAACCTGGCGAGTTCTTGTTTGATAAGCGGGGAGAAGGACGGGGGGAGATGGGGGACTGCCCATCGTAAGTGTTTTCTGATCTTGTTGAAAGCTCTTTCTTACAATAGTGTTAGCATCGATTGTACCATATCGTTCGTATAAGACGAAAGACGGGGATATCTTATTCGGCGGAGGAAATGATAGATTATTCGGACTTCTGTGCGATGGGCTTGGACGCTCAGAATGGAAAGAAGATCCAAGATTTGTCATTAACACATCAAGAGTTGCCCACCGAGCAGAATTAGACAGCTCTATAGAGAAGATCACGCAAGATAAAACGACTCAAGAGTGGCTAGATATTTTCGAGGGCTCCGGACTACCATATGCGGCCATCAATGACATCCAAGGAACATTGAATCATGAGCACGTGTTGGCAAGGGATATGGTTACGGAGATGAATCATGAATATTGTGGTCCCATAAAGATGGTCAACACTCCAATTAAATATAGCGAAAGCAAGCCAGGTATACGAACAGTGCCCCCTATGCTAGGACAACACACGGATGAGATTCTCAGGGATGTCCTGGGTATGGATGAATCCGATATTCAAGCATTGAAAAGGGAAGGCGCAGTGAAATAGAATTATATAGACATCCTAGATATTGAATACCATAAATATACCTTGTCAATATCTTTGGGCTTCCCTCAAACACAACCGCGCAAAGCATCAGGCTAATTCGAAGGAGCGCGGTTTTTAACACATCACATGATTTTTGAACATGTGATTGCCAGTTTATTCATCACCAGACCACTTTTTGTACTCTCTCATAACGACATCTACAAGTATTTTGAAGAGCATCAACTTCTACACTTTCGACAGGCCGAAGCTGTATGTCAAGGAGTTTAATCCTAATTATAATCTTTGCTGGGATCCTTCAGTACGCGTGCCGACAAGTCGATATATCAATTGTTTCTGGCTCTTGCTATAGGGTTAACACGGCTTTCAATTATTCAATTGATTTCGGTCAACCAATAAATTACTCTTTCAATCCTGATCATCAATTATAGATACTTATCACGCTTGTCGCGACCCAGCAGCTCTGTTAATTCTCGCCGGCGCAAATATAATTGCCTTGGCCGAATACCAATCAACCACGACAGACATGGACGCGCCAAACAATACTCCAGCTCCTGCAGCTGCAACTGGAGCCAATGACACAGCTACGGGCGAATCATCTCCTCCTAAATATGTCCCTCAATTCTCTGCCGCTACCGAAATGATTCTCCAGCGCATGAAAGCAGGAATAACTGGTGGGCTGTCCAGTATTGGCATTACAGGGACACCACCGGGCTACGAGGAAATGCGCAGAAACGTTATGTCAGGCATGAAAACTACACAGAATATGCAAATAAATACACCACCACCAAGATATCAAACTAGCAAAAAGCCAACGCCTAAAGCCGGTGCCACACCTAAAATTGAAACTCCGACAGGGTCTGTAAATAGTGCAGGAACCAAAAAGAGAGGGAAAGGGCCAAGGGCGGGACAAAAGCGGAAAAGAGTCAAGGATGAGAGTGAAAGTGCGGACGAGTCTGATGCTTTAAGTGGTCTAGGTGGAGATTCAGACTCGGATGGTTCGAACAGTGCGACTACGGAAATGCCAAAAATTACACAAAGCGGGAGACAAATAGTGAAGCCGATACAATTCGTTCCTACACTGCCCGAGGCAAGCTCGAGAAAACGGTCTTCTGCGTCAGCACATAAGCGAAGCCAAAATCAAGAACAAGCCTTATGCAAAAGATGTGGGAGAGGCAATAGCCCTCAGAATAATATGATAGTTTTTTGTGATGGATGTAACTTAGGATGGCATCAGATGTGCCATGATCCCGTGGTTTCGGAAGAAGAGGTGAAGGATGAACAGGCTCCATGGTTTTGCAATGATTGTGCGAGGAAAAGGGGGATTAAACCGGCACCATCTAAGAATGACGGTGTTAGCTGGGCCGGCAAAACAATAGATCAGGTATTCCTCAAACTATACTTTTTTGCTCTAAACTTCTTAGCTAACAAATTCTGTAGAGAAGGGCATATCTAGCAACACTCCCTCATCCCCAACTAGTAGAGCTTCTCGTCAAAGCTTCAACCCTTCATCCAGATATGCCCATATTCCCCGCAAATCCTCCACCCCTCCAACCCCGCCAATCACAGAATACATCTCGCCTCACAACAAATCACGCCGCACAACCGTTCCCTCCCTCCGCCACTTCCACAGCAGGTCTCTTCTCTCGTGCAGAATCAAACCCCAACGCCCCAATGAACTTCATTCGTAAAGTAGGTCCTAATTCCACGGCTTCCAATATCACCCCTTCTTCAATGTTTACCTCATCATTCCCACCGACACCAGCTTTCGCTCATGCCTCTTCCGCTCCACCTACACTACCCCCGCAAACCACTGGAAATACCGAGTCAAATGGACACACCAATGGAATGGGTAATGGACAAGGTCTGTCACAGGAAAGCAGAGAGTCTACTCCAAATAGTCCACCATACCCTAAAGCTGGAACAGGCCTTATGAGTAAACTGGGCCCGGACGACGAAGATATCGAGTGGTTAGTTGATAATGGAGATTTTGAGGCTTTTAGTCATACGGTTTATGATGATCATGGGGAAAAGGATGCTGGGGTTTTATGAAGGACAGTTGAGTTGACTAGATGAAATGAAGCCGGGAAGCACATTAAAGGGGACTGGTGTTAATCTATGGCTACTTGGATGATGAGGCTCTACGTGGATCAAAGAACGATTCCGGGTTGGCAGGTGGTTGCTTGTTCAGCATTTTTGGGCGAACGCGTTGCATTTTTGTACATAAGATTTGCGGTGGATATTATCGCTAGCAAGGTGCATGTATATTGATTATGTATGAACATAATAAAATACTAATTGCTCCATCATCCACTGCAAAGACAATACTAATTACCTAATATTCGTTTACAAATATGCATTGGCCCAATAGAAATCTTCAGATATGTACTTTAATCATATCACAAATCTTAGCTCTGACTGCCGTGGTGGCAGCCCAACCTGACGTCTTCTAGAGCTTACAATTAAACTCATAGCTTGCACTACCAGCTTAGAACGAGGTCAATATCCCTAGTTTTTGAAAATCCCTAGCTTTAGAATGCATTTTGTAATCACATACTCTAAACACATCCATGCGTTCATCTCATATCTCATCAAACATTTCAAACACGAGAACAAATCCTTAACCTAGTACGCGAGAATATAGTTACGTCTTCCATCGCAAATATTTTAGGAGCCTGTTTTCTCACTCTTATTATTCATGCAAAAGCAGATGGAGATGATATATGTTTTTATGTCTATCTAGCATACGGAAATGTTGTTGGCTTATATGGTTGCTATTTTTAAATACTGATGTATTATTTTCGTTCAGCTTTTTTTGAATCTGACATTTGGAGCTACACCCCTAATTTTAGATGATATATGTAGAGGAAAATATATTGATATGGTACTCCAGTACGGTAAATGCGGTTCATTTTGATGATGATGATGATGATGATGATGATGATGATGATGACGATGATGAGTAGTGAGGACAATGAACTTATTGCTAAAATGCTTTGTGGTCAATTCTTCTGGACTAGAAGTATATGGGAGAATATTAAAAAAAAACAAAAAACCAAGAGTTAGAGGCCAGGGCGCGAGATACCGACGATACTCGCTGGCGTATAGATGATAGTATCGAAGTGCTGAATACTTGGAGGAAATATAAATGCTAATTTTGGAACGTACAAACGATTACCTGTGTCTTTGATTCTGGCTTTGACTTTTGGGTGGTATGCTGACTTTTGTACCGAGAGGAAGAAATACTAAGCACTATTTTTGCATCTGTTTATGGACTTTGTCTCTTGACAACACCACATCAATGTTCTTTTTCTCATCGTTATAGGTTAGTTTGAAAACCGGCTCCTGAAGTGTCGAACAACTGTGGTTATTATCCTAAGCACTACTACGATTGGATGAACGATTAGAGACTATCTCATGGAGATAACTTGCTCGAATATTCACTGTAGTATAGCAGTTAAAACGGGATACATGAAGAAGAATAATCTAATTTGATGGGCTCCGTGTCAGATAGCACTCTTTGTCATGATCCACTAATACCTCTGAACTCCTCAGAAAACTTCCAAGTTCCAGCAGTAACAAGGAGAAATAGCCGCTAAAAAGCAAGGGAAGAAAACAAAAGATATCCTATTTCCTGAAGGATATAGAGTCTAGAAACTATGCTTATTGTCTGTGGCAATATAACACCCAAGCAGATAATCCAGTTTCAGTATCCTGTCCAGTAATGCCAGTCATTGAATCATCAGGTCTATAATGTTTACTAAAGGAGGCTGTGATATTCTGAGCTATGGTTTTTTATATATTTCCAGAGAGCATGCATGATACTATACCTGGGTACCATCATCAATCGAACTCGGAAAATGTGTTGAGAGACGTAAAAGGGTTAATTTCTCTATTGGGTTTGCCGAGCAGAAACCATGAATCGATAGCAGCTTTCTCGTAGCCATAATTCATCCCCAAAAAAGAATTTGATGTTAAATGCTCGCTCTCAAACTGAGAATATGGCTCGAAGACCAGCCCTTTACCTCTGAACCCACACTGACTTACATCACAAATGAGATTGTGAGGACAAACCCTTCAAGAACCCCAAGACTCTCTTTACCAACTCTGGCACAACTTCAGGACTTTTCGACAAGTTATGTGTAGCACCCGGTAGAACGGCAGAATTCTCCTCATCAACCTTTCCACCTCCTTTCTTCACAATATCAATCCATCGTTTTACTAGGGCCTCTTTATCAATATATTTCGGAACATATTCATCGTTTCCAGAGTATAAAATGCACAACGGGCTCCTAGCGGCCAAGCTTCCAAAAGTCTTTTTCAGTTGCTCGTCCGTAAGATCAGAGCTGAAATAATCATCATCCCCATCATGATTTGGACTTGTTAACGAGAGCCATCTCCTTGCACACACAGGCGATTGGAAGAATCCTTCCGTAGCACTAGATGGTAAGATTTCTTCACCATCACCAGCATCAACCATTTTTTGTGCTAGGGCGATGCTATTTTTAAGAACATTTGCATCCATTTCCTGACCCAAAGCTTCACGATCGCTTACTGAAGCTTGGATAATACCTCCATCAATTGGAGTGTTTGTTTTGTGTCCGGGTCCTGTTAGGTATTCCATGACATCTTGACAACCAGTAGAATGTCCCATCAAGACAATCTTGCCTGATTTGATGGTTCGGAAATAGGCAACACATTGAGATAGTTCCTGGGCATCATTCTTGAGGCAGGAGATACCCCATCCAATATACGCGGAACTTAGAAGAACTTGAGCAAGGCTCCAACCTGCTGGTAATGCATCTGAGATTGATGATGGATATGGTACAGTGAGTAAACCATCAGATAGACCACCAATGAAGACGACAATGTTCTGAGGGTCCGAGTCTGAAGCTTTGGGTGTGTGTTCGAAAGCAGTCAGTTTAGGTGTCTATGGTACATTAGTAAAGGTACTATAAAGAAGTATTCCAGCGTCAACAAAGTCCAACAGCAACCTTCAAACTTATATTCGTGATTACAAAAGAAATAACTATATGAATGCACATACGAATAAATGCGTGACACCTTTCCGCTGAGCAGGGGCCATGAAGGGCATTGTGATATATTCTCAATTCTACTTTGCTTTTGGGGTATCAAGAAAGGTCAAATTAAACTCAAAGTACCAGTAGTGACTGCAAGATTGGGAAGATTCACAATGCCGCTCTTTAAAAAACACAACTGTTGGTTGATCATGGGAACGGCCAGCCAAAAGTGGAAGTCTGATACCCACTGCGCATATCGTTTTATCGTCAACCCTACTGTCTATCACGTGCACTATACTGACAGGGGTAGCAACTCAACCCAGATGAAATTTATCCCAACTTCTAAATCTTTTTCCGTCCATTCAATTCACAACAACACGCTTTACCACCACGATTAATATCCCTTCCCTTCTTTTAAATACATAATCTTCAAAATGTCACCTTATCTCCCAACCCCATCACCACTCTTCCGCCTCCTAACACCTCTCCTCCAATCCTTCAGATCCATCACCCTCCCCTCAATTAGCTCAACAACACCCCTAAGAACCTTCAGCAGCACTCCCTCTCTGCACAAAAAGAACCCTAACAGCAAAACTGATCCTCGAGTAACCCTCATCCGCTACCATCTCCAACATCCTAAGACTCCTCGCCCACTGCGTTTTTCACGTACGCGCGCGTTGAGACATTGGACTATTCATCGAGCATGGATGATACTAAGACGGAAGAAGAGGACTGAGGAGGAGGGAGAATTATACAGGTATGTTATACACAGCCTAGCAGGGGCTTATTTTGCAGCTTTGTTATTTTTTCACAATCCAATTCCTACTTTTTTTCTTTCCAACTCAAGAGTCAAAAAATTATTCAATATGATGAAATATTCCGGATGTTAAACACATTATACTCCGAGAGCGCAAAACCCATGTGGAGATTTCCGTTGCCTTCCTTCTGATTGTCTATTCCCAATTCATGCCTAGCTAGGCCTTGTCTTCAACTTACTTACCTACCTCTTCCTCGTGATATCTTCCCTCAAAATACTAATACCAACTCTTCATTAGACTCCACCAATCAATGCACAACGCTATGGAAGACCTCCGGCTGCTCGAAGGCGCTGGCCAAAAAGAAGCTGGTAGACTATACCGCGTAGCCCTCGAGAAAAAAGGAATTTTCGGAAAAGATGGAATTCCAATTGAGTACGCGAGGGCACAAACCGATACACCAGCGAAGGAACCATGGAATCATGGATGGACTAGAGGAGTAGAGTAGACGGGTATGAGAAATATGACAACAATAACATTGCAAAGGTAAGCAGTTGAGCACGCACATCTCATTTGTTTTGGTATTGGTTGAGGGTAATATGATGATATACCTTATTCACAGACCTGTTCTGTAATCTTCTATGTGGACAAAAAAAGTACCAACTGCTGTCTGATTTCTCTTCTATCTACTGTTATGTTTCTGGAATTGATAGCGGCGTATTTTGCTAACAACTTATTAGGATTTGTACAGTGAATATGGAAGAGAACTTTGAGAGATAGATCTCACGTAAGAAAACATGCACCATATGTATACTAAGTAGTTATGATGAGCTTGTTTAACGACATAAGAGTTAAACATGATTCGGATCCGAAAACCCCGATGCACTTCAGACATGCTATACGACGGGATTGAAGTGTGGGAGCTAGAACCAACGACCAGAATCGCGCCAAGTAAGCGCCGTGAAAGACGGGGAAGGACGTCGTTCATAAAGTCTGTACGAAGTTGCGGAAGAAAAGTTCAATTCATGTAGTAATCGGGCCACAACCACGAGCCCGTATCAGACGGCATCTGCTATGTAATCCTATGCACAAAGTCAATGTCTCTCCGTCTGTCTCCATTTCTCAAATATGCATCGCATCGCCATTCAATATCCATGTAAAAGTCCATCCATAACCATATAACCACCCAACTAAAACCATTAAAACCCAACGCTAATCTGCAATACAAGCAAGTGCACCAACGCATTCCCATCACAAACAACATCGAATTATCTCTCTGGCTATCTTCGAAGGGGACGTCTAGCAAGCTCCTCCCCACTTGTCGAGCTTTTCTCGTGACATCAGAGGTTTATGTAAATGAAATCCCATTATGAGAGGAGCAGGAAATCAAAAACAAATACAAGAATAAGGGAACCGAACTGAACCGAACCGAACCAATCCCGAAGCCCGATAATTTTTGGGCCTGTTTGTGGGAAAGAGTAAGACTGAAATAGAGACCGCCGTTTCGTGGTTGATTGCCGTTGAAAAACATTATCTAGCCTGGCGACTCGATAGAGAAACAATTGAATTTGTTCGTGGAGTACATCGGTATCATTGTCAAATCAGTTCGTGTTCCTGGCGTGTGGGTCTTTTGTCAAAAGGTACAAATTGCCGTTGCCCTTTTACTGCCGTCAACATTCCTGCGGCAGGTTGAATTGCCTATATACTTGCAACAGAAGAGGCATTTTCGACCCGCTCGTGCATCGGTAGTAATGGTTGCGAAGATGCCGCCGTTTCCGAAACCTTCCAATTATATCCTATTTCGATTTTTCCGTCTTGGTTCAGCATATCCCCATCCCCCAAACTCCGTTCGCCTATCCTTACAGTATAACGCAACATCCAGTACTTTCCCCTTTTTCAAATGTTAAGAGGGCGGCTCGTGTGGCTGCTTCAAAAACATCGTCAACTCCATCTCCAGTCAAAGACGAGCATTCCAAGTATTTCCTTGCACCGATAGCCTTTGCAATATCATCTGCCTCTTTCGTCCCCACGAAGTCAAGGGACTTCTTTCGCATCTCCTCTCTAGCCACAGGATCTTCTCGCAAGTCCTTTTTCAACCCAACGAGTATAATGGGAACGCCTGGACATCGCTCGTTTGCTTCTTCGACCCACTAGCCAAAACATTAGTACTTCGTATCAACTTTTCCCCAGAAATTGCAATCTTACTTTGTGTTTGACGTTATCCAATGAATCTGGAGTGTCGATTGAAAATCCTATTAAAATAACATGGGCTTTGGAATATGCCAGTGGTCGTAATCTCTCATAATCTTCTTGTCCCGCTGTATCCCATAATGCCAATTGTACGGATTTTCCGTCAACTCTGCAATCCGTCACATAATTTTCGAAAACGGTTGGAACCTAAAATAAGATAAGGTTGTGAGCATCACCCAATTGGCAAAGATAAAGCGCAAAATTGCTGCGGACTATAACATACGTAGTGCTATATTTATTGTTAGTAAATATGCCAAAATTTTGATTCCTGAAGAGATTTACCGTTGGGAAGTAGCCAAGTGTAAACACACTGAGTAGAGAAGTTTTACCACAAGCACCATCTCCAATTATAACCAACTTCCTGTAGTAATGTCAATATCAGGTCTTTCACGGCGCGCGTTGCGTCATTATAACAAAAACTAATGGGGACGCGCTGACATCCGCCCTAAAAAATGGTCTGTTGCTTTTGCTGATTTTAAGACCTCGGATATAACGAGGCTGAGTAGCAACACGAGCCCCCATACGCTCTCCACGATCGGAATTCCAATCTTTCCAAACTTCATGAAATGTACCAACGTACCTTCGCATGACATTTTGTGCCGGTTGTTGAGTCATTATCGCGGGATCGTATGATATTGTAGATATTGTATTGTCGTTGTCGGTAGAGGTAAAAAGGATATCGCGCCGAGGATTTTAGGAGAAAACCATGCAACTATGGAGGTCGAGAAACTATGTTTGAAGGGGTCAACAACAATTCCGTCAAGATTATCGTGTGGATTCGAAGGAAGAATTATCGGAATGAGAGATTGTGACGAAATGGAGAAATTTCAAAGCTTCAATTTTGAAGATACTCGGACATAAGTGGCTCTCAGTGGGATGGATGAACCGGTGAAAGGTAAAACGATGAATATTTACCTAGCAAATGGATCCTTGAGGAGCGAGTGTCTCATAAAAGAATCGAGGAAGAAAATAAACACACAATGGATTTGTGAAGATGGGTATTTTTGGAGAAGAATTGAAATTATGCTTGGGTTTATTGACGATATCTCCTTTTTAATTGTTGCGAGTAAAGTTAAAGTTAAAAGAAGAAGCCGGGTGGAGATTTCCGAAGAGTGAGAAGGCTGAGCAGTCGGACCGTGCACGTCTTTTATTTTAGAGCTCTGAGTTGGGTTTAGTAGAAGATCCGTGAGATCTGCAATGAGCTTCCCTTATGCGTTTGATGGGAATGTTGGAAAGTGTGATAATGTGATAATGTGATAGATTTAAAGGCAGCTAGCGGTTGAATTTGGAACGTTGCCAGAGTGCAGTCAGTGAGGTGACAAACAGGTGATGTGCTGGGAGAGCTGAATGGATTTGAGTCAAGGTGGATGTTCAAACCTCCAGGAATCGATGTGAATGGGCAGAAGGTCCTCGGTTGGTCATAGGTAGCTATCGGTACGTGTGCTGAATAATGCTGATGAGTAAGTGGATTCGGAAGTATCTCCTTGTATGGTATGATGTATGATGTGAAGCTTGGTAGGCACAGCAAGAAATGAGACAAGACGAATCTAAGATGAGAGAGAGAATGATCATGAAGCAGAGGATATACCCATATGCCCATACGCCCTACCTATGATATCCAGAAGAGTAGAAACGTGGAGGGAACAGATGAAGGGGGAGCTCAAAACTTCCAAGTACATATTGGCATATACTGATTTTCACTCTGAACGGTTTTGTGCATATGCAGTGTTGATGGGTTTCTTGCTTTATGCATCCTCAAGGTCTAGAGTTTCAGTCAGTTCCAGAACTTGACTTTGATATTTTGAAGTTACAAGGTCCTGCAAGCCAATCTATCCATAACCTTACTGAGGAGATGCTGAGATGTTGTAATCTTACAAATGATTCAGAACATCAATGCCCACCGGTGATGTACTAAATAAGGATCAAACTTTATAGGGAATATAAAAAATAAGAGGGCGCAAAAGATAAATAAGTTCATTAAGGTTAAAATAAGAATAAGAATAAGAATATTTGGATGGTAGTGATAAGTGATAGTGATAGATCAAAAGTCCTTAAAAGGCACATATAGATTAATAGGTAGTTCTAACTAAAATCAGTTGAATAAAAATCATCTGATTGAATGTAACCGATGCCATTGAAGTTGGATGTTCAAAATGATCTATTGATTTCAACTACCAAGTACTTACACTTACAGATCTACCGAGTGTATTGATTCTATTCATAGCCTCAAGCAATATTAATGTCATTCAGTTTGATCTCCTTATGGAGTTCAAGGTGCCTGGATCGGTAAGGTGCGGGTATCAAGGATACATTATCTTGTTGATTCTATGCCATTCTTAGAGGAGGTTCCCATACTTGAGTTCTATACCCGTCCTTAGAGAGGTTTCACACATTTGATTCTATTCCCGTTCTAGGACTAGAACTGATTGTATGTAGGTATGTATGGATATGATTGATTCTATCCCCATATTGAATCTATCCCCGTTCCTAGGCGAGCTTCATAGATTCCATCCCTTTATAGGACTAGAAGTCATCCCCGAACTGATTCTATCCACGTCCTTATTCATCTAGAGCTAGAACGTATCATGCTCACCAAAACGATCCCAGAATATTCTGTATGCATTTTCCCCTTCAAGTATGCAACATCAACTGCAGTATCTACTATCTACTCCATACAGTCAAGGGCGACGATGACGGGAGTATAACTGGTTGAGTTCGGATGTGGAAGGTGGAAGGTGGAAGGTCACTTTACAGTAGATACAAATTTGTAGATATCCCATCCAGGACTGCATCTCGTCCTTATATACGAGGTTTGATGACTCAGCCACCTCACTTTAGATTCAATTCAATAACCTTCAAAGGGTACCTACCCGTACATCAATTTAACCTTCAAGCCCTTTAAAAACTCCCCTGCTGGATTTCCCACGGTGCCCTCTCAATAATAACAACCAGGTCAAACCTACATACCCAAATAACTTCGTCACCTCCAAAATAATTACACGCGCCCTCTCTGAAATAATAGTCCAGCCCTCATCCCCCACACAAATCACATTATTGTTCATCCCGAAAGCAAACAGACACCTTGGTGGGGCAGTCGCGAGAACTAATTCTACAACTTTTGAGTAAGTCTGCAAAGTGATATTGGGAAATTCTTCAACAGATACCGTTTTTCGTTGATGCCGCTGGTCGATCCGAATCTAAAATTACCTTGTCACTTAGCCACGGTCGTCGCTACCGGATCCCTCTACCCTACACCCCTTCGGAATGCCCGCAAACCAACGAAAGCAGACAAGCCAGTCGTCATACTTGCAAACTCCTAGAAACACTGCGACTCCGTCAACGCAGGATGCTGGAAAGTCCGTAATTGCACCCAAATCCAGTACGAGCGATTCATCCGAGACATTCCTCACCATGGCACAGACTACAACGAAATCAAATGGCCAACTGCCCACCCCTTCCGCAAACATCAATGGCGTACCTCCGACAGTAAATCGCAAGAAGCAGAAACGAAGGGCGAAACAGGCTGCTAGGGCTGCTGCAGAGCAAGCACAAGGCTCGCAGACGAATGGGGGACCATCTCCTGGCGATGTCAAGAAACAAATGCAGGAACTAGAAGCACGCTTCCGCGAGACGGGACTAGACGAGCAGTACGATGACGACGAACAATTAGATCCTGCGGAGGATAATGCGTATTATAGCGACGAGGAAGGTGATGCATATTCGGGCTCGTATGGTCATGATGGCTCCTCAACAAATGGCTATGCGATGCCTACAACAAATTCCTCGAGCAAGAAACAGAAGAAGAAAAAGAAATCGAAGTCTTCGCAGTCAGACAATTCTAATTACGCACACCACGGCCCAAATGGTTCATCACATAATCACGTATCGCTACCAATTCCTCTACAGTCCCCGCCGAATATGCAGAGAGGGCCGGGTATTTCGAAGGAGAAAATCTGGAATACATCATCGCAAGAAGAACGTGAGAGGATAAAGGAATTTTGGTTATCTCTCGGAGAAGATGAGCGCAAATCATTAGTCAAGGTAGAAAAGGATGCCGTACTCAAGAAAATGAAAGAGCAGCAAAAGCATTCTTGTAGCTGCACAGTCTGTGGTCGCAAGCGCACCGCCATTGAAGAGGAACTAGAAGTACTTTACGACGCATACTACGAAGAGCTCGAGCAATATGCAAATCATCAAGGAGGTGACGGTCCTCCACCAATGATGCCACCTCCCCGTCGATTTGGCGCCATGAGCGGATTACAGCCACCTAATCGCTTACCACCAGTTTTTACTGGGCAGCAACCATCAAGGGGTAGGATAGTAGAGCAACTTGGCGATGACGAAGATGAAGAAGGGGATGAGGAGTACAGTGAAGATGATGCGGATGAAGATGATTATAGTGACGAAGAACCCGAAGAAATCCCAAGAAGTCACGCCACAGACTTTTTTAATTTTGGTAATAGTCTCACAGTACAGGGAGGGATTCTTACCGTAGCGGATGACTTACTCAAAAATGACGGAAAGAAATTTATCGAAATGATGGAGCAACTAGCCGAGCGCCGCATGGCTCGAGAAGAAGATGCAAAAGAACAGTATGCTAATGCGAATTACGGCCACCCTCCGAATGGTTCCATGCATCCTCATTCCCACGGACACCTTCATAATCACCCACCACCGCCAGAAGAAGACGATTATGACGACGAAGAGGATGATGAAGACGAGTATGATAGCCAGGAAGAGGACTATGATGAAGAGGAGATGGTACGTGGAGGACATTATCGCTGATCATCCTGTACTAACATAGCACAGGATTCCATGACTGAAGAACAGCGTATGGAGGAAGGACGACGGATGTTCCAGATATTCGCTGCTCGGATGTTCGAGCAAAGAGTTTTAACAGCCTACAAAGAAAAGGTTGCGAAAGAGAGGCAGCAAAAACTTCTCGAGGAACTTGAGGAAGAGAGTCGAGCGGATTCCCTAAGGAAAGCCAAGAAGGCTAAAGATGCGCAGAAGAAAAAGGAAAAATTGCTGGAGAAGAAGCGGGCTCTAGCCGAAGAAAAGGCTCGGAAGGAAGCCGAAAAAGCGGCCGAAGAAGCTTCTCTTCGAGAAATCGAAGAAAAGAAAGCAGAAGAGCAAAGGCTGAAACGAGAGGAGAATCGAAAAAAGAAAGAGGCACAGAAAAAGGCCGACGAAGAAGAGCGCGTGCGCAAGGAAGCTGAAAAGCAACGTCGGCTTCAGGAACAAAGAGAACGACAGGCCGAACAAGAAAGGAAGCAACGTGAAGCCAAAGAGCGAGAGAAAAAGGAGAAAGAGGAGCTAAGGCGCCAAGCACTGGAAGCGAAAGAGGCCAAGGAAAAGGAGGCCAAGGAACGAAGAGAGAAGCATGAGAGAGAGAAGCGAGAAAAGGAAGCGAAAGTCAAAGCCGACAAGGAAGCCAGAGAGTTACAGAAACGTGAAGAAGTTGCCGCTCAGCAGGCTGCTGTTCAAGCTGCCCAGTCAGCCGCCCAAGCTTCAAGACGCCCGAATCAGGTGCCTACGCCCAACTTGAGTCATGTCCTAGCTTCACCTCATATTTCAGTTGCCATTCCGGCTGTTCCTAAAGCACCGACTCCCATCAAGCTTCGAACAAACTCTCAGCAAGAGAACCACTCAACTATCCCTAGAACCCCCTCCGGTAAATATCAGAGCATATCACCTAATTCTATAACTCCTTTACCGAACAGTCCCGGCCCGATAGGTCCGCCTGGGAAGACATCACTACAGCATCCTTTCTTACAGCACCCACAAGCTACTTCTCCGATACATTCCGCGCTAAAAGGTCCCCCAGGTATCCCTCAGAGTCCATTCGCCGGTATGCAACCCATGCCTGGAGGACTTCAACCAGGAATGCCAATGGTACCCCCAGGTTTCGGACGACCGCATCATGACCCAATGTTCACACATCAGCAACCAATAGGCAACCAATTTCGCCCTTTGCCAATTCCCAATGGAGGCATGCCGCAATTTCAACCCGGGTTTAATATGCATCATATGCCACAAGGCAGAGGCTTCCCTATGCATGGCCCACCAGGATTTCCACAACCGTCTCCAAACGGAATGGGTAGTATTGGTCAGCTTTTTGGCGCCCCCAAAGAAGCACCACCTTCACAGGCTCATTCTCGAAACCAATCTGGCTCATTTGATGCATTATCATCGACGACACAAGCCCAGCCTATCGCGAGACCTGCACCCATTGGAAGACCGTCCAGTATTGTTCACGGCGCTCGTCATGGCGATAAATCCAGTAATGGTGAACCTGACGAATCAAGCAAACATCTTGGTAGTAGCGCTTTACTAGATGATACTGATGAGCCTTTGAAGGTTGGAATGGGCCCACGACGCTCGAGTGCAGCTCCTGGTAATTCTAGCAGGCAAAACTTCCTACCACCTCCATTTGGTATGGACCGCTCGGATCCAGCGGGAATGATGAGCTCCTTTGGTACATGGGGTGCACCGCCAAACCCATTTGGCTCCTCTTCCCTACCTGGATCCAATGGTTTTGGCGGAGGATGGAACACAAGTCTTAATATGAACAATTCATTCGGGATGCCGCCTTACTTTCGTCCGTCTCAACCGCGTTCGGTAGCTGTAAGACTAATGATCTGTATGGCTTGCCAAAACCTCCAGAGTTCGACTCCAGACGGATGGTTAGATATCGACTCTATCAAGAATGAGGTTGCTCTTCTCAATCCTCCTAGGGAAGAGCCAGTTTCTGAGAGGGAACTGCTCGATATTTGTGACACCGAAGGGAACCAAATGAATGGGGGTGGCACCTTTGAGATCCGCCATTCGAATGGCAAATCCCAAATCCATTACGTTAGCGACCCCACACCTCATGACTTCCGTGCTGTCGGCGCTCCAGGTGAAATCGGAAGCCCTATCAGTGGGAATGCATCGAGAAATCCAGGACCTCCTGGCCGAGCTCCAATTGGTGGATTTTAGTGGGTATATCTAGCCTAGCTTTTTCTCGCTATCCAATTCTCATAATTCGGGCATTACACGTTCAGTATTTTGGAGCTTACTTGTGTCTCCGTGCTTGTTTATTCTCATGTGGATGTAAGATTTGCATGGATGGGCATCGACCAAACAAAAGTCCAAATGTGGCGCTCTTCATGAATTCGCTTACGTTTCTTCGTTTTTTATTCTGCCGGTCGGTCTTCTCTGGTCTCCCTCGGTTGGGGAGGAGGAATCAATCAATCAATAAATACCTAGTGGCGTTATTACGCTGAACTATTTTTGCCTGCTTCATAAAGAAGAGGTGAATATCGAATACCAACATTTTTTCAGTGTTCTAATGTATATGTTCTTGCCCTGTTGTGCCTTTTGTTTGCTTCACTTGCGTGCATTTAAACCCTTACTTAGTGTATACCTACTGGTGTAAAGTGCAGTACTTGTGAAAGTTGGGAGGGACAATATTGTGATCCTCTAAATAAATTTTTGTACAGCGTTATTTTTGCTAATATGTCATACAGTACTTGATGTCGGGTACTACTCTTCCATCAGAATTTCGACCAAAATTAGGTATAATTTTTGTGTTTTCTCTACACACCAAGCATGCCTATGCGTACTCACTAGTGTTGAATAGGGGATGAATTAGTGCAACAATGTTATGCTTCACCATGATCGATAACTACTACTTTGGGAGAATTCACTACCATTCACCTCAGCACCTCCACTTATCTCCCCTCATCTCAAGATCGCATTTCTACCAACCCTTTATCCATACACAACTTTTTATCTCAAATAGGATGGTGCATCTGGAGGTACGGATGCTGCATTATGTAAAATGATCTGAAAGCTTAATCAACATGTCAATTTCCTTCGCCATTATCGCCCACCTACTTCCAATATCCTAAGCCCTCGGCATTCCTTCATTCTTTTCCTTTCACCTAATTACTCCTCGCTCGCACAATCACTATTTCATATATGAAAGCACATGAATGGGCGCTTAAGATTGATAACGAAAATGAAGGAGAAGAGTGGCGAGGAAAGGGATCTGAGCGCTTATGTATATCTAAATTGGTATTTTGAGGCTCGAGCCTGGACCGTGGTCATGGCCACGGAAGATGTATGCGAGATTATCAGTGGGACTGGAACATGGGGCTGCAGTGACACGGGAGAGTGACCTGCGTGGACGGGAAGAAAGTGTATACTGGCTGGAGATGAGTTTGAGGAAGAAAGGCAAAGAGACAAACAAGCAAAAATGATTCACATCACCCGCAGCAGATTTATGGAGAATGTGGGGGTGGATTTGGATGGACAATGCGTGCAATTTGAGGGTGGGTCTTTCTTTGGGATGCGTGCTTCAAGTGGAAATGGACTTTTGGTGATCAGTGGATGGGCTAGGATGGTTGGTGCGGGACGAAAATTCGATGATTGAGATGGTTTAAAAATTGGTGGTGCGTCCTCGCAATTTGGAATATGCACGTTTTCACAGCCAACTTCTTCATTCGATCATTACATCATTGGAATCAGAGTTTTTTCGATACTCACTATCTTTTACGGTTGAATCCGCCGTCACGACTCCCTGTGGTCAGAGTTTCGACCAGGGGTAAGAACAAAAATGATTGGGCTGCCCAACATACCTACGCTGGAGTCCCTCGAGGTATCGACACAAACACCGAAGAGTCGACAGGATCTCCGAAGCAACACCGACTGTCCTCTATTATCAGGACTTACTATTCGAACAGCCCTGGAGGCACAATATCTCCTCGCGCCGATTAATAACTTCAGGACAAGGAATACATTTTCCATGCGAGGAACCGATCTCAACATCAACCCAATTACAGAGACGTCCCGGTTGAGTTTACTTCCTGAGACAAGATTCCCAACTGTGCATGTACAGGAATCAATTTACACGTGTCTGATAACCTTACATCCTTCCAATTGTCAGGAATGGCATGCACATTCGTAAAAAGCTTCCAGAAATCCGCTTTTCAAATCCTGATGAACTGTCACCCCATACGGTTGCCTGTCAACGTTCGAGCAGGGTTCTAGATCCCGAATTGAGGCCGCGAACATTTGCGAATGAGGAGAGCGTATGTGTAGTAAAGGTGTGCAAATGATATTCCTGTTGTTTCTTACCAACATAATAAGAATAGATGTCATTTCTTATTGTGGGTACGATGTTGGTTTCTTTGGTGATCTTTATGTGGATTTCTTGGGCCTGGGTTGTCATGGAAGAGTGGAACGAATTGCTAAATTTAGAACGGGGAATAATTGTTGGTGTAATCATCAAATGTACGATCACATGTTTATCTTTTTCCTCTTTTTAACGAAAGTTTTGGTGCCCATCTTGTTATGATGGCATTTTGGGAAGCACGGTGCAATGTTGACCCGGCCAGAGGAATACTCACGGTCACCAAGCATTGGGCTTCTCCAACTTTCTGAAACTTGTTCCTGTTTTCCTCCAGATATGATCGTTTTTGAAAGGATTAGAGGTCGGTCGGGCGGGTGGCCCAATCGGAAGGCCTAGATCCTCATGCAGGCATTTGACAAGGTCTCAATATGCATGTAACCATACACCCACGTGTGAGACCGGGGTTATAAATTGTTTCAGCGGAGCAGATAGTTGGAATAGCAAATGGCAAGCAAAAGATCACTGATTAATACCAGACAAAGGATCTTCGACTCATTTTCAAAATCGTTAGATCATGCGATTAGTGAACAACTTATGTTTACTTTTTTTTCCCGTATGCGAACAAGTGTTTCCCTTACCAAGGAACTCGCAAATCATTGTCAAAGATTTGAGTTTCTACTATTGATTCTTCAGGTGTTCCCGGCCCCTATTTGATCAATTGCGCCATTCATTTCAGCTCCCACAGATCATATCTTCAAACGAGGACTTCAAACAAATTCTTCGACAGCATGGCCACAATATCCCATTGTCCACCTAGATATGTACGGTAAATCATCCAACCTTCACGGCGTCTACACTCCATTACCCTGCAATCGCAAGCACAACTTTATTCCTGCAAGGCTGCGATCCTAGGACGTGAATGTGACATCGATTACTCCAAGGAGCCGTAGCCACAGGCCAGAACATCATTGCTTCCAGCTTACGCTATGCGCTTGTCAAGAGCTTCCCTGGAAAGTAGAAAATTGAGAGTGGTGTGTCGTGGGAGTTACGAGGGTTGCATGGGGGTTGCGCCTAGGATGGGTCGGACCAATAAGGTTAGATGAAGGGGACGGATTATGGATATGGAGATACCGGTTGTGCCTTGAAATTTGGAGGATCAGACACTTGAATTTTTCGGGCTCGATAGTGTACTTGATAGTGTCCCTGAATGAGGGTCTCCTGTTTTTTCCTCGGTCCTTCCGGATGTTAACGACTAAGTAGCTAACTTTCTGTTGAATATCTATGTGAAGATTTCCCGCAGTACTTTTTTTTGTGCTCTCTTTTTGCGATTTTGCGAAGTATTTTACTCATCTCTTTCTACCTTTCGTGCGTTTAATTCGGATATGCTTCGAACAATATTCGCAATAGTAGGCAGGTGAATTGAGCAGAGCGAAATCTAGTGATCGACTAATGCACAAAAAGAGCTATCATTGTGATCCCTCCGAAGCTCCTTTTAGTCAAAGGGATTCCAGCAATTGGTCGTACGGAAAGAAATAGTCTGCTTCCGGAATATATATAAAGAATAGAACGATGGACGCACAAGCAGCCGCAGCACAATTCCCACCCGGATACCTCGAAAGTTATAACGGTCACCCACTCTTCGCTACTTGTGTCAGTTGTATTGTATTGGATATATTTTTTGTTTTTGTGAGGTTCCTTTCGAGATGGATGCACAATACACCGAAGGGATGGGACGATTTTCTTATGGTACCAGGTTTGATATTTTCGGTGCTGCTTGCTGCTCAGGGGCTCAGTATGTATATCACTTTACGCTCATCTAGATGGATCCATATCTAACCAGCATTCCTTCAAGTCGGAATAAATTACTGCGGAGTAGGCCACCACGTCGAAGCTATCGAGCTCAGCGACCCCTCACAACTTATCTCCCTCTATAAGCTCCTGATATTTTTCCCCGCCACCTACGCCATCGCCGTAACCTTTCCCAAATTATCCATTCTAGCCATGTATCTCCGCATTTTCACCGTTCCTTTCTATCGCATGGTAACCTACACCGTTATCTACATAATCGTCATTTCTTCCACCATTTTATTCATGATGATGCTTTTCCAATGCACACCTGTGAATTATTTCTGGGATAAAACTATCCCAGGGGGAGAATGTCATTTGAATATTGAAAAGCTTTTTTTATATGCTAGTTTGCCGAACATTATTTCAGATATCCTTATGTTGATGCTGCCGTTGCCGTTTGTTTTCAGGCTGAACATGACGAAGAAGATGAAGGTTGGTTTGGGTATCACGTTGCTTACCGGATCGAGGTAATTATCACCATCCCATCTCCCATTTTTACTTTTTTACATTCCCCAATACCTGAAATCAGTATCTAACATGCAAAAAGTGGTCTCGCAACCTCCATCCTCCGTTTCGTCGCCTTCAAACGCCAATCACTTTTCCCCGACACACCCCGTGCAGCATCGAATCTCGCCCTTTACACCGTCCTCGAAACAAGCATGTATTTAATTGCTGCTTGTCTTCCCGCTTGTCGGCCTCTCTTCAACATTCTCCGTCACCCATCTCGAAATATGCAAAAGAATGAGGATCAAAAATATCCACCAAATTCACCCTCCGTCAATACTAGAAATGTGAATGATGACATCGAATTGCAACGAGCTAACGACGGAGGGGGCAGGAGTGAAAATTGGAATTGGATTAGGTATCATGGATTTGGTGAAGGTTTCCGAGGCATGCAGGGACGATTTAAGAGATTGGGTTCGGATGCAGGATTTATTCTAGGAAGGAGCAGGGAAACATCACCTCATTCCCCACCCGCTCAATCTCAATCCCAATCTCAATCTCGGTCCTCGCACGCCTCTCCACCCCAGCAAGAACGCGATCCGGACCGACAATTCACCGATCAAGCCGAGGGCCGTCTAGGACTCGGACTCCACAAACTCCGTTCCGGCTCCCGAGAACGGATATTCAAACACTCATTTCGCACGCCAGATCGCGTACATATAGCTGATATGCATATGGGACATGTGCAACAGAGTGAGGACCCAGAAAGCCCAGAATCACCTGAGGGCAAGGGTGGTTTTGCAAGAGATGGGATTAGGATTAAACAGGAATTTGATGTTTATTATGATCGGCCAGCTTTATGATGCGCGGGAGGGAGGTATATTAGAGAAGGGATACTCCAAAGGGTGCTTCTTTTTGCGGTTTTCGCAATGGTGTATTAAGTATATTGGGCGTTGTTTCTTTTGAGATTTTATATTGGGGCGACGGTATTGCCGCATTGCGTGGTGTTTGGATATACATACCTTACCTGCATTTGGTGGTTGGTGTGGTTTGCTTTTTGTGTATATGAGGGGTTGCGTGGGTTGGTTGCGTGGGTGCATTTTTTGATACCATGGTGGTGGGTGGATGGGTGGGTGGTTAGTTGTCAGTTCATATTTATATACAATAAAGTTAATGGAAATGATTAATGTGAGATTATATATCTGCTAGCTTGTTCTTCAGAGTTGTCAAATGATTGTGTGTGTTTGAAGTGAAGTGTGAAGTGTGAAGTGTGAAGTGTGAAGTGTGAAGTGTGAAGTGTGAAGTGTGAAATGTGAAATGTGAAATGTGAACTTGTAAGATTCATCTAATGATAGGTACTTTTGTATTGTCCAAGCAGCTTATAGGTAGTTGTTGGAAGATAATTTGAATAGGCGTTTGCTTTCGAGTTATGTGCCAGTAGTATCTGCTTGAAGTAATTTTCTCAGTTTGGAGATGGGTAAATAGTAGGTAATGATTATATTCGAGGTAAGTCTTAAAAGAAGTTCAGCAATATGAAAGCGGTGACTGGATTAGGTTTATACCATCAAATTGCCGGTGGACGTGAAATAATTACAGTATAGTCAACATATTCACTCCTCAAGACTGCGTACCCCAAGCCTCAACGTTCCTTAGGAAAGTGAAAACTCTTTCCTTTGACAAAAATATATCACAAAAAGAACATGAGGCTGTCGTAAAGTATGAAGTCTCTTACGAAGTCTCGACAGATTTTTGCCTCGAGCTTTCTCCTCAATAAACCATTTCTCTCTTTCTTATACCCTCGCTTTCAACATGCGATTGTTCCTGCACGACGCTTCAAAACTACTGATTTATCTTTAAAGCTACTTCAGGAGCCAGCTACGGCTCTATTGGCTTTGGATGATGCTCAAACACATCAAGAGCCTGCTACGGCTCTATTACCTTTGGATGATGCTCAAAAACCCAAAAAGACCCCTAAACCCTATGGCGGCAAGGTGATTGTACTCTGGGACCTGGACAACAAACGACCAATTGAAGCTCTTAATCCGTACGAAGCAGCACAAAACATTCGTGCATTTGCCTCCCGCATCGGCAAGGTAGTCGGCATCGCCGCCTTCGCCAACAAAGATGGGTTATCCTTCGTGCCGCCCGAAGTCAGAGATTCACGCAAAGACTTGGAGGAATACTACACACTGGAACAGGAAATGTTCAAGCGGCATAAAATCAAACCCGAAACGCCCTATGTATGTGGTGTGTGCGGTAATAAAAAGAAAACTCAGAAGGAATTGGTCAAACATTTTGAGACGCTGCATATAAGAGAGAGGCAAAAGAAGATGAATAGAGTAAATCAATTTAAGGGTGCAAAGCGGAAGAAGCTTTTGGATAAGATGTTACCCCGGAAGAAAACTATAAAGTATATAGAGGCAGCTGTGGGGGTCATCGAGCCCGCCGACAGGTATAAACTCCATAGCGAGCTTAAACGCGCGGGGGTCATAGTAAATCAAGTGGCATCGGTTCGGCAGGCTGCGGATAAAGCGTTGATGGGGTATGCAGATTCGATGGCAAACAAAAAGCGGAGTGCGTATGATTGGTTGATATTGATATCAGATGATATGGATTTTAGGTCTATGATAGAGAATGCCTCGCTGAAAAGGGGTGTAGGGACGATTGTGGTGGGGAATAGGACGAAGGGAAGAAAGAAGAAACTGGCAAGAGCGGCGTGTGCGTGGTTGCCATGGGATATGCTTGAAACGGGGCGTATAGATAAGGATGTTGTTGAAGGGGCATTTGCACAAGCTGAGATGAGAAAGAAAAAAGCGAAAAGGATAGGGCAAATGAGGCAGATTTTTGGTTTGCCTGAGCTAGATGTGGATGGGGATGGTGCATCATATTCAGGCATATCTTCCTTTGATGAAGACATCGATGACCATGAGGATATTCTTGACGAGGATGGTAATTTTGACGAGAAGAATATATTTGACGAGGAGGATATGTGTGATGACGATCTTATTGGCCTAGACGATATTTTGACAAGGAAAAAATGCTGAGCAGGATATATAGACGAAAATGATATTTTAGACCACGAAATCTGTATCAGAGAAAACTTGGAGCTCCCTGAAACCTCGACTAAGACTCAGATTCATCTGACCTACCATCACTAGGTATACAGCGATGAAGTTTTGTGTTCACCAAAATAGTCTTCTTATAGTCTCTGTAGAGAACTGATGCCAAGGCATATAAACTATTGGAATAAGCTCTCTATAAGTGGAGTATATGAAATGTACCGTAGAAGGCTTTTCTTATTACTCGAGTATTCGAATTCCACTCCTAGTACCTCGACTCCACTCTTATCTGTTGCATCCTGACTTCCGTGACTTGAGCATTTGAGCATTTGAGCACTTGAGGCCCACGGAATCTTCATTGCCTCCTACATAGCTGACTCCTACAAAACATCTTGATTTCTCCACTTGTAATTTTATGTGGATATCGTTCTACCCTTCAGTAACCACAATATTCTATCTTCTAGTCGTTGAATTACCAAGGATATCTAGGCATACAAAGATCCTACATCAGACTTACGACCACTGTCCCATTAATTCACTCCTCTCCAATTACATCACATCATATCACATTACATCATACTAACATCACATTACCATATAATATCAAATTCAAGAACCCCGTAAGGCTATGACTAAAATCTTTATAAATTCTTCATTCATAATTATCACGCAAGGTGAATCATGGATCGTGAATTGTGACCGGTACCCCGCTCTTAAGCTTGTTTTATAATCGATAGGTTTGATTCGTCTCTATATTAGGTAAGTAGGTAGATACGTAGGTAGGTAGGTACTTGGGTATTTAAAGTAGTTGTGGTCTAGGTATATAGGGTTATTTATTCTTGTGATTTTTGGAGTTATTGAGAAGAAGGGGGCCTTTCTTTGTGTTACAGCTTAGGGGTTTGGGGAAGGGGGGAAAGAGGAGGGGAGGGGTGTTTGTTTGGTGGGTTGTGAGTGTATTTGGTAGGGTTTGAGAGGGGTTTGAGGGGGTGATGGATGGATGGATTGTGGATCAGATGAGATGATAATTATAGTTATAGTGGTAGTGGTAGTGGTAATGAGAGTGATATTAATAGAAGAATAGATAATAAACACCAATAAAACTCATGAAAAAACAACAATTTAAAAAAGTGATAACAATATTCATCATTCTCTTATAATCAAAATATATAAACCCCCTCTCTCTTTCTATGTCTACCATGATGATAAATCTCCCGAGATATCCCGTGCTATGGAAATTTTTTTTAAAAAACAAAGCAGTTATTGTCTTTTTGTGATTTTCTAGTGTATCAATCTTTTCGGTTTTCTTTGAGATTATGAGGTGGAGAGGTTATTTATATTTATATAACCTCTTCTTGTTGTCTTGTTGTCATGCTTCTTACAAGATAGGTTTGTAATTGGTATGGTGGTGAATAACATTTTGTGAATATTTAGGGAGAGGGAGAGGGAGAGGCAGAGGAGCATGAGCTGAGAGGTTTGTGACGGAAAAGTCGTAAACGGAGTCAATTCAATTACTTAGAATCTAAAACTAAAGAACTAAGAAGATTCTAAGTAAGAAGGTCTTTATATACAGGGCTAGTGCACGTGAGCCACTAGTGGGGTAACAACTGTCACGTAACAAGGTTGTGGTTTACAGTACTAGCGCACTGCTACTAGCCGAATAACCTTTTCACATTAAAACTCAGTCATTTTAGAAGATTATAATAATTTTGATTGTTATAAAGATATAATCGAAATTGAAAAACTGAATTACTTTGAATTGAATATATAATAAAAATTTAATAGATTTTTTTTGGAAATTTTTAAAATGATAAAATCAGGTTCGAAAATGATTACATGAAATTTTAATTCGATTTTTGCAATAAAATAAAGAAAGTTTCAAAATTATAGAACTTTATTAATTAACAATTTAAATATATAAAAATAAAGAACATAAAATATTTAAATAAATATTTTTAAAAATATAAAAGGATTTCTTTATATAATATTTAGTTATTTTAATATAAATAAGTGAAAATAGTAAGTTTTAGTGTAAAAAGGGCCTACGGTTAGTAGCAGTGTACAGTCACTGTATATTGGGAGAGTGTAGCTTTGTCTTGAACTTGGAGCGCAGTTTCATATATCTAGGTATGTGCAGTATACAATTAGAAGATTTTGTTTAAGAATAGAATTTATTGTTGACTATACGGGATCCAAAAGGAGAGGGCGGGTATGTGTGGATTGGATTGCGATATTGCGATATTATGATATGGTTTAGTGTGGATTGTAACGTTCGAAATGTTGAGGCTTTGTTTGGATTCGTATTTGAGTTCGGGTTTGAGTTTGAGTCTGTAATCGGGATGGAGGGGTTATTTCGCCATGATGACGATGATGGTTGGTTGGTTGGTTAATTGTTGTCGGTATGGATTTTAGTGAGTGATTATTGTGATAACGGAAGGGGAGAAGTAATGATAAAGACTTAAATGCACAATCCGGAGTAGTATGTTTCCTACCTATTACTCTCCAGAATTTTTATCTCAACAAAGTAATTTTTCTTAGGGATTTTATTATTTTGATTAGAAGTGAGCAGAATTACAATGTCCAATTGTCCGTTCGATTTGTTTTTTGCTAGTTCTCTCGGATGTTTCCAGTGGTCTCTTTACTTTATATTCACTCTCCTTAAATTTATCTCTTGCCCTCGCTAAATGATTTCGCTCCTCCTATGACCTTTGAACAAAACGATCACAACTTTATAAAAGATGTATATAAGCACCCAATGTAAGATAGAAGGAAAAATAAATACAGGAAAGAGATATAACTTAACTACTTACTTTACTTATATCGAGAAGCATTCATATATATTTGTGGGTTAGGTTAACATTTGACATGTGCTCAGTATATTCTCGTTAGACCACCAACCCTGCATATTATGAGATATTCGCTATATTAAGTTTTATATTTTACATGAAAGTTTGAGTCAATATAGGGATGAAGAATAATCACAAAGACTTGCTTTTCTATACTGACATTTTCTTGAACCATAAGTTATCCGAGATCATCACTAGCTAGTACATCCCAAAGTTCATTGACTTCGATGTGAATCAGATCATTCTTAAGATTAATTAGTAATTTAGAACTCATTACATTCAGATCAGGTCAAGGACACATCTAATAGAGCAAGTCGCCGCAAACGAAGTATCCAAAGAGCCAGCAATACATTCGACAATAAAAAGTATAGTATATATTATGACATAGCTTAAAATAAAATCCACTAGACTTCGATCACAATCGAGAAGAAGAAGAACGGCGACATATTCCGCAAATCGTAGCAAATATGGGAGGTCGGCAAGCTTCAGAAAATAATATTTCACAAGAGGAGAAATCAAACATTTGTTGTACTGGATATAGTATGAGTAATCAGTACTTGAGCAGTTACATTTTTAGTTGGATTCTTGAACACAAATTTTTATCTCCCTTTCCGCCGTGGCTTTATATAGCTACCGCACTAGGCTCGTATTGGGTTTCTTGAGACCAGAAAGAGCATCAGATTGAATTGATTGATTCTCTAGCTAAGCAGTTAAGCTGCGAGTATATATTCAAAAAAATGAATAAGGTTAGGTATTCAGCCTTCGGAATTAAAGTGCTTTGAAATCAAAATATTGAAAGCAAACAAACAGTATACCAAAAAGGAAAGAATGAATTAAAAGTTGAGTTTTGTTTGCTCCTTATATGCATCATGCAATATATATGCATATGCTGCCAAGATCCCAGGAGGTCAACAGCTCGTCATATGGAAAAGCGCTAGCTTCTAACCCCCGCATCTCAAGTGCTCAACAAATCCTTTTGTCAACCAACAATTCACTACTGGCTCGCCATGTCTTTACTATGGCTAGCTACTGAATACCCAAAAATCACTCCTCAAGACTAAAATAACTTTCTCCTTCTATAAGAACCCTGGCGGTGTTAAGTAATGAAAAGGACCGAGCAGAAAAATAGACACCAGCTGCAAAATGATCACAGGAGAAGAAGTCTGAATCTTGGTATTCCAAGTTCCACGATGATGTTGCTCTCCGAATCTTGATATTATATTCCGCTGAAATAGACAGTCAAGTAATTATTAGGTAATTACAGTTATGAATTTATACTTAATATAAACGACAACAGTATATTCATTAGAATGATCGTGCAATAGGTAAATGGATAACAGGTATAGATGAGAGTGGTGAGACGGTGTTGTTATTAATATTGACAATTATTGGAACCCTTTAACCTTATAAACTCTTATAAATATCAACATCGAATGGGACTACCCGCATACCAGCTGGTATAAACAGGAATGAAACTTTTGGAAGTCGGAATATATGAGATGAGGGAATGGGGATAATGTCTTTATTAGGTAGTAAGAAATATCTAATGAATAAGAGATGATACTTTGATATGGAATTAGTGGGATTCAGATTTTAATGCCTTTTGATGAGTTAAGAGAATAGTCAGAAATGACGACATGCTTGGATAGCGGCACAGCAATAATTTAAGCGACAATGTTTAAAGATTCGGCAATAATTGGCTGTATGATCATACCCAAAAACATATGTTGATCGTAAATAAATGTAAAAATAGCACTGAAGAATATCAAACAATAAATCTAGTCCACTTCATATAGTCAAAAGTCTCTATAATAACAAAAAAATCATTCCAGCTAACAAGAAATCATTGTGCCTTTTGTGTGAACCGTTCCATGTTAAGAAAAGATTCTTACTTCACATTCGCTACACATCTCCGAAGAACCGAAAGTGAATCTCCCTAACTCTTCACAGTCCGATCGGCAATCTTAATTCAATCCATCAACCTGTTCCACAAGCCCAAAAGCCAGGTGTCCAGCCCTTTCGTCATTATTCCCATCACGGAAGCCACTCTCCCCTCCATGGCGACGTTTAAGTTTGCCTAATTTAAGCTTATAGTTCTTCATGACGTCCGAATCAGCACTACTGAGAGAATGGTCCTTTGTAATATCATCCAGAAACGGGTTCCTTGTCGTAACCAGTATTTGGGAGAATACTCCACCAGTACGCATGCCAGTTATTTTGAGCACACATACACTAGCTATAAATGCCATGAAGCTCAAGAGAAAGGCGATGGAATAGGGAACCAGGAGTAGTCTTGGATTGTACAGATATACCAATGTTATAACAGATGCTGAACAATTTGTCGTTGTCCTCAGGGGACTGATAGCAAGTTTCGAGATGGTGAGGTTGGTTAGGAGCTCAGGTATACCAGTAATGAGAGATCTCGATTCACAATCCAAACAGATGAGCTGGTGCCATTATTAGCGTCAACAGTATCACCGACCAATACTGTGTTCGCTATCATAGTGTCATGGGATGAAAAATATCGATTGGGAGCTTGCGTTCATGTGCCGTTGAGATGATTGTCGTACACTTCTCTGACTAGTGTTGCGGAGTTCGAGCTCCAAGGAAAATTTTCAGGGTACGTCGATTGTGTACTGTTTAAGTTCAAAAGTGGTGTGTTATATGTTAGATTTGTATAGAACTCTGGCAGATCGTTTGTGTAATCGACGGAAATGTCATAGGTTGTGTTGTAAGGAGAACAGAGCATGTATACGTAAACCCATGAATAATTCCCTTTTGTGTGATTGTAATACGTAAAATCCATTCCCATGAATGAGTTTTCATCCTCACCAAATCTTGTCAAATCTTCTGCATAGTAGAAGCTCGAACCATCAGCTGATTCATGCATATACTCGCGGTTCGTGTTCTGTGTGCATTGCAAAACGGGACCATGAAAGGAGAGCTGGAATGAGCAATTTAGTCCATAAGGGGATCCACGATCTAGAATTATTCCTTGAGCAAATATTTGATTTGCTAGCTTTTGAATACCGGGATTAGACCCTTGAATAGCGGGAAGATCCGAGTCCGGTACCATCTGGTAGAAGCTAATGTTCGATGAAGCCGCAGCGAAAGTCGGTACGATGCATTTGTTATCAATGAAATAACGAACCACTGGTCCTACTACCAAGCTATCTGGAGACAGTATCGCTGATATGGGAATAAACCAAGCAAAACCGGCAAGACAGGTGGCTACAGGAGCATTTATGAATACACTTGGTACAAAGCTGAAGGGATTGCTTGAAAGCGTGAATAACTTGTCCAGTAGCGATATTTTAATTGCCTTTTTGCGGAAACTAAACCATAATACCTCTTGTAGGGCCAACATGACAGTGAGTGTGAAGGAAGTCTTCACCAAAAAGGCAGCTGCGGAGCCAAGGTTGTGTACCCATGTTTGAGATATGATATAATGCGGTTGTTGGTCGAGATTTTGATACGCAAAATGATGGCCAAGGCCCACCACAACGCCTAGCAATAACAAAATAGCCATCCAGACGATTGGCTTCCACCAATGAAGACTTTTATTTTTCTCAAATATGGAAGACGTATCTGGATCATGGTTAGACTCCAAATTGCCCGACGCAGAAGACTTTTCAAATAGCGATTTTCCCAGTATGAAGGAAGTTCTGAGCTTCGCACTCATCCTCATAGTTGAAATCTTGCTCTCTTATAAAATCCATTTCTACTCCTGGTTTACCGGTGGGGAGAGGCTTCGAGGTGCTTGAGTATATTGGTATGGTGGCTGAGATGGAGTCCTTTGTACATGGATTTGAACTGGGATTTGGCCTGCCATTTTCTCTAGACAAGAATTCTAAAAGAGATGGAAATAACTAGCGATGGGGATAACCAATTTGCTGCGCGTTTAAGAGGAATATTTAGAGCAGTGTCTTAGTAATCTGTCTGTTAGGATGGTAGATAGATTCGTTAGCCGTGACACAATAAAGTGAAGGATAAGCTATGCCTGTCTCCCGTCTAGTCCAATATGCTAATTCATCCACCAATATGTGTTTAGCCGCGATATGTTGTGAAATATGAAAAGAAAATGTTAACCACTCCATGCATTTCTTGTACCAGAGTCTATTTGTTGCGCACTTAAGTTTTGTTTCTAAATAGTTGTTGCCGAGGTGTAACATCCAGCGTGCTAGATTGCAATCCATTAACCTTACACTCAATTCGTTGGGCAGTTCTTGAATTTTTCGCCTGCTAACTTTAGACTACATTGCACGTGGCGTGCTTCAACGGGAATTTGCAGCATACGACATGCATGTAGCCAGGCTGTCTTTCCCCAAACGTCCCTGGCTAACTTGAACGCAAGGCTGTAGTCTGTTAAATCCGTGGGCCATGGAATCACGGCTAACGTTCCTACCTAATCCGGCCTCAACGACGGCACTTCCCCGGAAATCAGCATATATGCCACACATAATATCTTCTAGTGCCACTTGACGCATGGTTAACACCCTAATGTACCTTACTTATGAAAAATTCGGATCAACAGTATGTGAGTTGTTCAATGTCTTGACATTATTGTATGTACAATTAGTTACCTAAGAGTCGGAGTCAATAGATATTAAAATCAGTGCTTCATTTCTACTCACGTTGGTGCTTAAGAATGTCACCGCTCAAGTGTATACTACTGTCTAGTCTCCACGTGAAGAAAGAGAACGGCGAAGTAAGCCAGAAGTTTTAAGGATGTATGTTTTATAATAGAAGCGAAACAAATTTTTATGAAGAAAGAACTATAGTAACGCAGTCTCACGTGTTAGGCTCTTAACTTTTTCCGCTAGCGAGTAGTCATGTTTATCTCGTACTAGCATCCATTCACCCGCCAAGCCGTCCGTAGCCTTTCATGAACTCTGTAAATCTGAAGTTTTATGTTTTACACTTGCTCCACTACCTCCATGCTAACACTAAACCTCTATATTCAAATTCCCCATATTTGCACTCTTCGCCAGGAAGGCTCGCGTCCCTGGTGGAAAACATACCCAGTGTCATGGGCAGAAGTTGATTTATCCAGATAACAAAATACAGGTAATTTAGAAGCATTACCAAAAAATTGATTTTGTGGCATTTGTTCGGTTACTTGGATACAAGTGTATCTTCGTTTTTCTCTTGTTAACATTTGAAATCCGCCTCATGAGTACTCCTTTCGATATTTCAATCCTAAACTAAAAATCGATATTAAGCAGAGCGCCAGATTAGAGGCAGCTTAAAAAAATAAAAAGAACGGTATGTAACAAATATATTAATAAAAACAAAGCAAAATTATTAATATGCATCAGAAAATGTTCAACATCTCAATTTCCATCCTAAAATATCACAATCTCACACTTGCCGACAACTGGGCTCTCTTAAATCTTATACAGGTTCCGAAAAAGGCTTATACATCTTGCCCTCTCATTGGCTGACCATGATTAATGAATCTGAGGAAACAGTGCACTACTACACCAGCAACTCCACCACTCTCAAATCCCCAAAACCCCACATGTTTCCCTAAGCAAGATCCAAACGAACCTGCCAATATAAAAGGAAACCGCAAGTATACTCATACTTTTCCCTTCATGTGCGATTCCGAAAAAAAACCGACAGGAAAAGACAAGAATACCCATGGATGTACATCTAGGTAGCTATAGGTATGCCAATTAACACATAGAAAGCGTTGTGACGGAATAAGTTTTAATCGCGCGAGGAAAGAAATGTGAGAAATTACAGTGAAGTTGAATGAGTGAGAAATAACATACATGATGGTATCGATAATGCGAATATAACACAACAGTAAAAGTATCCATCTAGTAAATGATAGTAAAAGCAAATAATGAAGAGCGACGACAATAAAAAAGAAGGATATCAAACAGATGCAAAAAATTGAAGAAAGCTAGTATAAAACATTGGGTTATGCTGAGAATTGTCTGGATACCTAACTCTCAAGTTAAGTTCGATAATGGAAAGTTGATAAATGATACATTGGAGGAAAGATTGATCCTCATCTTATAAATATGTATCAACAGAACCCACTAATAAAAGGTTCATTCACGTCTTGGTGGATCATCCCAACACTCCTCCCATCATTCTCCTGTCCCCCTACTCAAATAAACAATATATGATTTCCACAGAATCTCAAAACCATTACCACCAACTTAAAATCAGAAATTCACTCCAAGTTCCCCCTCTGATATGGTCAAGTAAGACAGCCAACTATAAAACTTCCCTCACTAATTACCCAATATCCACACCTTAAACGCTGTGGTTCAACTCAAAAAAAAAAATATTCAAGACATGCTGAGTACAAGACACAGTTTTTACAGTTCTCATTGTTTATCTTGAATCTGTTTGTTTTACCTGAGTATGTCAGGAGGTAATTTACTCAAAACTCCCAAATTACCGCAGGGAATGGAATACAGGATTCATCGAACAGATGAGTTGATAATGATAGTAAAAAAAACGCAAAGAGTATGATATTAGAGAAGAAAACAATAATCGCGGCGAAAAGGGACCATCATTGATATCTGCTTTACCTAACTCTTAAACCCCCGGGACAGATGTTCCCACCATACTTGCAACTTATAGCTTGCATCGGAATTTCGCAGCGCTTTCTTCCATGATTGAGGTTTTACGAAGTGATTCCTAATCACTACAGAGAAGTCGAAAAAACTTCGATATAGATATCCCTACTTTTATACCAATCATACAGCTCACCAAGAATGAATCTCCCTAATCACTAATAATCCACTTAAAACCACCTAAAAATTCAACGTCCCACAATAATGCTAATAAGATACCGAAAACAAACACACAGAGATATAAAACCAGAATATTTTTCACCTCGAACAAGGTAGACTCAAGTATGCAACTGAAGAAAAAGATATTATGGTGATAATCTGCGGATATTATAATATTTACCTGTTCAATGGTTTCCTGTATACTTGACTATGAAATATCACTTGGACTTTTAGTTGCATATTGTTATATTTATTTTAAAATCCATCTACCATTACTTCCTCCGTGACGGTAAGTGTTACGAGGTTTGCCGTCTAGATCACGTGGAAGTACTCTAGGCTCTCGAAGTGGTTTATAACTAGGCGTCAAGCAGGGACTTAAGTAATGACAATAATGCAATTCGTAACTAATAGTAGAGTATACTAAATGATTGATCTTGAGCACGAAGCTCTATACAAAGGGAATCCATCTTGATTATATAGACCTTCGTGTTCTAGCTGATCAGTAGGATCAGTATGGCTCAGTACTGAGCTTGCTGATCCTCACTGAGCCAGTTACATGATATTGGTAGCACGTGAGCGTTTTCTTGTTACCCGGCGTAACATGTAGACGATAATAGAATAGAAAGCAGATCACGCGGTAAAAAAAGCGAGCAAAACAACAACATAAACTCATTTACACCACCTGCCATATTTACTCACAATACTCGAGGCTATTAATAAAATAGAGAAATCCTAGGATTGACATCGAAGAACCCGCGCAACAGTAATCCTGTATTTTCTGATGTCCATTGTGTTGGAGTTGCACATGTGATTTGGCTTCTTCTCCAACATTTATACAGGGAATAATGGCGACTAGTCAACAGAAGTAGATTCCATCTCGGGCACGATGTATTCCATATCAAGAAAACAGAATCTATAATACATAATAACAAAATCACGCATTACTTCTTACACCCCGCATTTCCCTTGCAATCTATAGTTCCCCCGCACCACCAGCATATAAAAGACCCGAAACAGCCAGCAGTATTCTTTCCAGTGCAAGATCTTCACACTATAATCAAATCGTGAAAAAGATTCACGAGTTCGTTCTGCACTGAATGATATTCATTTATCATTATTTTGGAAGCGGTGTTTTCTGCAGGTGTGAAATAATGAAACTGATCATTTCATCTGATATCTTAATTAAAAATCAATAACAGGAAAATGCATCGACACAAAAGAAAATTAGGTAACAAAAATCCAGTATGGCAAGAGTACAGAAGTGAATATGATGAGAAAGGTAGTAGTTTTTCTTGAAGAACGGATATCAAGTAGTCGGGAGATCAGTATGATGAGAACCGAGTAGAAGAAGCATTCGCCCATTGGGAGTCTAGACCCATGAGTTTGGCTGATAATGTTAATAGTTTTTAGAGATTTGTTGTGAAGCTTTCGATGTTTATATATAGTTATTCGTCACATACCTACATATAAAAATATCTAGTGAAATCTGTATTGGAGACATATTATATAATTCTTCTAAGATATTTACAAACTTATATAACGAGTATTCATTCTTGTCTTCGACATGATATCTGAAATGGGAGGGAATATTCTGTGTATATGGACTAGATACCCTTTCAGAAGACCAAAAAAAAGGGATGGAATTAAGGTCAGCTTATCCCATAGCCTTATTTGTCCGACAAGACTCATCAATACGCAACTTAAGAGTCAACGAACGAAATGTCATATTTGTAATAGATCTCATAATATCGCCAAAGCATAAAAGAGAGTATTTCAAAACCACGTCAGTGTCATGAATCAGGATGATAGAGCCTCCAGTCTATAAGACGGGAAAACTTTCATCATATAAGACTCACTTGATCTTCGTCAAATCCAGATTATCTTCAAAGCAAATCCGGCGCGAGCCACCCGGGTTCCAAATAATGTAAACTCACATCAGGGCGATTTCGCAGACGCCCATTATCGACTGAATTAACTCTAAATGCAGATACACTAGTAGTTGATGAGGTCAGACAAAATAAATGATCTCGTATCTCTACTTCGACATCACACACCGTCATAATATATTGAAGAACAAACAAGCAAAGGGTATAATTGTTACGCAAGCATAAAAATAGACAAGGCAAATAAAAAGCCAGGGTATAAATTTATCAACTCCAGAAGCATATAAAACTACAAATCCTCACAACCATTCCAGAACAAAAATCCTTGAACTCCAGTTTCGTGCGTCTTTAAGACCCATCCTATTACTTCAGAATTTTCGAAGCTAACTCAAGCCTCATGTGGAGCGTTTTAGGGCGACTCATTCGGAAAATTCTACTAATGACTGGGCTCAATAATCAAAGGCAAGTCCGCTTCTGAGTGTCCAAAGGCATCTGGCTGTGCGACTGACTTAGATCTCTTTTGATTATGTGGCTGCATTGCCTCCTTACTCTCTGCATCAAGGAGCGCTACACGCTCAGCTTGGAGCTTCTTGGCGGCTCGACGATCTTTGCATCCAATTATCAAAAGTCCAATGAGAAATGCGCTAATGCTAACTGCGAAAAATATTGTGACTGCCAAACCAGATGTGGTAAGATCATTGTCGATTTCCATGCATATATCGTCTCCAGAGGCTGCAGTCGTACACAGAACTCCGGATGCACAAGTTGAGGAAGCGAGTGATGTAGTGACGCATCCAAGAGTCACACCTGTGGATGCTCCACTTCCATATGAGCATACGCTCGTAGAATAATAGGATGTTGTGGAGCAGGCAAGGGAGCTTGTGGAAGTCCCAGTCCCGCTACTCGTCGCACTAGTAGTTGTGCCTGATGTAGACGAAGTCGTACTTGTGGTAGTAGAAGCAGAGGCGCTTGTAGTTGTAGATGATGAAGTCGTAGTGGTTGTGGATGAGGCTGCTGAAGTCGAGGATGAGGTTGAAGCTGAAGCGCTTGTGGAAGCAGAGATCGTGGTTGTGGCTGCAGTTGTACTGGCAGAACTCAAAGTCGAACTTGAAGCCGTTGTTGTAGATTCTGTAGTGCTTTCTGAAGTCGAGCTGCTTTCGGTGGCTCGCTTGCGTAAATCTTCCTTCATAACCTCCTCAACCGATCCCTGGTGATCATTACATTCATATGAAAACCATACCGCCGATACAGTGGAATCAATCGCATCGCATCCGCCAGCTATAAAACATTGCTCAATTTGATCCAGGTGTCTTAAATCAACGTCTTCTGCGAGACATTTGGCAATTGACATATCATCTCCACAGGAATCTCTGATCATAAGATCATGGAAATTCCCTTGTATACATCCATGTGATCTCAGGGAGTCATGGGCGAAAACAACTGCTGCTGAAGACGCCAAGAAAGAGAATAGAATTGGAAGCATATTGAATATTGTCGAAATATGGTGGAAGAACTTTGCTGGGCACTTATGAGGCAGATTTCAGGGGGACTTCTCAAAAGATGTTAAGTCAAGACTAGAAAAGAAAAGACTGACTGGGAATTTTGTCAGCTAAATTAAAGTGAAGAAAAAGATAATGGGGGATACAAGCAATAGATAAGCGTATAAAAAAAATGCTCGGCACGTTGCATAGTCGAGTAAATGCTGAGCAGTAAATGATTAATTACCCTACGAATATCGTGAAATTATTTTAAGCTCAGAGGCGTAACTTCAACCTTCCCCTCGTGGGGCTGCCGTGATATTGAGGGAGGCGTAGCATTTTTCCCTACTAGTCCACTAGTCAACGTGGAACAAATTAAACGTCGAGTTTAAGACTAAGGGATCAGCCTTGTAAGTAAGCTTTCGGAGCTACTCATGTATGAAATGTTTGCTGCAAATATTGAAGATAAATGTTTAAGGCTGTCCGAGGTAACACTAAGAACTGTGTTCGGGCGGTTCGTGCTAGTGTTACAGTAGTACGAGACTCTGGCATGTTCGAAAGATCTTGAGGCTAATGATGCGCGCGCCCCTTTTCCTTTTGCAGCTACAACTGTACAACTATGTACAGTGTAGCCGCAATTAATCCAGAGTGATCCTACTCGTTGCACTAGTGCTATTTTGAAATTGAAAGACTTCAAAAAATGGATGAACGTTGAAGAGGACGCGTAGAGGGCAGCGTAATTGTGGTATAGTGGATATAACTCTGCTCCACATGGTCGCGCATTCGGTGCCGAGTTAGCGAACAGACCATTAAGACAGATTCAGGCAGGCACCCGAGAGGCATTGTGTGGCTGTGATAAAGGGAAACTTCAATGCGTTCCTAACAAGTCGCAAGGTGATAAGTGATGATTGATGTAGAAATGGTCATCTGCTCTGTCGGGCCGCAGCGTTAGTTCGGTTCACAGGAAAAATGCGCCGACTGCTCCTACTTCTAGAGTGAGCAACATAACCTTCCTTAACCGTTATGGTGCGATAAAATGAATTGTTGTGCAGAGTTACAGTTCAGCATAACCTTGCACAACAGTAGAGTGTGAGAAAAATATAGAACATGTATAAATAGAATACATTCAATAAACATAAACATAGTGCTTTTGTCGATGAGAATATTAATGAATAGAAGTTCGGGAAAAACTTTAGTTGAAAGCTGTGGTCACGGGCTGATTTAATCACATGATGCCTTGGCTATGACGTAGTTGTCTGCATTCAGCAGGTGAGACGAAGCGCAGCCTTGTTTGGGGAGGTGTTACAAGAAGAAGGCTTCCTGGTGGCTTAGTAGTTCAAGCATAAAGATCCTCGGATTTCTGCTCTCTGCTTTCTGCTTTTCTGTTTATGATCTCTATCAAATACTTTCAATCTCATCTTAGAAGAAATATCCAACCAAAATTACCAATATCACAAATCAAACACTTTTCCTCCAATCCATATCTCAATATGCCTCTCGTCGATCCAATCACCAACAGTGCAGCCGGTGGCGATGATAAGAACCAACAGTGGATGAGCAAGTTGGCTGGGAAGAAAATCGGTGAAGTTAGTAATGAGACTGTATGTTGATTAATAACTTTAGTCAAGTACTATTGACTCAGTATATATATACTCTACTAACACTTCATCGATAGACTTTCGCAAAGCAAGATCTTCCTGAAGAGCATAGAATCATTGAGCCTGGTTCGATGGTTACAAAGGATTTCAAGGAGAACAGGTTAGCGCCCATGTCATCTAGCATTTAAATCTCGAAATACTAACCATCAAATTAAATTCAGACTCAACATTCATCTCAACGAAGATGGAACTGTTTCTCACGTCAACCATCAGTAGAAAGGGAAAAGGGTTATGATGGGAATAGAGCTTCTGGAGTTTTCGAAGGTGTATTATTTGATGAAATTTAATGAATATCTATGACAATATATAAATCTGCTGAGACTGGAACCATGGCTGAATATCATAGCAAGCTTGCTTGATGTCTGAATAACCTCCTATTTGATCGTCCTATTTTGAACATTACCCCTCCTCCACCAGTGCTCTTGCGTCCGTGCGTTATTGGTCCCAAAAGCTATCCGTATCGCGGGGCACATTCTCCACATACACATCTTAAACAATTCTCCCCTTCCTCACAAACACCACAATACTACCAGTTTCAAATTCAAGATGTTTAAGAAAGAGTAAGATAGATTGACTTTGTTGAGAAAAAGTCAAGAATCTTAAAATACTAATTGTATCTTTCGCGCAGTATTTCCCCCGGGTCAAAGAGCAAGGTTAAGTCCTCTGTTCAACGCGCCATAAGAACCCAACTTGTCACTACATATCCGTTACTGGCTCCTCATATCGATGAGATAATACCAAAGAAAGAGCAGCTGGATGCTATGAAAATGTGCGCCTTTACCCTTCTCGATCTTACATCTTCTTTGCCACATTCTGGAGGTTGCAGATCAATATCTGGAAATCCTTACTGACATCCAAAATACAGTCCAGATAGAGTAACCCTCTACCTAATTGGCAGCACACCCTTATTCTTCCAACATATGACCGATGCTCTCCTTCCCCATCTAAAACTTGTCCACCGATTCCCAACCTGCTTCCCTAGCATTCGTATCGATCGCGGCGCCATTCGATTTGTTCTCTCGGGAGCTACCCTCATGGCCCCAGGTCTCACATCTACAGGCGGCAGATTACCTAATGGTAATACAGAAGAAGAGGGTGTATATGGGGAAACTGGAGAAGGAGAGGGATGGTATGGAGGAAGAGAATTAGAAACTGGTGAACCAGTGGTTGTTTGTGCAGAAGGCAAGGAGGAAGCTTGTGCGGTTGGACTCTTGAGTATGGGTACGAAAGATGTTAAGGAGAAGGGAAAGGGGCCCGTGGTGGAGGATGCGCATTATTTGGGAGATGGATTATGGAGGTTGAGCACGGATTAGGAGGCGGAATGAACTGATTGGTGTATGAAACGACCTTCTAAATTTGGTTCCGGATATACGAAATACCTTGCGAGGGTTAGATTGGATGACAATTTGACATATAGGGGCAGAACCATCCCCTTTACATAGGATATTTTTATGTGGCTATTATCGACCTAGAAACTCTTGATACCACAGCCAACACGCTCATAACAATAACGTTTATCCTACCATCTTTTCTCGCCTATTACTCAACAGTCTTTCTACCTGTAAATACCTTCTGTTCTTTCGTTGATGTTACATACTCGTGGTGCCTGTAACCTTACTTTAACTTCATATTTTCAATGACATCATCGAATTTTCATTCAGAATATCATACTAGTTCAAAACAAATACCACAGCTAAGAAATTGCTCAAGTGCAATCGAGTAGCTCCTCAAGCGAGGAGCTCTAGAAAACTACCTAGGTTATAGAACTCGTCTAAAAAACTATCTACCCTTTTTTAATCAGTTTTTACAAGCCGTTGTTGAATTCATTCATTCAAGGGGGGTGAAAGTAAGATTATAATTCTTCTATATAAGTCTTACATTTCTTGTTTATAGGGTAGTGATGTTGTTGTATCAAAACTATGAAAAATCTATAGATTGTCGGAAGTTGGGGCAGAGTTAATAATCAATCAAATAGAAAATCAGTAGTATGGTTTTTCGTTTATCATTATGGAGTGTTTCATTTACCAGGAAGTACCTGTAGGTCATCAATTCAAGTAGTATTTCGGTTCTTCAGTGCACTTGTTTGTGGGGGGAAATAATGGTGAGTGCAAGGTGAAAGGGGGGGTTTGTAGTTGAAGATACTCGGTAGGTGGCTCGATTAGCTTACTATGTTGGGAATCTGGAGTGCGACTTTATAGTTTACATTTTATCTATTTTTTTGTTATTACTATTGAGTTGAGGTATTCGTAGGCTTGTTGTATATGGATTATGACCAGACGGGCTTGAAGATTAGATTGAGAAAGTCTAGGCAAAAAAAGAAATCATCAGAGATTTATCTCGTAGAGTATTGATAAGCTGGCTGAGGTAGGATATCTCCTCGTTCGCATCTGAACACTAAGACCAAATCACCAGATTAAAGAGGATATGATTTTTGAAATCAAAAGATCAAGTTAATATAAGATTAGCTGGTATCCCTCGCTTACCATAACAATGCTACTTCTCAATTGTATTATCTAGTAACTATAAAATACTTTATATTCAAATTTATTTTTATTTTTATTTTTTTTTTGATTAATCGTAGACTCTCGTTTAATTTTTATATATTTTCCTTCATCAATTATATAACTCGATTTTGGCATATACTATCAATCAATCAATCCTTTAAACATGAAGTTGGGTAATCCTATACTTGTCGTCGGATTCTCTGCGGTTATATATGTTGTATATTTAGTTTGGAGCATGTATTGAGATCGATTAAGAATTAATAAATTGTGGAAATTTGAAACGTGAGTTCCAACGGGTGTTTAGTTAACTTGTTTTTTTTTTTTTTTTCGTAATTCTAAAGTTACGGCCAATACTAGGAGAATGGTACTAGATCGCGGGTTTTATATTTCTACTTTTTAAATATATAGATTGTTTATTATTTTTTATAAATGTGGTTCTTGTTATTCAAGAACTAGACGTTGAATTTATAAATGTAAAAATGTTTTTTTATATACTATATTAAATATTTATAATATTTTTTTGTGTTTTTATTTTATTTTTATAATATAAAAAATTCGTTTAAATTTTTATAATATTTTATTTAGTTTTATTAGATAAATTAAACTTTTAATAAATATAATATTGATTTTTAATTCTAATAAAAATATTTATATTTTTGTTACGTCGGACAGTAACATAGGTCACATTCTTGATCATATGATCAAGAAACCGACAAATCGAGATCGGTTTTGCGGTGATCGATGTCACACTCAAGAATACTGGGTAAAGTATCTTGTATTAGAAAATACTAAGCTAAGGAGAAAAGAAGAAGGAAAACAAGAGTAGAGAGTTTTCCTATGATTAAATACAAACGGGGCATGCCACGTGACCCGGAGGTGTGAGGCGTCACAATCGAATTGTCGGGTTTGTAACCATCGGTTTTTAACAAGGCACGAAGGTCTATATAATCAAGATGGATTTCCTTTGTATAGAGCTTCGTGCTCAAGATCAATCATTTAGTATACTCTACTATTAGTTACGAATTGCATATCATTATTGTCATTACTTTAAGTCCCTGCTTGACGCCTAGTTATAAACCACCTCGAGAACCTAGAGCACTTCCACGTGATCTAGACGGCAACCCTCGTAACAATTTTATATATATTTTTTAATTTTTTATTATTTATTATATTATTAATAATTATCTTTTTATTAAAAATGCTTGAAATACTTGAAGTATATTTAAATGTTTTATATTTTATAAATATATCATTTACTTATAAAATATAACAAATATCTAATGAATCTATCGTTGGAAATAAATTAGATCGCACCACTTGATAAACGCCACAATCCTCGACAAGCAGACAGTCCTCCTAGGTCTTCTGTAACTTACCTACATGCACATCAAACTTCCTTGATCTTCTTTTTATTCAGCATCAAAACTTAACACACCGTCCACCACTTTGATTCTTGGCAGTATCGTTCAAGAGCTTCCAACATCTTCCATCATCATGTCTTCGCCTCATAACAACTCCGTGCTTGTGATCGGTGGATGTGGTAGTCTTGGTCATCACATTGTCAAACAGTCGTTTGAAGACCCTGAGTTGTCCGATATTGCAGGCTTCGATGTCAGCACTCAAAGCAATCGAGTTGATGGTGTCAAGTACATTGAGGGTAGCCTCACATCACGCAACATGTTCTACAAACACTTCAAGAAACCAAACCTCGCATTATTATTCATACAGCCTCACCAAAGTTGATAATTCAAGCAAACACGCCAGCTTTTCACCGACGTCAACATCAACGGTACATCCATACTTCTTTCGTGTATCAAAGAAGTCGGAGTCACGGCCGCTCTCATCTACACATTCAGTTCCTCCGTAATCCACCACAACATGACCAATCTTGTCAGGGCCACAGAATATCATCCTTTATGCTTTGAGCCCGAGAAAACTGAATATTACACGCACACCAAAGCTGTAGCTGAGCAACTCATCGTCAGTGCAAACAAGAAAGGCGAGCTCTACAGTGCAATTATTCGTGCTGCTTTGCTCTTTGGCGAGAGTGATACAACATCTGCACCTAAAATGGTCGAGAATGCTCGAGCCGGACGTGCAAAATTCCAGGTTGGAGACGGCACCAATCTTTATGATTTTACATACATCGGAAATACAGCTTATGCGCATCTGCTAGCAAGAAAGGCACTTCTTCGAGAATTCGACGCTACTGAGCCTTTTCCAGATGATATGAAGGTCAATGGCGAAGCTTTTGTCATTACGAACGACAACCCATGGCCATTTTGGGAATTTACAAGAGCTGTTAGTGCTGCAGCCGGTCATCCGGTCAACAAAGAAAAAGTATGGGTTGTTCCAGCATCTGTCTACTATGTATTTACCGTTATTGTAGAATGCACAGTTGGGTTGTTCAGTTTTGGTCGCAAGGAGCCAATGATTAATCGGCGCATGATCAAGTATCTTACACTGACTCGGACCTTTGATATTTCCAAAGCAAAACAGAGATTAGGATACAGACCCCTAGTCTCTATGCAAGAAGGAATTCTAAGAGCCGTGGACTATTATGTTGCACATCACCTGGAGAAGAAGAAAAACGTTTGATGGAGTGTTTTGGGGTAGATACTGCAGTGTTAGCCTGCATGATTGGACTGGTCGCATATTTGCTTTTTGCTATCTATGAATCGCATATTTGCCGCGTGTAGATTGCCTCCAAACTTTCTCAAGTGACAGACTCTGTGTCAGGGACAAAACACAATAAACACTTGTCATATTGAGCCATCAAGTCTACTCCTTCGACCTGTTGTACAGAGATTTTGAATTGCCAAATAGAATCCACAGCGATGTGAATATTTCTATTGGTTCTCGCACAGTTACTTGGGGCCTCTGACAGACATGCTGGTGGCTGAACTACGGGCATCTATCGCATGATTAAACGCAAGACTCAGTGATAAGTTGAGGTAATATAACGTTGATCGCGCCGCACGCGCCGCAAGATATACCAAATCATATTTTGTTCCTGAGCATATATGCACTCGCTAACTTGGCGGCTGTGCCATGATCCAATATGCAAGAACGGATATTCTGTTTAGAGAATCATACAAGTGATGAGAATCATATGGGTGATACAAGTGGTCAATAGCTACTAGGTAGTCTGTAAAAATGAGACATTTTGAAGGATAGTATGCGGCCTGTTTACTATATATGCGCAAAAGCGTTCTACTCCCGTCCGTTTCTACAAATGGAGCGTCGAAAGAATTGGTAAAGCAAATATGATTGAAACTAGAGGCTTTCTATTTAATTAGTATTTTATTACAGAACTAGAAAACTCAATAGGTATATTTTTAATTATATTTGAAATTTGTTTAAGAAAGAGAACTCTCTTTTAAATCTTTATATATATTATAAGGTGTATTAATTTTCAAAATTCTATTAAGTTTTGTTTTAATAATAACAATATTGATTAAAACCTCTCTTCAATTATTAATAATATAGACAATTGTACTTTACACTTTGTATAATAAAAGAAAAACCCAACCCCTCTATTTATCAGCGATCGAGTATGAAAACCCACAGAGTCTTATTGCACCTTATACCCAAACTTAGAAACATGATTCCTCGTGCATGTAGTCCCCAGAATACACCCACAGAAGAGGTCTAAGAATCTTCTCTAGCAGCACCTCCTCCCCCAATGTCTTCCTAGTAGCCTCGTATGTTCTATCTTTGCCGTCTTGGTCATGGCTAGTTTCCATCTAGTATTTTATCTCTTGTGTCAAGGGGCCTTGCAGTCGCTTTTGTCATGCTGAAAGCAAATTAATTTCTTTTATGACATATGAAAGCTCCACAAGACTCCCATCATTGTTAATACCCTCTCAATACTGTTAATCTGAGCTATGGATTCAATGCTTCAGTCCACTTCAACCTAATCGCTGCAGAATTGTCTTAGTCACCGGCTCAGAAAACGTACGCCAGATTCTAAACGACAGGCATCACATCACCACACATGAAGATTTAACGGAAGATTTAGTGGAACTGGAAACCGCCAGAAGAGAATTTCGCTGAGGGTGCTTTGTTTGTACTGATTTGGGATGGAAATACGATATCTTCGTGACGGATATTCTTTTAAATGGATCTCAGCTCGCCATTTCCTGGGAGCTCCTGCGTCACTATAACCTCAGCTATTTGGAGTTTTGTGGTATCTGAATTAGTTGTCCAGAAGATTGAGAAAGGTGATCTACATTCAATCCTGGACATGTTAACTCTTCATTTATTAAGTTTTAATTCGATAGAATTTAGATTAGATAGAAACTTGAACCACCAAGAAACTTTCACACTCATTGATGGATGCATTGAATTTCCCCAAAGCCCGCATTATGTCGGAAGTATCCCAACTAGCTATGATTATACGTCTTCATGTCCAGGAAATGCAAGAGAGAAGTGTTAAGGTAGCACGACCATCTTTCCAGAGCTTTCTGGGAAAATACTTGGTCATGATATTTTGGGTCCATCGGTGGGTATGCTTCTTCAATCGGGACAAGAAAGCAGTTCGAGCATTCCTAGAAAACGCTCAAGTTCACCATGGTCTAGAGCCCTAACATTTCAATAAAACAAAAGCAGCGTCTGAATGCTCCCCTCCTCTCCTATATTACAGAAGAGGAAGGTTTTCTTCAGTTTGAAGATAGGCGATTTAAGGATAAGTCTAGTACCCTACTTTCCGGCCACCTTTTACGCCAAAAATTGTGATTTTTATTTATTAATAACTTTACAATCAATAAATATAATTTGTTATAATTTAAATCATGATTTTATTATATAATTATTGTGACCAAAAGGGTGTTTATAGACCAGCAATTGTATTTAACTTAGAATCTACAGGTGAAGAGCACCTGTAGATGGGGATAGCTACTCTATATATACACAAATGAATGGCCTAGCCGCAATGGCTAGGCAAAAAGAAGTCATATTTATTCCTCCAATGATCTTACTTTACCGATAACCATTGATACCTAGTACTTGTCCGGATCTGATCCTCAGGTCACCTAAATCGTATACTAATCTCGAGTAATCGTATCATGTGTGGACATGGTTAATGTACCTGAGGTTTCTTATATAATAAGGGTGGGAGGAGAGCAGGGATTTCCGTCACAATTATGAATCAATTCTGAAAATTTCAGAGTTTTTAGAATTCATTTTATTGAGATCTACAATCTTAAACTTTTTTATTTTTGATTTATATAGGATTTATAATTTATTTTTATTAATTTTTGTTGAAAAGTTATTAAGGATTTTCAAGATTTTCAAATTTGTATATAAATGTCACGATTCACCATTAGGATTAGTGTCCTGGGATAAAAAGGAATAACGTGATAAGGAGCCAGAAAGCTCCTGGAGGCTCCCTCTATCGTTCATTATATAGTTAGAATAGTGTCACGATTCACCATTAGGATTGATGGTGTTACGATGGTAGCAAACTGATTAATTAGGAGAGCTTAGGCCTTGTGCAAACACGATCAGATTTCATCGAATTAGTATGTGATCTTGGTCACCTGAAGATCGTATGCGCACGCACCATCAGAAATCACGTGATAAGGAGCCCTGAGGAGCCAGAAAGCTCCCAGGGGCTCCCTTTATCGTTCATTATATAGTCAGAGTAGTTTCATAGTTTAGGAGCTTCGTGCTCAACTTAGTTATCAATTAGTTTACCTACATTCTACTTGATCTAGTAATGAATTCACTTTCAAGTGAATACCAGTGATAAAGCCTTAACCCATAACTACCAACCAGACGAAACCTTAGGCAGCCGCTGCCTCCAGTACAGTATCGTTATAATAAATCCTATACAAATTAAAAATCGCAATTTCAACTTTCAATTTCTCAATTAATAAAATCATAAAAAATCTGAAATTTTCAGAATATATTATTATATAAATAACAAATTTATAATTAAAATTTCAAAGAATTATATTTATAAATAAAAAAGTTATAAAAGTCGATTTTCGTCATTGGTGAGGAAAAGTGGCCGGAATTAGGGGTGGCCGGAAAGTAGGGTACTAGACTTAAATGGAAGCTAATCAGGATATATAGGATTTTTATGATTTAGGATAGAAGGGGAAAGAAGATTATTTTTAAAAACCCTTTCTAATTGCTTATTGTTTAGATTTTGTTGACAATTGCTTTCTATATATGAAAGCTATTGTATTTTGCTAAAAAGAATAGGATAAATGCGACGTTTCTGAGGATTAGTGTCACGATTCATTAATTCACGTGACCTCGAGGACCTTTTGGACCTTAGGGTCCCAAGGGTCCTCAAAAGATGATATAGGGTATATAAACATTCATTTAGTCTCGTGGTTAAGGAGCTTCGTGCTCAACTTAGTTATCAATTAGTTTACCTACATTCTACTTGATCTAGTAACGACTTCACTTCCAAGTGAAGACCAGTGATAAAGCCTTAACCCACAACTACCAACCAGACGAAACCTTAGGCAGCCGCTGCCTCCAGTATAGTATCGTTACAATTAGGCGGATTAAGAGTCTTTTCAAAATCGTCAAAATTTAGTAGTTTCTCCAGAGCCTCAGGAGAAGAGATGATGAGGAGAGGAAGGATTTTTTAAACGCTGAACAGGAGTATTTCTTGCTGAGAAATCATCACGGTATTCTAGAACTCATTAGCCAACACCAGGAAGGCTTCAAAGTCGTTGGCAGACAAGGGCTATGCGTGGCTGCAGGTCATTCCAAGTAACATCGAACTTTCATTTCCCATAGCAGAAAAGGAGAAAACAAGCGAACTAACATGTATTCTCCAAATGAAGTTTGTTCAAATGTCTTGAGCACTGAACGAAGAACGCCCTTAACACATCGAATTGATATCTCTAGAGGCTTGGCTTAATTTCACCGAAGCATGAAATTTTCCGCTCTCACGAGTCACCATTTGTAATCCCTACGGACGATCCCATAAAGTGAGGACTCCACATCGGAGTTTCAAATGGTGGGAAAGAGCCTGGTCATATTCATAGTCCCATGCGAGTGATATGTACACTGGTACATATTTCATCATGCAACTCACATAGTGGAGCATGTCATGACATCAAATCATGATATCGAATCATGATATCCATATTAATGATATTAATCTGATCCGATGATCTACCACGGAACAGATGGTGGAGAGTTGCTAATAACTATAAGTGCGGAAATATGCCTTATTTGAATATACGGAGGGCATATACCTCCGTAGAGATATCTCCACACCTGGAATATCGTTCTCGTTGATACCGATTCTATTTCGTATAGAACATGGATATACTATCGGAATATTTTCGTCCCCATGACCATGGATTCACGGTGGAGTCGCTGCAATATGTGCGAATATCGTCTGTGAGTTAAGTTAAGACTTTGGAAGCTGGAAGGGAACTTGGCATGCTTGCGTTGGGTCTGAATGCGAATGTGAATGCAAGAGATGCATGCAGGGTGACGGAACTTCAAGTGATGGTGAAATATAAGAAGTTCTACTTATCAGAAGGCGTGAGACTTTTAGAAGATATGAGAAGTTCGAATATAAAATGCCTTGCACAATGCCTCACTCTATAAATTCTCAAGGATCACCAAATCTGGCGAACAAACCCGGAGATTGGGGAAAGTGTGAATTTGCCAGCTAGTGTGCTAGATGCCATTGCGAAAGACGCATCAGTGACTGTAAAAATGGAATATTGGATGGGCGATGCATTGATGGGTGCATTGACTGTTAAGAAAGTATATTAGCAGGAAAAATAAATCTCCGGTGATTAAAGATCTGGCTGATTGTTGGCATATCATCGGAACCAGCGGGGCAAGAGATCAATATACAGAGAGCATAGTTGATGTAATTTGCATTTTGTTATGGTTGGTATTGAATGTAAAGAATGTCTATGGAAGTATGGAGAGCATACTCTGTGACATAGACATATGGCTAAGAATAGGTGAGCAGATCTAATTAATGCCTCTAGGAGGAACAAAATCAATAGATCAATTCGTTCCCACATTCTCTCATCATGTGAAAATATTCTTCGCACAAAAATCCAATCTTAGAATAGCTTCGGCGCGTAAATGGGTAGATGCGGATATGCTAATCGATGCGGGATGGTCTTAGATCTCTTGCAGATTTTGACAAAATTGGAAGCTTGCAAATTTTGAGTTTTGAGCTTAAGTTTATCCAAAATCCGATAACCGGAAGCGCTGAATCCAATTTTGATTTTCAATAAAGAATTAGTAGAAGGTATTTTTAGTATTTATATAGGTATTTTATGTATGTGAGTGCAAATGTATAGGTAGCGACCACTAGGCAGGTACATTCATAAAGTTTGCTGGAGGGATTATAACGAAGTACATTATTTTCATGGGAATCCCCAGAATGAGATGCTGTAGGACAGAGTCGAGTAGATCTGATTGAGTATTTCTTGATTGGTGATGTTTCTCAGTTAAGCGGTGAACAGTAAAATAGGAGAGGAGAAGGCGAATATGCAATGGATAAGTGCCTGCAGCTTGCATATGCAAGGGAGTCTTTTTTTTTGTGCCAGCACCTTTTCGTACGCTGTGTATGGAAATTTTGTTGTGCCGTTATATTGCAGAACGGATTATATACCTCAGTCTAGTCATGATCAAACGAGGTGGAGTTATGTATGTGCAGGATTTGCTAGTGACAGACCTGAGTAAAATTCAAGCTGGGACGCGTAGATGATACGTTAAACCAGGTTGTATGCATATTTATTAATGTGCGAGCGATTGCATGATGTTATCGAAAAGAAGATAGCGGACGTGACAAGAACGCGTCTCAATAATCCTTCAACACTTACTTTGCTATCGTGATATAAGTGATACGAGAGCCAAGTGGCTTTTCTGACGTTATCATTCTTGGACTAGATTTTGAGATGGGGAGGCTAAAGACGGGTGGTGCGTTGGCCAACAGTAGAAGCGGCACAAAATGCCCTGGTGTTTCGAGTTGGGGTCTAGCTATGATGAGAATGAATGATTGGACACAGGTAAAATGGCTAGCTATCCTGTTTCCTGGGAATTTTGCTATAGGAATAAGGTTTTTCGTTCGGTGAGAACGCTGAGCCCTAAGCTTTGACATTGGACTCGTTGGTTAGCCATTGGAAAGCTCTCGAGGTAAGATTAGATCCTCCAGGAGTTCAATATCCAAGAAGCGGAACAGAGTCATAGTATAGAACAATGCGGTAGATATGTCTTGGATCGTACGTCAGGATGGAGTTATAAGACTATCTTCAGTAATTGAGCTTCATCCGCACACTTACAAAGGATTAGATAGATTAGCAGGTCTTATTTAATGAGGGGGAAAATGTCTGTGGTTGTCCTTCGAAATTTCCTGTACGCAGTAAACTTTTGATGGGCATAGCGGGGTCACGGGCTAGGCCGTGCTTCTAAAAGTTTGTTTTTGTCGGGTCGTCATTGTGGGATTGTGGTTTGATAATAACCAAGAACATTTAGAAGCCTCCCAATATAATCTAGGAGCTTACCCTAATATTGCTGACATTTCCAATATCGTAGAGGGTTGAACTTCGAGAGAGGATTTCTTGTTTTCACCGAGAGCAAATTGCCGAGACGTTTCTAGATGAAGGGGGTTTCTTATCGTTTATTTTTTTTAACACCTCCTATGTTCAACGCCAGCAACAACGACAAATTAATAATATGAGGCTGCGTACGTTCTGATGTTGTGTGCCCCCAAATCGGAGAGATCTTCAACAGCACAGGGAAACGCAAAACGGCTTTCGTAGATCATAATATACGTAACCAGGCTTTGTGGATATGCGGAACTTTTCATCTTGATTGGAAAACTCGGGATTCTCGGTGGTGACATGAAGGTTATGGTTTGAACATTATTGTTACATTTACAGATTCTTGTGTCTACAAAAATGATCAGGGGAAGGTGAGATGGTAGGCCAATATATCATGTCAGGTACCGTTCTCATCTGACTGTACCACTGGATATAGGCAGAGTAGGTCATACCAACAGCACGCATGTTCCACGTTTTTGTGGAATAACCTTACCTATCGAAGTACTACATGCAAACCTTGAAAATCAAATTCAGCTGACATTAAGGTCAAAAGGCAGGATATTCTAAATGAGTATCTTGAGCCGGAGTTTGTAGATCAGGGACAATTCACTGCTTATCATCCAATTAAACGTTGGTCTTCGGTATAGGATTGCATATATCTTGCATGTCTAGGGTTGAAACTTATATGTCCCAAGCCTCTATCAGTCCAGTCAAGTACTGTACTCCATTCTTGAGTCTTGAACGACAAGCAAGGACGAGGATGCCATACTGCCATTACCAAGATCCGATGAAAATTTCCAATTACTCGTGTCACCATTCGAAACCTTGTTTGTATGATTCATCGACATGATGGAGTCTAAATTGAACTGAGGATTAACAAATCTGACGATTATCGTCCCGTTGACTACTGTATTGAATGCTTCAGTTTTTTGCTCACCGCTTCATTGCTTCAATATATGTTCCGTCGAAACAAACATATTACGATAATCTTTCTTTGGCTTGAAACATGTTCCTATTACTTCGGAAATATCCTATACAGCACTGGTAATAAAATATCGATGGCTGATTTGAATTAATGGAAGTTATTATTGCATCCATTATTGCATCCCGATTTTATCCCATGATATGTATGGACTTACCACGGTATAGCCTACCTATCACAGTTGCCCCTCTACTTTTTCCTGTGTTGCATTAGCCGAACCGATCAAATTGCCATTTTGATTATTTTTTTCCAAATGTTGCATATATTGCATATTTTGTGGCGGCGAACGTGGTATTTTGTGGTTAAATTTCGCTGAAGATTGGACAAGTTCATGGTTATTGATAGATTCCTCGGCAAGTTTTCTGCACCGTCTAGTTTCTACCTTGTTAACAAATTATAATCCCAGTTCTTTCAATATCAACCACTCCATCACGCTCGAACCCTTCCGTTTGTTTACTAGCTTATGATTCATTTCAATCCACTCTTGAATTGTCTAACCCTAGCCACACCTTTTCCCCATGTCACGTACCTTGTAACTCGACATGCGAGGCACGTTTCGGCAATGGCGTCAAATATCATATCGACCTGCCATTCGTTCGATACACAAACTCCCCGAGGATTTTGACCAGGTTACATCGAAAACAGTTCAGCATCAACCACTCATCGATAACCAAATACTGTTAACTTTTGAACCAGAGAAACTGATGGAGCCAATAGATGTTCATTTCCGTGTTTGCTCTCCCCACGAGGAATAGTGACTTATACCCCTAGGTCGTCGAGGAGGCTGGCCCCCCTTGACCGACCAAAGTCGGAAAGACGAGCAAGGATCTTATTCTGCATTTCTGCACGCCTGCACATCTTTCTTCGCTTGTTTTGATGATACCAACAGCACATACGCATCCACCCATCAAATGACCCCGATCTCACAGACCACAGGTAAGACGCTTATGCCGCATTTTCCATAGTCCAACACAGACTTCTCCACATGAGCAGTAGCTCCAACTACCGGTTACGACAATTGTAACTTATCCTCTTATATAGATGTTGGTGCCTGCATCTCGAGTTGACTTGGCCCTCACGCCTGAACAGCATCCGTTAGGATAATTGGGCTGGTCTCTAAGGGGATCCTTTGATTTCAAGACTCTTTCTCTTATTTCTCTCTACACCAGCCTTCTTGTTCATCCTCTCTCACTTTATCTATTTATTTCATTACGATCTTTGCCCAACTAAGATCAAAGAGTGAGAAGCAAGGACAGAACCCAGTCGGTTCGACAGTCTACGACTGATAAAAATGTTTTGATCACATTAAATCGAGCTTGATATTTGCTCTACGGCCAAGGCACCTCACTTCATCATAATGCGGGGCATTTACTTGTTGTTCGCAACGTTGATGTCGTTTTTTCTCTCTTCCGCCCAAACATTAGTTGCTATAAATGATTTCTCATTATCGGAAGCATCTCCTTCGGAGTCTCCTAGCACAATAAAACCAGAAACATCCACGAGCTCGAGGAAGGATGAATCGTCATTCACATCCTCTTCAGTCACATCGATGATTACGAACACGATCGCTATCTCTTCCATCCTATCAGCCGCTTCCACATCAGGAGCAGATAATCTACCCGGAAATGGGGAAGCCACATCGACAGCAACAACGAGCGCTCCTTTTTCGAGTTCTACAGCCGGATCATCTGCAAGCTCTGGCATAAGCCGCAACACCCTGATCATCATCCTTGCTTCCGTCTTGGGTACGTTCGGTATCATTTTAGTCTCAATCGCTATATATCTTTTCATTCGTTATCGGAGAAATCGAAGTTTTACCGGAAGAGGAGTGACACCGATAGACGACGACGAGATTGAATCGTGGCGGCGCTCGGGAAATGAGAGAAAAGTGTTTATGGGTGAGGACCTAGTAATCGATAAAGAGACGGGAGGTCGAGATTATACACAATCCAATACGATACAAATGACACATTCGCCGGGATGGACGTGGACAGCCTCTCCTACTTCTTCTCGAACACGATCCCCCTTTTATCCTTCAGGCGTCTCAAGCTATATACCTGATAGCCCTACTTTCCTCGCCCAGGCACCGAATGCTAGAATCGGTCTGACAGACGAAGTAGTGCCTGGTGCGGAACCATTCATTAAACCAGTCGAACGACATAGATCACGGCTATCGAAGTCGGGAGGTCATTCACGCACGAAGAGCAGGAGAAGTAGTGTGAGTGGGAGGAGCATGTGGAGTGTCAAAAGTGGCAATGGAGGCGAATTGAAGGAATTGAGAGCCAATGACAGGGTAGCGACATGGTATGATCCAGAAGACGACTTTCGAATCCACGGAGATTACAACCACAGAGACTACAACGATTCATCGGATATGTCCTTTCGAGAAATGGCATCAGGCCCTGGGACTCTAGCACCAATCACACCATTATCACCAAGGCCACCGCCGCGAGCTGCGTATCCACCTTTCTGGGATAGCGATCGGGAAATTGGGTTGGCTATCTCATAGTCTCGGGCCTAGAAGTTGGTCTTTTTTCTATCTGCATTATTTGGGTTTGGGAGGCAGGCGGGGTTTGTTTTATAAATGATGGAGGATTGCAATTGATACCAAGGAGGTTTTATTCATATTGGTGGAGTCTGAAAGCATACAGAGGAAAGGATGTCGATCTAGTGCAATATCATTGACACATGTGTTTTTGAGGGGATCTGAAATTCACCACTCGATAGAAGGCTTAGTTATGATACGCATAGCCTGGTGACTGAAGCAATAAATGAGATACACAGCATCATGAATTAGTATGCAGATATGACCTAATGTAAAATAAATATTCAAATGAGCTTCGTCCTCATCGTCCCAGCCATTTCAATGCTTGTGATCATACATGCAAACAAGCCGGACTAATCTTTCCAATGCGGTCAAGTAGATTTACCTTGCAAGCTAGTCCTCAAGACAACAAGTCAACCATTTAACAAATGAAAATCCAGTACAACATAACAAATCTCAAACTCTACAATCTAACAAGAGACGACCTTCCCCATTATCACAAGAATATCCACGTGACTTTACACGGTTTTCGCGTTTGCTTTTCGCGAAATTTGGCGCCTCACCGCCTTCCCCCAGGAGAAATAAACTGCCAATATCAAATGGAGCCAAAGCAATAAAGTAAATCAACTTCCATCCTCAACATCACAACCACCGCACTCTCCAATTGCCCTTCACACAAACACACATCGCAACATGCCACCACGAAAAAGCGACGTCGTGAAGCCCGTCACCGGTGACGAAGCCACACCCGCGAAAGAGACAACCGTAGTTCGAGAGGGAACTAGTATCGAGGTGTGTTTTAATATTTATTTCTCGTACTTTTCTTACAGCAGGTCTCTCTAGCTAGATTCCCCCGAATGGGGATATTTCAAGTCGGGTTCTCCAGAAGACTTTGAGGTTTCTTCTTCTCCTCGCGCTCGAATTGGAGGTCAAACTAATGGATTTCATGGCCGACAGGATCTTAATCTTCCGAAAAGTATTGTGACGAGGTTGGCGAAGGGGGTTTTGCCACCGAATACTCAGATTCAGGGAAATGCGATGTTGGCGATGAGTAAGAGCGCGACGGTTTTTGTCAATTATTTGGCTACGCAGTGAGTTGGACTCTTATTTGAAGCTTTGAGAGGGTTTGAGGGGAAGAGCGATTGGAGATTGTGCGGGGAATCGAAAGGAGGAGAAGTTGTTTGAAGGGATTGCTAATGTAATTGTGAATACAAAGCGCAAATGAGAACGCACACAATCGAAGCGTTAAAACGATAGCGCCGCAGGATGTATTCAAGGCATTGGATGATTTAGAATTTCCAGATTTTAAACCGAGGTTGGAGGCGGAGCTTGCAAGTTAGTATACGATTTCTATATTCTACTAGAATGGACATGCTGGTGGGGAGAATGCGGGAGTCACGGCATGCTAATATTGAATAAATGATAATAGAATTCCTTGAAACGCAGAGTGATAAGAGAAACACATATAGAAAGAAAGTCGCAGCAGATAAAGTAGCTGGGAGTCAAGCGGGAGGGGAAAATGGAGAAGGCGATTCGGAAATGTTGGATCGAGAAGGAGATGGGGAACCGAAGGCCAAGAAGGCCAGGAGAGATGAAGGCAGTGGGGGTAGTGGAGAGACACAGGAGGAACATGATGAAGAGATGGATGCGGAAGAAGATAATGAAGAGCATGATGAAGAAGAGGAGGGAGAGGAAGCCGAGGATGAAGGGGAAGGGGAGGGTGAAGTAAGGGACGATGATGATGGGGAAGAGAGGTTTGAGGTTGAGGAGCCGGAAGAAAGGGAAGCAGAGGATGAAGCGCTGGATAATGGAGAGGATAGCGATTGAAGCTATACTTCAATTGTGTGGAGCTTTCAAATGAGGTGAACGGAAAATATCTATTTGCTAAAGGATTGGGCGGGAAGGGAAGCAAAGCGTGCATTTGTGATGGAGTTTGGTATATGGATATAGGTCGTTATATGGATATAGGTTGTTAAAAAAGTCCACTGGGTACAAGAATATACACTTTGCAATTAATATCCATTGTGGTTCCTCCAGGAAGGGCAGGATGATTCAGGGATAAAATGACTGTATTCCAGTCATAGACTAGAGCAGACTAGTGTCGACTTGCTTTAAGCATGGAGGTGTATGGGCATGGATAGTTAAGAGCTATGACAGGTCTCATCAAGTGAAGCGATCTTCATCTCCGCAGCAGAATTCTCTGATATATTCATCAAGATAAGACGAATAATGACAGTTCAGTTCTCCATTACTTTGTCAAAATATTCAGTCAAGTAGGCGCTACGATAGGAGTATTAATTCCTGACCCGCACCTTATCCAAAGCCTACAAAACACTACTAATGTCCTCTGAATCTCCAACACTAGCAAAGAATACTAGGAATCGCAAACGCAACATCTCCAGACGAAAAAGAGGTGTTTCATTCTATTTTCTCACTTCTATAGTACCCAAAGACAAACAGAACTCATATTATTTGTTCAGCCAGAATAAAATATAATTAGACCATGGTTGCTTGACATTTTTGGAGGCGCAATATTAGTTTGTTTATATTGATGATTATAATTTTATCTTTTAATATTTTCAATTGATAAAATTATTAAAAAATCTGAAATTTTAAATTCGTTAGTAGATAGATAATTAATTTATATTCAAAATTTCAAAGTATTATAGTCATAAATAAAAGGTTATAAGTACTGATTTTTGTTATTTTTAACAAGAAAAGTAGTCCAAAAGAGAGAGCTGGCTTGAAAGTAGAGTATTAAACTTAAATGGAGAGATCTATGGTTCAAGTGCTTTCTCTTACTACTAGCTTTAAGCATAGAAGGAAGGCTTTCACATTAAGTAAGGTCGTTGGGAGGAAAATTCATCTTTACCCTTTGTATTTTCTTCTGGTCTGTGAATTTCCTCGTCGATGGAAAGGTATCAAATTTAATAATGCTTGACATTTCGAAATGTCGCTGCCATGGTAATAAGACTTACATATGGTTCGATAATAGTAATTTCAGGCAACGGTAAAAGGTGCTTCCTATCTTATAATTAGGCAAACTTCTGATATGTATGATAACCCCTTTCTACCCAAACCAAACAGATTTGCGCAACAGGAGAGAATGAAGAATATTATGATGCTCCGGTAGAATGCCCTGCTGTTGCGCTCCTAAGATCTGTGAAAGAAATTGGCTTTATACGCACGTCTACTCTTTTCCACAGAAGTTAACAAGGTATCACTATTTATAAAAGTGCAATCATGAATGCAAATACAAGACTTCCGCTATCTTCCAATGAGTGTGGAGTCCTCCGTTGACTCACCTATATCAGTTGAGCCCAAAGAAACGTGAGGAAATCGATGGATCTAGAATATAAATAATACGATTTAGTCACATATGCTTTACCTGGCTAGCCTAAATAAGACTGTAATCTTACCTTCACTGGTAGGAACACTTTCACATATATAACAAAGACAGCGAATAAATTCCCGATTCGACAATGGAGATATATGCAAAACGATGATATATTTTTTGATGTGAACTTTCCTTAGCTTGATTAATACCCCAAATTTTGGGATAATTCCATAGCAAAATCGCAGATTAAAATCTCTGCACTCACTGCGAGTACTTCACCAGTTGCCTTGTCTAGCTGAAAGCTCCTCTCATCAACTTTGTTTGAGATTTTAACAGAGAGGAAGAGGTGCATTTTTATATTAAATTCGGTAATTTGGAGATTTCTTGTCGTTTTCACTATTGGTCCACTCTTTCTGTTTTACATTCTTGTTGTATGTCCGACTATGTTTGAATGACTTTTTGTGGTGGTATATAAGAGGTTATCATTGGATTAATAACCTACTAGTGGCCAAGCAATTTTGCGTCTTCTATATTGGAGAGAGCGGGTGTGTGTAGTAGGGAAGAATCACGAATCTAAAAGGCCTATGGTGAAGAGATGTACAAACATGGCTTACAGGATCAAGGAGCAAAAGTATGTTATAAGCGAGGAATTTGTTATGTGATATGTATAATCAGGAAGCATATTGATTATCATCGCAAGAATGATGCCATCTAAATGAATGTCAATATAAACAGGAATAGCGACAATAATTGACCAATGCCAATCTAAATGATAATTGAGGATCATCAACGACTCTTCTCCACAAGACTATCTCAGGTGATATGTCCCAAAAAAGTTGGAACTGATACAAATTATCCCCTAGGTCTATCGAAAGCCTTTTATCTGAATAGGCACGATTGCTAGAACACATCCCCAACCCTGTACATTCATCAATAAGATCTTTTGAAATTGACATACACATACCACTATTCACTCCTAGCTCCCATCCTCTTTTTCTAAAAGTACAAAACCATGATTCTCGCTAGCTAACCTGTAGTAAAATCCACCATGAATCCATGATCTATTGTACTGTCAGCTAACTTCCCAAAGAATCAGCTAATACAAGAAGATTAAACCCTCTGTGAGCTATTCCTCCAAATTAAAGTTCAAAAAGATACTCAGTACTTTGCAGTAGCAGACGTATAATATATCCATAGATATTTTTTGTTCTGTTATATCGTCCTATTTAAAATAATCTCGATTTTTTAGGATGATAAACTTAACTAAGAGGAAGTGAAGATATAGTGTCGTTGCAATTAATATTCTCCAAAACCAACAAACAATTAATCTCTACAATAGTAACATATTAATATAAATAAACACTAGAATACAAAAAAGTCAAAAAGAAAGCACATATTTTCAATATAAAAAAAGTTTAAATTAAAAAGAAAGATTAAATATTAGAATTCCTTATTCCCAACCCACCCATCCATCATCCATCACATTCACCCAACATATTTCTCCACAAACACATAAATACTTTTCAGTAAAATAATACTTATTAAGAATGAACACCATCTTCTCATTTTGCTATCCTTTCTAATCTTCCTAACTAACTAACATCTTCATCCTATCCTTACCCATTCATCTCAAAACTTAACAGGCGTGACTAAATCTAGCATTTCGAATTCACCATCTCACACATAATCTGAGGGTTTTATTCGAATCAATACTCTAATTATTTCAGAATAGCCTTGAAAAATTATAAAAGAATCATTAAACTCGGATAAAATCTTTGTAATCCTGAAGCAAAGACAATTCCGAAACATATATAAATATGAAAGAGCATCTAATAAAGAGGTCTGTTATATAATCTTATATTCAAACATGATCTATACACAAAAATCAAAGCAATACCAATTAATTTTCAAGACAAAAATCAAATTACTAGGTACTTGCACTTAATTTTCTCTTCTCTCCTCACTCATCTAGCACCATCTGGTATCTAAAAATCCAGTGTATCAATATACAATATACAACAAGTAATCATACAAGCCACCATTTTCTCTTTCTCTCATCCCCATATGCATTTGTTCCTGACTCTCAGCGAACCCTATCCTCAAAATAATTACAACCATCACGCTTCTTTCTTGACCGCCACTCATCAGTCATTCTACCACCTTGAGAAATAATATCAGATAATATCAATTCATCCCAGTACCAAGATATTTTCTAACCCTAGTGTATATAATATGATGCATAAGCCACCAATTGGCCCATTCCGTTTGATGCATTTTTTCGATAGTAAGAAATCAATGCCAGTCAATAATAAATAACTCCATGTTCACCCATCCATTCAGTCCCATCCCAAAAATTCCAGGGCCGTCGGATGATTAATAAATTAGAGATGCTGGTAGAGAATCACCACCAGACTGACAAACGCTAAAGTCGCTTGACGAAACAATCTTGAAACCATCATCTACCTCGAGATTCTCCATTCATTATGATGATGAGTTAAGAGTAGCAAATCTTCCCTCAAAAGCTCTCAATCTTTCTTGTTCAATCATTTTCTGTAATTTCTTCGTTTCACGTACTGCTTCTTCCCGTTCGTTCTGTAGTTCCATTACTTCGATTTGCGCGATATTCATACGACCGACAACTTCTTCCATTTCCCTATCGGCTTCGGCAAGAGCAGATTCAAGATTAACAACTTGTTGTTTCAAATGTTCAACTTTTAGATCTTCAGATACAGACATTCCTTTGCCAGAGGTTGTAACGGAGAGACGTGGCACCTTCTTAGCATTTGCGAATAATGGAGACATAGGAGCCTTAGGTCCGAATGAACGAGGAGAGCGGAGTTCCGACTTTACTCGATGAAGTTGGAAATTGTGGCTATCCTTGAGATCACGAATCTCATCTTCATGACGAGCAATTCTCACCTCGGATATGTTCTGAGCAGCCATAAGTTGATCCTCGAGAGCCTTGAGCTTAGTTTGGAGGAAAGTGATCTTTTGAGCATTAGCTTTCTGCTCCTTCTCTCCACGCTCAATAGCTTCAGCTAGACGTTGTCTGAGAGTGCTGTTTGAAGCAAGTTGAAGTCTAACTTGTCCAGCCAATTCCTCAACTCTTCTGGCTGATTCACGCAACTCATCTGCTAGTTGCATCTCCTCCTGAAGATGTACCTTTTCTGAGTCTCTCAAAGATTCAGATTGCTCCTTGACCGCCTCAAGCTCTTGTTTGACGACATCTCTTTCATAAATTGCATCAGACAAGCTCCTCTCCAACTGCTCCATAGCTCGTGCAGTAGCTTCATCACCAGAGGCTGAGATTTCGAGGGTCTTGATTCTCTCAAGAGAAGCTGCGTAAGCCGATTGAAGGTCCCGATACGATCGCTCAAGTGTCTCAGAGGTCGCGTGTGCGCTCCCAGGTCTGGAATCTATACTCGATCGCTTGATTAAGATGTCTTTCTCTTGTAACAAGCTTCTTAGTGAACCAATTTCCTGTTCAGCACGATCGAGATCCATCTTTAAGCCACCTAGTCCTTTCTCACATTGCCACTTTTGCTCAATCGCTTCATCCGCACGACGGCGAAGCATATTTATTTCTTCTCTCAAACTAGAAACTTCCTTGTCGTATCCACGCCGCCTTGGTGATTGGTTCAAGGCACGATCTCTTTCCATTTCCAATTGGCGGATTTTCTTTTCATTTTCACGATTTTGGTGCTCGTGACGTTCGAGTAAGCTTTTGAGAGCACGATGTAGCGAATCTCGTTGGAGCTCAATATCCTTCACCGTTTGCGCCAAATTGTCTTTGAACTCTATGGCTCTGACAGAGGCCGTCCTTGATAACGATCCAACAGGTGATCTAGCCGTTTTTCCGGTATGTGCAAGTGAGTTGGCCCGTTTCAAACCACCTGAGCCACCTGAACCGCCCAAAGCACCTCCACCCATTCCACTGAGTCCACCTATACCAGCAATACTCATTATGGATGACCTAGACTTTGGTAGATTGCTTATGCTACCCATGCTATCCTCGTCCGATACGGAATTGAACTGATTCATCTCCAATTGAAGTCTTTGGGCGTTGACCAATGTGACATTTTCCTTTTTCAGGCTTTGGAGTTCTTGGGCCATCTTGGTTTGCTCATAGGTCAACTTTTCATGCTCTGCAGCTTGAGCTTCAAGCCCTTCGACACGGGCCTTCAGCTGAGGAACAATCTCATCTCGTAAGTTATCACGTTCGTTGTGAGAAGTTTCGAGGTCTGCTTTAAGTGCAGTCAAGAGATCTTCAAAGTTTTCCCTAACCTGTTTCTCTTCGGATAATTTGTGGCGAAGATCCTCGCAAGTTGTCTCCAATTCTTTCAGTCGTCCATTGGTATCAAGTGAATTCAGAGCTGCAAGGTCAACCTAAAAAATCATGTCAGTTGCGAGAACAAAAAAGTGTATCGATAGAATTACCTGAGCTGCCCTCTCTTCCAAAGCCTGAATTTGCGTTTCAAGCTGTTTCCTGATAGCTCGTTCATCCTGTACCTTATTTGTAAGTTCTAACCTAATTGAAGCCTTCTCTTGTTCCGTTTTCCTTTGAATTTTATCCATTTCATCTTGCTTGGGATCAGGATCCCCATATCTAGGAATCACACCTGTTCCAGAATCCGAGAAATAATCGCTTGTTCGTTTGCTGGCATTTGTTCCTGAATTTTGAGCTTCGAGCTGTAGTCTGTCTACAAGATCTTCCAGGTCCATCTCTCTTCGTATAGAAGACGCCAGCTCTTGGCTAATATCCTTCAATTCTTGCTCCATTTCTTCAACCAGTGAATTTGTGGGGCTAGGTGTCGCTATGGGTATTTGTAGATATGTGTTTTCGAAATAATCGGCCGCATCTGCATTGGCTTTGGGGATATCGATCGCGGACGGTGGCGCTTTAGTATTATATGTCCTGATATCGGAGTCTTCGAATTCCGAAAGTTTATGCGGGGATGCATTTGACGACGGTATCGGAGAATTTGGAGAATAATCTGTCTTATCTTCTGAAAAGGTCGTTGTTGAGCTCGATGGGGATACCGCACCTCCCCAGCTAAATAAAGAACCAAGCTTCCCTGGCGATTTGGGTTTTTGTATAGTCGAAGCAGAGTCGTGAGATTCGTGAGAATAGGTTCTTGCCGGAGCATCAGGTATAATATTATGTGGTGGTGTAGCTTTGGAAGAGAAAATGGACATAGTAGCAGAAGAACCCGGGCGACTTTCTGGACTTGAATCCCCGTACCAATTACCGGTAGATTCAGAATCAGAACTTAAAGCAGAATCGCTAACCAATCTTGCATGCCTCGAGGCTCCCGGTGAATGTGTGTGAGACGGAACTAAAAGGGTCGGACTTTTTGGGCTAGGGATTTGTTCTTCGGGTTCTGATAGTTGTTCTGGTAGCGCTGGCGTCACTGTAGTCCAAGCGATTTGCTCGCTGGAATATCTTCTAAACCAAAGTATCTTAGCATCAATACGAAACAGTGAGTAAGGAAAATCAGATGTGAGCATAGGTACTGAACCTCTAGTAAACATACTTTGATGATGGTCTTTGTTGTTTCGAAGCACTTTTAGAACTTCTAGAACTTTTAGAGCTTCTTGAACTTCTTACTGAACTTCGGACGGAATTTCTGTTGCTGGAACTTTCTGGGGAAAATGCCACAGCGCTTTTTAAATTAGATGGAAATTCGTAAAGTGTTGGACTATCAGCAACATTCGTATACCTTGAATGTGGCAGATCGGGTTCTGGTAATTCTTCGATAGATGGACTGAAGTATTCGGCCGTGGAATACCTGGTGGAAAACCTGGTTGCCAAAGGCGAGGCACTTACAGGTAAAGGTTTGCGACGAACGGAATTTATTGACGACGTGGAAGCTGTTGAATATGCGCGAGATCGGGCTGTGGCTGACTGTGTTTGTGAGTGCTGCGAATATGGAGGATTCTTTGGTTGAGAATTTGGCCGATGTTGGTTTTCATGTGGATTTGAATGAGTGACCGGGGTAGCTGAGTCCGTGAGATCGGATGGAGTCGATGAATTATTTGAAGCGTAATGAGTCTCAGAATCAGGAGTTGAGGGGAGAGGTTTGGCTCGTATATCTCCTACGAACGACATTCTTGCTATAAGGCCCAGATGGCAATCTCAAGACATTAGAGTCTAGATAGGTACCGAAAGAAGAAAAGGGAAATAGATGTGCAGTCAAGGGAAAGACTAGAAAAGGTTTGGTTCGAAGGGAGAGAAAATGAGTTATGAGTTATGGCCCATATGGGGAGGGGAGAAGAATGGATCAAAAGAATCAAAAGAGGTTGATCCCCCGACTGTGAAAGAAGAACGATCACGGATTATTCACAGTTCTCGGTAATAATTGGGCTTAATGATGTCCAGGATTTGGAATTGAGGAGTAACTGGGGGGTTGGGGAGGGGGAAGAAGAAAGGTTACAGAGTATTCTCAGAGAAGTCTTTTTGTTCAAGAACAGACATCAAGCTTCAAGATCTCAGAGGAACTTTTGAATTAAGATTTACACTTACCAATCACAGTACCTGCCTACCTGGTAAACAACACAATTCACCAAAATCAACCTTCAAATGTGCTTTCTCTTTTCACCTCACTTCATTTGAAAAAAGGTTTGACTCAATTTGGTAGTGACCGTGTAGAATATTAGACAATATTAGACAATAATTATAATTTACTACCGTTCGACAAGGGTGAAGGATATAAAAAGAAGGGACGCGCTCTCTTTCTGAACTTTGAAGGTAGAAGGGACCAGGTTCCTATTAGGAATTGCGGATAAACAAGAGACTATTACAAATACAGACTAGTAAGATAGGATAAGCGGACAAGTAAAATAAAAACGGAATCAATCTCAGGTACCATTAATTTTTGATTGGCTGAATGTTTCTTGATGTGGATCTTTTTAGTGAAATCATCAAGAGATTTCCCATCTAATCTTTTTTAATGGTTTACACAGAAATTGTGTATGGTGATTCGTGAACCGCTTCATCTTAAGCCAATAAACCAATCACCAGTTTTATCCGATATTTCTCTGTCAAACTTCTTCTGCGTGTGCGGCGCCAAAATGCATAACCTACCTAGGTATAAACACCAATAATTAAATGAATGGGTAAGAAAAGATAAAGGGCCAATAGATTACAATCTTTTTTTTGCCGGTAGACCCGATTACCCCTGATTGTAATTGCAGATGCAGGATGCATGTAATGCCACCTTCTTATCCCTCGAGGACAACAACGTATGATACGTATCATCACTTCTTTAACCGATAACAAGAACTCAATACCCAGGTGCTGGGGGTAATCCTATGCGATCTCCCAATCATATAACAACTGGATTCATCTTTTCGTACACCCATTTCTCCGAACAATAGCCAACCAGCCTTTTCAATGCATCTCGTTGAATCATTGATGATTATGGTAGTATTCACTTCCGTGAGTATATCATCTCAGCATATGCGCCATCAACAGCGGCTATATTCGACCTCATTCACATTGATGAAGCCATGTTCTCCGTAAAAGAAACATGAGAATAACCGCACAATCATGATCACTTCCATTTTGAGTGAGACGTTTTACATTGCCTTACATGATGAGGCTTCAGCTAATTTGATGTTTACTACCAAGAAAAGACTATTACTATTTGTCTCAAAACGGTTTATTGTGAATTATCAGGTTTATACTATTCTTAGAATTGACCTCTGAACCCGTCTTCTGACTTCTAACTATACAAACTATTGTACAAAACTACTTTACAAAGCTATACATCGTCGCAAATCTCCAATGGCGTCTCATCCTAGAGGAACAAAAAACATCGATGAATAATCCTAATGATAAGCGCTAAGTATTCTCTAATTTGTACTCTGCACCATTCATTCAATAATCCTCCCTCCCTCCCTCCCGGTAGATAGTCAGGCACAGGAAATTACTTTACTCTTCGCTTGATCCCCGCTGCCATACGTTTCTCCCGTACTTCTTTCACAGATTCACAGCCACCAGATCGAAATCTCGTTCAATAATGTAAGACTTACACTACACACAATACACAATACACCAAATATTCCGAGTAATTTTATTTCATCTTATCCTTTTGATCCCTTATTCGAAGAGTAAGGTACCAACCATTATACCTTCCTTCTCCTTCATTCTAAGATCTTATATAATCATACGATACCACCGTGACATTCTGATGTCATATCATATCATATCATATCTATTCACTAATACTCGCTTTTGCCCCCTTC
>NW_001820828.1:726991-728958 GCF_000146945.2 Sclerotinia sclerotiorum 1980 UF-70
ATAGATAGGTAGATAATCCAATTAAACATATCGCAGATGAGAAGAGTGGCAAATTCTTTCCCGTCCTGTCAACTCCACTCTTTCATTCATGCATTTATTCATTCGTTCATTCATCCAATCTTTCATTTCATCAACACTTCGTACCTCGCTCTCGACAATTTCTCTTCACATACTGCGTAAATCCAGCTTCTTCACCAAACATCACACACAAAACGTAAAATATCAAAGAACCAGCTAATTACAATTTACCAACCAATACTCCATAAATAACTCCAACTCCAACTCCAACTCCAACCCCAACTCCAACTCCAACTCCACACCAACCCTCATCTCATCACCATCATCACCATAATCAACATCATCATCCCTGTACCGATTAATCCTTCTCCACCAAACTTACCTCACTAGAACAAAAACCGAAAAATCGATTTCATGAATCCTTTATGATTTATCCTCCAAGCTTCCAAGCTTCAAAAAATAAGAATAAAAAGACTCCACAGTCTAAGCCTCCTCCTTAATCTGCAAAGATCTTCTCATAATCTCATCTCTTTGAATATTATTATATTTATCCATTTTAATTTTTGAGATATGGTTATAATTACCGAAATTGGGGAGAAGAGAAGAGAAGAGAAGATTGAATGAAGCTTTGAAGAATATTAGAAGGGTTGTTCGATATGTTTACTGGGTATCTAGGTATTGTGTGAAGCTTCCATGCTTCTTCATACAGACGTATATGGAAATCCATATACCTCCGTAGACGCTGTTGACCTTGGCTATTTTTTGAGGTGAGAATTATAGATGGTTAATAGGTTGAGAAAGTTTCTTGTTACTTCTTTTTATCCGGTGCTTTTTTGGTCTTTCGATTTCTCGCGCTCGGAAAACATAAGACTGAGGAAAAAAGTTGATGGTTATAGAAATCTGAAGCTATTGATTTCATCACATATTGCGCGGCTTATTATTATCCAATCAATCAGAACAATAAAGAACCTCTTCTCCTAGAAATTTCTCATAAGAATCATAGAATTACTCAACAGGAAAGATTGGTCACCATTACATATCAAACAAGATTACCACCATGATTGATAACCTACCAACTTATACTCTGTAGTTTACAGATATTAAAAGTTTTATTTTCTATCTGATATGAGATGAGAGATATCTCTTACTTTTATGAAACTTCAGTGTCCTCGTATCTATCCCAGATCTATATTTCTATTATGAATCGATTATTGCTTCATCTTGTGTGATTATCGTGTGATGATCATAATGCTGTTGTTATACATTCGTTTTATTACTTATTTCCATTCAATAAGAATACACTTATATTATCTCTAATTATCCTCTTCTGATACTATTGATACTACCTAGTCGGTCTACCTCCTTCCCATACCTTCCTCCATTATACATCCATCATCATAATCAACCAAAAAGCGACTCCATTCCCATCTATCCACCTCTCCATCAACCTTCTCCCTCTCCCACCACTCCCACCACTTCCCCATCCCTTCAAACCAAAAAAGTCCCCCCCCGCCATCCCATCACCACAAAAAGAAAATCACCAACCAATCTGTCCTCGGAGAGACTCGAACTCTCGACCTTTGGATGGCTCAAGTGATTGTTAACAACCACCTCATATATATAATCAATCATTCAAGAAGAAAGAAAGATAGAAATATGAGACCAACGCTCTAACCAACTGAGCCACGAAGACTTGATTTCTCTGGGAGATCATGTGATTGTGATGTTTGATTGGTTTCACGGGGTTTATTTGGGCCTTTGTTTTAGGGTTTGTTTATTTTGGGTTGGGTTGGGTTGTGTGGGTTTGTGTGGATTTTGAGAGGGACTGGATGTGAGGGAGGAAGAGTGAGAGGGTGGAGGGAGAGGAGATGGAGGGGAGGAATGGGAGAGAATGATTGAGTGAGTGAGTGAAAGAGATTGGTATAAGGAGGAAGAGGAAAGATATGAGA
>NW_001820828.1:729243-730449 GCF_000146945.2 Sclerotinia sclerotiorum 1980 UF-70
ATCTCAATCTCAATCTCAGCAAACCAAACCAAACCAAACCAACCATACAAACCCCCTTTCACAAAACCCCCTTCACAAAACCCAAACCCAAATCCCAAATCCAGATCACAAATCCACGTTCCTCAGAACAAAAACGAGCACTGCACCAAAAATCTCTCACAAAGGAAAAGAACAATACCAACATCCCACAAAGAAAAAATACAGTACAATAGGATACGATAGGAAAGTGGGAATCCCATGTTTTTGAAATAGGGGTTTTTAAAGGTTTATGAATTTCGTTGTTATTATTTTGTATAGGGTATGTATCTTGCGCGAGTCGATATTGATGTACTCCCTGGTGTTTGTAGATAACTACTACTTATAGACTTCAAGTGCAATTAGATTTCTCAGTAAATCACTCATAACACTCATATATATCAAATAAAAGTAGAGAAGAACAGTCTTAATTCTATTCCCCTCCAAAGCAAAAAAAACTATTCTAATCATCATATCTTCTGATGACTATCTATCCTTGATTCAAATCGAATCAAACCACATTCCATACACAATAGCAACTGAGAAACCATTTAAAAGCATCATGCCCAAGGTATTCTCCGACTATATTGAAGATGTTGAAGTTCTCCGTAACGCCGAAATGCTATGTATACCACACACATCCCATCCCCCAAAAAGTAATAATCCATTACCCGCCATATCTATGGTCTATGTTGAAAGACTTTTATCCTCATTTATGTCTTTTACTATCCGTCATCCTTGAAAAGCAAATAAAAAAACATGAGAAATAATGCTTTTATCAAACTTTAAAGCATCTTTAAAGTATCTTTGAAAACAAATGTATAAAAAATTGAATGATATCATAAAAAAACTCCCGCCATATTTTGGCCCCAAAGGTCGTTGAGACCATGCCGTTCATCAATCATTGCGCCGTTAGATATCCGTAGGAAATTCAGGGAATCCTGGTTGTACAAAGATGTTGAGTCTTGTACTGATGTTGTATTTTGAGTTTATTATTTTGAGTTTAGAGCTTGAGGGTCTTTGGCTTCTCCCAGCTGAATTCTTGACTGGTGAAGTGACCGTTCTTAGCAGTCTTGAAATAGATTGGCTTAGCCAAATCAAGCTCCTTGACAATGGCGGCAGGTCTCAAGTCAAAGTTGGCTCTGATGATCTCTCTAAACAGGTTCATCAGATGTCTTGCTGGAAGTACCG
>NW_001820828.1:731860-733840 GCF_000146945.2 Sclerotinia sclerotiorum 1980 UF-70
GAATTGCACCATATCTTGCACTTAAAAGAGGATGGGCCGGATTGGAAAACGGGCAAGCGACATTTTTAATATTCACCGCATTGGATTGCTAAGATACCCGCAACGTTGTGATGTAGGTATGTATGTAAGATTTCAATGCAGGATTCATCCCATGCATTCCATTCATACCATACAAAAGGCGTCAAAATATGACCACTTGCAGTTCCAGTTGCCTTTCTTAGACATCGTTGATTAAGCAAGTCTCACTCATATCGTTTATGAAGTTTTAGATAAGTTGGCAAAATTTGTTGAGTTCATTGGCTTGTAGAGTACTAGAGAGTGGTTCATCGGCGTCAATCAGCTGCTAGGGAGGTGTATTCTATCTCGGACACCGAATCCAATATTCACATATCCCCGGTCTGAAGCTGGGGTATGTAAGTACTGTACACGTGTTTGGAATTCGGAATCATAATATTTATTCATTGATCTTCTTATTTACTAGGTAATTCCATCATTGATTGATTGTTGAAGTTTGTGCAGAGTAATAAACACATTCGAGTTTGTTGAGGGTTCGTGCCGAGACAAACCGGTGCTGGCTCAATATCCACCAGGTACTAGTTTCATCCTAGCACGCTTCGTAGTAGGTAATAAAGTTATTCTCAGCCTTATAATCACAGCCTTGTGCGAAAAATCTTTATCAATTCGGTCTAGAAGGCTGAACCATTTTTTTCTTTTGATAGCTACCCCACTATCACCATTTACCATCACAATCTACGAAATATCATTGCTCTCATAACATAAAAATACCATCATTCACATTACATAGTGAGCCACCATTAATCGAAATCAACATTCAAAATGAGTAAATTTGGCGTCCTAGTAATGGGACCTGCAGGTGCAGGAAAAGTGAGTCTTATGCGCCTTTCTCCTGCTCCAGCTATTCATCATTAAAGCCTCAACTCAACTCTTGTGAATAACGCTATTATCTACAAAAAAGTATACATACTAACCCCCCTCACTAACTTAGACAACCTTCTGTACCGGTCTAATAAACCACCTCCAAAACAATCGCCGCTCTTGCTTCTATATCAACCTCGACCCGGCAGCCGAAACCTTTTCCCACGAACCCGATCTCGACATCAAAGACCTCATCTCCCTCGAAGATGTCATGGAAGAAATGGGACTCGGTCCCAACGGCGGTCTAATCTATTGTTTCGAATTCCTACTCGAGAATTTGGATTTTCTCTCTGAAGCCATCGAGCCTCTCACGGAAGAATATCTCATCATAATCGATATGCCGGGCCAGATAGAATTATACACACATATCCCGATTTTGCCTGCCTTGGTGAAATTCTTGACAAAGACAGGCGCGCTAGATATTAATCTCTGCGCGGCATATTTATTAGAAGCGACATTTGTAGTTGATCGGGCGAAGTTTTTCGCAGGCACTTTATCTGCTATGAGTGCGATGATTATGCTCGAGGTTCCACATGTGAATATTCTTTCCAAGATGGATTTGGTAAAAGGACAAGTTGCGAAGAGGGAATTGAAGAGATTTTTAGATCCAGATACGTCATTATTGGATGATGATCAGGAAGAAGATGATGGGGAAGGAGAAGCAAAGGATGCGCAAACATTGATGAAGGGGAATAGTTTTCGAAGATTGAACAAGGCGGTTGCGGGTTTGATTGATAGTTTTAGTATGGTGTCATATCTGAGGTTGGATGTGCAGAGTGAGGATAGTGTGAGTGGAATCTTGAGTTATATTGATGATGCGATTCAATTTCACGAGGCGCAGGAACCAAAGGAACCAAATGATGAAGTGGAATATGATGAGCCGGATATGTAATAAGGTGGTTTGTTTGGCTGTCGGGATAGTCAAATGGAACTACGATGTGGGATCTTTGGATGGCTACACAGATGGTCTTTCTAAGTATATTTCGATTTTCTATATAGACAGAGGCGCATAGTTGGTTAGGACACGGATTGAAGAAGGGACTT
>NW_001820828.1:735804-1111918 GCF_000146945.2 Sclerotinia sclerotiorum 1980 UF-70
AGAACTTTATAGTATATTTATATATATTCATATATTCATATCCCTTAACTTATTTATTTCCCTAGGTAAGTGTGTATGCGATGCAACAAAGTGATGAGTCGCTCATACAATACGCCAATGCTATGCCAAACCCTATGTAAACACCCAACCCATCCATAGAGCCATGGTTTTATTTCCAAGTTCAAAACCAAAAACTCCTATCAAATGCAATCACTTCATGCCAAGTCGTCAATATCATCATCATTCCACCCTAACGCCTCATAATATGATATCTCTTTCTTATAAATTTGTGTAGGTTTCATCTTTTCTAGTGCTACTGGCACATCTCTTAAATTCTCTTGATCTTGATTTGAAGGGCCAAACTCATTCTTTTGGCCCAATTTCCACTCTGATATCTTCCCTAGAGGTGTTTCCTTGACCGGTGTTTCTCTCAGTGGTGTTTCTTTCATTGGCGTTTCTTCTATGCCATTATACAAAGTAGAGGATGAAGATCTTTTTATTGGTGTTTCCAAAATACCTCGTGGGACAGCTGAGACAGGTCTTTTTACCACAGAATCAGGAATACTGTTGAATAGTTGTGCGCTAGAACGACGCATTTGCAATGGTGAAGAAGGTGGTATTGCATAACCGGCGTCATAGTTCTTGAAATTATCCATGGGCATAGACGCTGTAGAAGAGGATTTGCGACTTGGAGTTGCTTGTATGGAATCCCGAAAAGGATCTTGATCGTATGCTAGACGAACCTTGGATTGTGGTATGGTGGGAACGCTTGATGGAGGGACGAGACCAACCTCCATCTGCTCCGATCCACCGAGAGTCGATTGGGATTCACCGAACACGTCTTTCCGACGATTATTCTTGGGTGTGGCCTTAATCTGTACCGGTTGAAATCCTTGGAATAAGGGATTCCTGATAGGCTTTAAAACTTCCGTGGATGTCCAGCCGAGGCAGATCTTCGTTCAGCAGTCTCGACCAAGGATTTGCCAGCTAGCTCACGATTTGGCTTTTTGACTGCTGAAATGGCATCCTTCAGCTCTGCGTCAATAGCAGCTTGCTTCTTTGCTTTTGAGTTAGCGTCCGGGACAAGTGTACTCATATCAATTTCTCTTTGTGAAAACCTTTTCGAATTCAAAACTCCACCTCGTGAATTAGCATGAAGGGGTTTGAATTCGGCAAAGGGTATGCTAGACAAGGATGGCGCCTCACTGGCCTCTCTCTTGAGACCAGGAACAGTAGGATCGGTAGCAGACCTCATTAAAGAAATTGCTCTGTTCGACCCTATTGACATACTACGTCTCTCCCTATCATCTGTCAACACACGCTGGAGGCTTTTTCTTTGTTTTGCAGGAACAGGACGCTTAGTGACTGCCCCCGGTCGAGTAGGTGTATTTGAGAAACTTGCAGATTTAGGAATCCTAGGTTTTGAAGCAGATTTGGTAATTGGTCCTCCAAGTTTGCGATTTATGGTATCACAACGATCAGGGAGACGTGCAGAGAAGAAAGGCGCAATGACTTCTATGCAAAAATCCTTGAGGATATTGTCAGTGTGATTTACGGTTTTGGCAGCTGTTGGATCTGAGCTTGTTTCCGGAGCTTTGATGGCTTCAGTTGCAATAGACTGCCAAATGCATAATCGATCAATATGGACATCAATGAGCATTGTGAGATGGTCCTGTTTTCTAGTTTTGGGTGTCCGTTCCTTGCTTTGAATAATATCATAACTTGGTAGACTTGGTAAGCCTCCCTCCACGTTCTCTGTTGTTGAAGCTAGAGGTTGTAGGGCAAGAATCTCAAGAATTACAATCATTTGAAGTTGCGTTTCGCGAATACGTAAATTGGCTATGCGAGTTTTTGCCATCTCGTCTTTTGATGATCCTGGAGCTCCGGACTCGATCTCCTCATCATGACCAACCCACCATTTTCCAATGAGTGATTCCTCATTTGGGTACAAACCATTCTTTCCAGGTTTCATCTTCTTATTGCCCTTCCTTTTTTGGGGTTTAACTGTCGCATCGTCGGCACTTTGATCTTGGATATCAATGGCCGAGACACAGGTAGGTACACCATCACGATATTTCTTGTCGAGAAGAGTACTAGATAGTACAAGGCTTTCTAAAAATGCAATGTGATCATTCATATCGAGATTTGCGTCAAAATCGAGGTGGAATGCTGCACGTGCTCGTGATAACGGACCTTTGGCAAAATATGCCAGTGAGGTTTTCGAGAGATAGAGTGATTCGAAGTACTGATTTCTGATGTTATCGAATATCTCAGGAGCTGTGGCTTGTGTTTTCGTTTCCAAGGCGGGCAAAGAAACCGTTGCTTGGAAGACATTTTCAGCCTCAGGTACGGGTAATGATTCAGGAGCAGCTGATTGAGGTCGGGGCTCTGGTAATAGTGGAGTAGATGGCCGTTTGATCATAGATTGTATCGCTTCGATGGCTAGTCTTTTCTTCTTATTATATTTGCTCCCCTCTGGTGTGATAAATGACTCTGCCGAGGCTCCCAAATGGGCGGAGCCTAGAAGCATTCCCTTCACTGGTACATCTGCGCGCTCGGTCTGGGCGACAACAGCCGAAGACTTCAATTGATGTATGTTGATCCAAGAACCGAGTTGTAAAATGACATATAATCCTCGCGATTCTCTCTCGACTGCGTATAAAGTACGATTGTCATCCAATCTAGCTATGAGAACCATTGGCTGATTTCCCATTCGTTCTTCCAATTCCAATATCTTAACATGAGTCTCAAAAAGTCGCGATTGAGGCAATGGGTTAGTTGTAGATCCAATGTCTAGGTATGAGAGAGGTAGATGTGATCGTGATAACAGTATTAAAGGTTGAAGGCTTCGAGGTCGGGTGTTGACTTTAGATGGATATGGCTATTTTCAAATAAGATATATTGCTGCAAAAACACTCAATTGAACTACCTACCTTGACAATAAAAGTATCCTTAAGCAAGTCCTCCAAAGAATTGCCATCTCTCTTCCGCTTCTTACTCCCTAAACTCCCTCTATCATCCTGACCAATTGATTGTGAGCTTGGAGTCAAGACAGCAGACTGTCGACGCGCTTGGTGAATCGACGCGTCGGAGAAGGGGAATGCATCTTGACTTGACATAGCACCCGAATATTGATATTTATTATATCATGAGGAAAGTATTGTATACAGAGATATCTAATTGATACAACGCAAAAACTGTTTTGAAAAGTTATGTTGTTGATGAACAATGCTATGGGGATACAAATCAATCAATCACAATTCAGCAATATGATATTTCCATGTCCACACGCGTTCCACACGAGACCATAGTTTGACAGGGATTAAGCACTTTAGCTTTTGAGCGTCGGAAGCTTTTCTCCGATGCATGCGCACGGCACGATCGTTGGAATATTTATTCATTCTTCTTTGTATTATTAACCTATTATATTAAAGCAGCCAGCTCCTCGTCGACCTTTCTGATCTTCCGGCTCGCATAGTTCGTACAGTTCGTACTAACTCCGTGCAATCGATCAATTGATTGATAACAGAATACTGAATAGAACTGGTTGACTTGGCGATTGAAAAGAGAGTTTACTTATTCACAATTGTTGACATTACTATTTTCAAGCCAAGCACCCAGACCAACCCCTAGGATAGCTCTCCGCGCTAGAAATGCTAAGATGGATGAACGGATCAAGAAAACAATTAAGGTCAAGGGAGGGGAGTACAAGTAGTTCACACATTCATCATCTTCATCTGTGGCGTCGGTGCATACCTACCTGACTTGAATACAGCAGCATATGTGCTGTCCAATTTGGCTACATCAGCCTCAAAATTCTCGAGCCTCGATACATCAATATCCTATCAGACATTCTACAGGCTCGAGTAAAGATTCCCCGATAGTGGCATCCATGGATATCAGTGCACCCCCTTTTCTCGCTTCCATTACTCCAGGTGCGTACAGTTCCTATATGGAGTATGTATAGAGTTTGGTAAGCTGTGGCTTGGCTTTAAATGATTCACTTTGAAACTCTGAAAGTCTTCATAAATGGGTATCATAGAAAGTGAGGGACAGGATCGTCGCAGGGCGGAAGTGGCAAAAGGGACAGGAACAGGATGTCGCGGGGTTGATTTGTTTTGGGGTGGTGGTCCATATTTTTGGTAGAGTAGAGTACGGAGGTAGAACGGGTAGAGAAGGATTTGATAGAGAAAAGACAAAGAATATTTATCTAGTCTCTACTATCTACTAGACGCTACATAGGTACCAAGTAGTAGAAAATAGTATTTGAAATTATCTCTCTATTAAGTACTGAGTATTTGACTAACGACCTAGGTAGTAGGTAGTAGGTAGTAGGTAGTAGGTAGTAGGTAGTAGGTAGTAGGTACCTAGTATCGACCTTGGTACTTTAACTCAAATCATTCACTTCGGTATTCGGGTGTCGATCAGCAAATAAAATCGTACCCAATGCTCTCGTAGTGGTAGTCTACTAGGTCTAGTACCATGTGCCTAGGTACAGCACTCCGTAAATTCTGAATTCGATCCGTTCACGATCCATATTTCATTCACGAAATTGTTATCCATAAATCAAAATCGGATAATTTTGTCTTTAATCGGGCTTTTAATAATCGTCGATTGTGTACCAATCAATAAATCAATCACATTCTGTTACCTGAGCTTACTATACCCTAGCGAGTAGTACCTAGCAGAAATAGTTACCTACCCTTCACATCTTTTCTCTCGAAGCTTTTCAATGCCTGCACAGTGCATACATACTTATTAGTAACTTAGTAAGTAGTAATAAATTATCTTTTACATCCATCCTATAATTCCTATCTACCAAATAATATCCATCTGCCCACCCAGACGCTACTACTCCTGCACCTACATTTTCCCCTCGATTCGCCTTTTTCCTCTATATCTCCCCGGGATCTGTGCTTTTAAATAATCTCTCAAAACATTGGATTCTTTTTCTTCTTCTTCCTCGAAATTAAGGTTCTAGGACTGACACCTGCTAGAACCAGCACTCCGTACCACTTCACTTCACCTAACTCCATATGGACTGCACTGTCACACACCCCCTGCTTTATCACTACCAGGATGACTTCCTATCGACGCTAGACAAAGTTCTAATTACTTTTGGCAGCCGCAACATCTGACTTTTCTAATAAAAACTCAGTGCAACTGTTGGTCATGAGCTCGGAGATTTCACCTCGTGCTGTACGCTTTACACACGGGGACGACGGTCAAAGATTTGAATCATTGAAATCTTCGGTGATCATGGAGCGTCCACATATTGAAACCAGCGATTCCGCAGGCTCAGGCTCCTCTGCAGATTCACAAGACTTTGTTCAACATTTAAGCCCTGATGCTGCACACGATGTGCATCCCGATGCCTTTCTTCCCATCGACCCTCGGCCTCAAATGAATAGTATGAATTCAAGCATACGAAGTCGAGGCAGCAATCCGGAAACAAATGGTGCAATATATGGTCGCGAAACTGCCTTCAGTAACCCACAACAAACTCCATTGAATGGCGCAACGGCCAGATCTCAAAGGCCCACGGCACCAGCCCGAACTCCTTCGAGTACGTACGCGCCTGCGCGCAGACCTCCACAGGCTCCATACATGTCAATCTCGGATCGCCATCGATCTGGCTCAACCTCCTCAAGATTTAATAGACAGGATCCCAGTGGCGCATATCGTGCGCAAGAAAGGGCTTACGTACAACGGTTAAGGCAAAATGAGCCGTTCGAATATTTTGAACCTTATACCCCAAGTCTTGGATATGGAACAGGATCAGATACCGAGGAGGAATCACCATCAGAGCTACAATTCGATGCCGACCCATTCGACCAAGAGACCGTACTTTTCTACAACAATGATGACATACAACCGACAGCAGAAGATTTGAAAGATCCCGCAAACAGAGAACGTCTGGAATGGCATGGGATGTTAGCCTCTGTACTGACGGGAGACGTGGTCAGGCAGGAGAAGAAACGTCTGATTGGCAATTCAGAAAATAAAGCAGAGAATATTGGAACTGAGATCTGGCTCGGGATACGATCGAAAATATGCGGAAGAAGTTTAGGAGCCCAACGACGGATACTAGAAGATACAAGGGCTAATCTCGATACCGTCTTGGAGGAGATTATTAAATTTCAGGTCCAAGGTGAGAGTGAGGCTGGAAAGTCACCCATCGATCAAGTAAGGGACATAGTCGCGAAAATTGAGAAGTGTGAAAGTCTATACCCATCTCGCACTGGCTTAGAAATGGCGAACAAATTGGCGGCGTCGACGCAATTCGCTGCCACTTGCGATGCTGTCATATCATGGCATAATACTACCGAACTCATCAACATTGAGCTTGCTATCCTACAAAACTGGGTAGGGAATCCGGAACTCGACTTTAACAAAGTGAGACAGCGCTCGCCCTCAGGGCATGGACTTTCCGACGAATCATCGTTCATTGATAGGTTGCTCAAGGAGGATGGGTTGAGATCTTTGCAGGGTGATAAAAGCATACTTCTCGGTGTCTCTGAGGTCATCATGAAAGCTAAGAATACACTTATTGAGAACTCAGAGGGGTTCGCTAAACGTCATTTACCTCCTTACATCGAAGAATTACTCACACTCATAAACTTTCCTTCACGCCTTATCGAAGAGATCATCAAGGTTCGGCTACAGTATGCCAAAAAGATGCGAGATTCCACTCAACAAAACGCCATGATGGCTGAGCAAATGATTTCACAGTTCAGAATATTACTCAAACTTGCCATACTGATTAAGCAGGAGTACCTAACCATATCAAATCCTGAGCCTGGGTGGGATTTACCACCTTGTATTGATGAGTCTTTTGATCAGGTAGTCCTGGATGCGCTCAAGTTTTACTTCAAGATGCTCAATTGGAAACTTGGTGGAAACAAAAACACTTTCAAAGAAGCGGAAGTTCTTGAGCAAGAATGGGACTTTTCTAATGAGATCGGACGACATCTACAAGGTGGTGATGTTGAGGTTGCCGAGCAGTTTAGTTCTCTGACCCACAAGGCCTTCTTTCGTCTGAATACCACTTTTGAAAAAGAAATGGTGAGAAAACCAAAGGAAACAGCTGCCGAGATGACAAAGCGTTATAAGCAAAGTCTAGACTCCGTTCGTGTGCGACAGCGTATGTTACAACGATTCTCCAGGGTTCTGAGTGATCGTTTCGAAAACTCGACGGATTTCAGCATTGCTATGAAGCAGAGTGGCTTGCAAGAACTGTACTCGAGACTTATTGAAACTGGTCACTTTTTAGTTTATACTGCGAGCATCGAGCACGATGGTATTTTCCTCATAGCCTCTCCTTCTTTGTACAACCGACCTCAGGACATCCAATCCATCCTAGGGACTTGCTATCACACCGAAGATGTACAAGAAGATACTAGCAACCCTTACATATTAGTTCTTCGCCCCGAAGTCCCAATAGGATGGGATGGTCGTCAAGTTGATTCGGCTTTGATAAACATCAACATCGATTTGAAAGTGGGACATCTTAGACTTATCGCAGATGGGTCACAAGCCAGATTATCAAATGCTCGTTTGGCATTCTTAGACTCCATCGGCTTACATCTAGATATGGTGGTTGAACAAAGATCACATCTCAAGAAAGTTCACATCAAATTGACTGACATTAAGAAAGTCGTGTATAAATTATCGAATCTGATCATGGACAGTGTAGAAATTGTCCGAAAACAAACACAAGGGCTGGAATGTCAAGAACTTATCCAAACCTGTTTCATTTTCGCTACTGAGTTTGGTCAAAGATCTTTACCTTACATGGATCGAAACCGAAAACAAATGAACAACATCAAGCTCACAAAGATTGCCCTGGATTGGGTGAGCTTCATTTGCGATGACTGTGTTCCGACTGATCGTAAAACTTTCAGATGGGCGGTTCTTGCACTTGAATTTGCCATGGGTATGACCCAAGGTCAGCATATATTAGCGCTCGGAGAAGACGAGTATACAAGGCTTCGATCGAAAGTCTCGGGATGTATGTCTCTATTGATTTCACATTTCGATATCATGGGCGCAAAATCAAACCTGGCCGCTCAAGCAGAGAAACAGCGGGTGGAAACATTGAATGGCCAGTTTAGGAAGATGGACATTAGGGCAATGGCTGACGATGAGGAATCGGCGGCATTTGTTCTTAACCAACGCCTTGAATTGATAGCTGATCTTGATGAAGAACGAAAGGTCATAGAGGCAGAAAGGCAAGCCCTTGGCAGAGTTCTTGAAGAGAATAATGAAGCAGATCGATCTCTCACACATCTCTCTGCTTCTCCATCCAATATCAATATGCGCTGGCAACAAGGAAATTTCGTTGGTGGCGGTACCTTTGGATCAGTGTACGCTGCGATCAATCTGGACTCGGGTCATCTTATGGCTGTGAAAGAAATTCGTTTGCAAGACCCTAATCTTATTCCCACAATTGCCGCTCAAATATCAGATGAGATGCACGTCTTGGAGGTTCTCGATCATCCCAACGTCGTTTCATATCACGGTATCGAAGTTCATCGCGACAAAGTCTATATTTTCATGGAGTACTGTTCTGGTGGGTCACTTGCAGGTCTTTTGGAGCATGGGAGAATCGAGGATGAACAGGTTATAATGGTATATGCTTTGCAACTTCTGGAAGGTTTGGCATATCTTCACGAAAGCGGTATTGTTCATCGTGACATTAAACCAGAAAGTAAGTTTTCTCCCGCCGCCTTCAAATCACGATCATTTATCTAATCTTGGCCATAGATATTCTCCTTGATCACAACGGCGTGATCAAATATGTGGATTTTGGTGCCGCAAAGGTTATTGCTCGTCAAGGTAAAACCCTCGTTGCCGCGACTACGGCTACCCTCGCCAACAGAAATAAATCCATGACTGGTACCCCTATGTACATGTCACCTGAAGTAATCAAAGGAGAGAATCCAGGACGAGCTGGTTCAGTCGATATCTGGTCACTCGGCTGCGTTATTCTTGAAATGGCTACAGGTCGCCGTCCCTGGACGTCTCTCGACAACGAATGGGCCATCATGTACAATATTGCCCAAGGCAACCCTCCTCAAATGCCATCACCAGATCAACTCAGTCCACAAGGTATTGATTTCATTAAGAAATGCTTCATTAGAGACCCCAAAAAACGTGCTTCGGCGCCGGAGCTTTTGCAACATGAATGGATTGTTGCGATTAAGAACCAAGTTTCCATTGAACCACAAACACCAAGCGATAGTGGAAGCTCTCAGTCCAGTGCTAGGGGAAGTTTTATGAATTGAGTTCCGATGAGTACTTGCCTTTGACTATTCCTCTCTGCGGTTACGATACCTTTCTTCTACTTTTCGAACGGAAAAATCTTTCCTTTGTATTTGCATTTGTCAATATCATTCTTTTGGTCGTTCGGGAAAAGCGCAGTACATGAAGCGTCTTTGGGGGGGATTGGGTTTGGCACAATGGTCGAATCGGAATTGCATGAGGGATATACATAAACACGAGAATTTTTCATCAGCGATGAGTTGGGAGTTGGTGTTTTTCTTAGCATATATGTGTTTATGGGAAGCTGGGACTATTTTGACGTCTATTTGATTGTGTGAATGTGGATGTAGTGCCGCGTTGATATTGAGGGGCTGATCTGGAGAAGAAGTCGGAGGTTGATCCGAGCTGTTTTATGGATGAGTGAGTGTAAATACATGCATATAATCAAAGGACAAGTCGAGATTGGTTTTAGGGGGACGGGGTACAGGTGGCATGAGACTGGTGGTGATGGGTGTCTATTGGGAAGTATAGATACTGTGGTGGAAGGAGTGGCAGGGAGTAGTGACTGTAGGGATACATCAACAAAATAATGGAAAGAAATAATACTGCCGTTATGGCGGTGCTGTTACAATAGTTTCCTTCAATCCCCGTTTCTACACCTCACACATACATGTCATGATAATCCATCTTGAAATATCCTTACTATACTGGGTATAATATTCCCAAAACGGAAATACGTATACCGAATACAAGATGCGTCGGACACTATTCGGACTCTTGGTGTCCACGTCTAGGAGTAGAGCCCCACTCTTTTATACTGCGAAGGCGATGGATCGATGGATCTAGTTTATTTATTTTTGGTAACATCCTTTTATGAACTTGGAAATGATTTTTTTTTTTGAATATACTCGGGTGGGTATATTGTGGGATTGGATTGTGGATGTGGATGTAGAGACTTTAGATATGGGAGGGGATTTTTTTTGAGGTGGGGTGGAGAGGGGTTATCGATCTTTATGATGAGTATATTTCATGTAGATTTGGAGGGAATTTTTTCTTTTTGATTTAGATTTAGATTTAGATTGAAGGGAAGGTGAGAGTGAAGAAGAAGGAGAAGGGCATCAGTCGACTTTAAGTGAAGTTTTGTTGGATAGTTAGTTCCTGTGAAGATTCGCGAGATTTGGGATTGAATGGGAAGCCGGGATGAGATTATGGGGGACTGAAATAATCGTGAGGATATTTTTGATAATGGCTGGTTCACAAGATATTGTCGGAGAGAAAGATGTGACGATCATTTGATGGGAGAGTTAAGAGATGTAATCTTAGAATCAGATAATGAGTCTACCAACTCTAGAGCTGGATCTATATGGACGATTTCGGGATCTGTGAGTTTTGTTATCTACAAGGTAGTACTCGAGAATAGTATTGATAGTAATACTAGGCAATAGCGAATTATTCAGATGGATACCAGCAGTGTCTAATAAATTTCTAGAAGTCCTTGAATATCATAATATTTTATGAAATACTGTATATATATATATATATATATATATATATCAATAACAGACATCAAGTAAGTACAAATGTAATATTCAAGTACCTCCTAGGAACCAAAATCTACACTTCCACAGTACAAACAAACTCAAATTTCTAATTTAATGAACGCCCTTCTCATTGGCTCCGTTACAGGTATTGGAACTGGGTTATACTATACCTCTGATAAATTCTCTAGAAAATAAGGTAATATGTTATTTATATCCTCTCTGGCCATAATCGGCTCTCTCCTCTCTACTCTCTACTCTCGCATTCCAAATCCATCCCTTCCATAATATACTCTAGTTCCTCACCATCGCCCGAGATATCGCAGGCATAGGCGTACGTAGGAGATGAATATCCCACCTCTGCAGCCGCAGCACTCGAAGGATCAGCCGATCATCTCGATAAAAAAAGAGGTCCTGTTCAAGTTCTCATCTCTACCATGATAGCTATAACCAACTGGTTCTCCTACTTGCATATTTAGTTATCTTCTTTCTCTCTCTACTCGCTTCGAATAATAATCTCACCGTCTCTTTCCACACTATCTATAGAATAAGTAAGTAAATACTATTCTCCCACTCTTCATCATGCTCTCCCGTCTACACATAACAGATAGAAAACCCATCCAAAATTCTAATCTAATCACAAAAAAACACGCCATAATACCATGACGAGTTCATCATCCATACGCAAATACGACCTAAGATAGGTATCTAGACATACGCACTAGTACCCCATTTTCTCCTCTAGGACTTTAAATCTGTCAATTCATTTCCCAAATTGCATTCATCCATCCATTATAAGCGCCAGTAAGCTATCATTAATAATCGATAATCTCGTGTCTGGGGGGAAAAAAAACATCCGCACAGGTAGCTCTATGCATATGGCACTTTAGATATCCCCGTTATCTTATCTTCCTCATTCTAGATATCACATCCTCCTAGTGATGAATCTCGTGAACTGCATCTGCAGAAAGAAAGAAAAGAAAAAAGAGAAGAAAAATAAATAAGTATTCTCGGTTTCGGCGGATATATATATCATCCTTGGTTTTAGTATAGGGGGTTAGTTATACTACTTTTAATAGTCCCAAAGATTCTCCTGGTGTTTTTTTATAGTCCTCTTGTATGAAGTTTTTGTTTCGATGGGGTATATGGGCCGGGAGCAACGGTTGGACTTGTTAGTGTGGAGGGTTTTCGATGGTGGTGATGGGGGCTGGGGTGTGCGGTTTGTGATTGTGCGGGGTTTGGGAGGGGGGCGGTGGTGGGGATGCAGGTTTTGGGGGGATGGTTTTTGTGGTGGGGGTGGGGGTGCTTGGAGGGTTGTATGAGGGGAGGGAGGTCGATTTGAGGAGGTTGGATGAGGAGTTTGAGAGGGGGTTAGGGGAAAAGGAGGGGGAAGGGGTGAGGGGGAAGCGCGAGGGGCGAGGGATGGGGAAGTGGGGTGATAGGGAAGAAGTTTGATAGGTTTTGGTTTTAAGGGTTATATATCTGATCTAGCCTATACTCCGTCACCTTACACCTGATCTGAAGTTATTTCTTATATTGATAACCCAAGTGCAAGTGAAGGAAAGCAAAAGAAACATAGCATGTTACTACCGTGGTATCAACAGCACTTCACAAAGATGTATCAAAGGTATTTGAATTTGAATTTGAATTTTTTTGTGTAATCATAAAAAACTAAGTAATACCTAGGTAAACAAAAAAAACGAAATAAATTACGGACCAAGAATCAAAGATATTGATCAAGACCATTAATTGTCTACGCGGAATCGGCGCTGTAAGTCTCTCAAAAGACAAAGACAAAAAAAAGAAAACACGAGCGACGAAAAATCCAAATTAAGGATCTAAAATTTTAGGCTTCCATATCTTGAGCCGAATGTCTTGCTTCTTTTTCCTGACGAGGTGAAGGTGTAGCGGCATTTTCGTGACCAGAGTATTTACTTCCAGTTTCTGACACGTCGTTCAAGACCTCACGAGTAAGCTCAACATAATCATAAGCGAACTCGCCAATCTCGGCGTCGTCGATACCGAGGATTTCAGCTTCTTCGGTAGCGCGGAGAGAAAGACCGGGGATAAGGTTCATGACAAAGAGGATAATGCATGTTCCTCCAAAAGCGTAAACACCACCGGAAACAGAATCAGCAAGTTGATATCCGAGTTGAACCCAATTTCGGTTAAGCCATCCACCTGGGATCTCAGTGAAACCATCAAGATGAGCTATGTAATCGGCGGCGAAGAAAGCAGTGAGGATATTACCGATGACTCCACCAACGGCGTGTTCAGCGAAGATATCAAGAGCATCATCGACTCCAAGAACAAACTTGAGTTTGGTGGCATAGTTAGCACCGGCGGCTCCGACAACACCATAAATGACGGCAGCCCAGGCAGGAACGAAACCAGATCCTGGTGTAATAGCAACGAGACCAGCAATAACACCAGAGCAGAAACCGACAGTGGACCATTTGCGTTCAAGACGATAATCGAGGACACACCATGTGATACCACCGACACAGGCAGCCAAGTTTGTGACGACCGCGGCCATAATAGCACGCATGTTAGCTGCAAGAGCAGAACTAAAGAACACTACAGTTAGCTTTATTTCGGTGAAAAAAGTGTGGCTCTCCAAATGATCTGCAATGAAACATTACGTAAAGTTACATGTTTCATCACACAAAAGTAAGTCAAGCAAAAGAAGTTAGATAAAACATACCCAGCATTGAAACCGAACCATCCAACCCATAGGAAAACAGTTCCAATGACAATGTGTGTGACGTTGTGTGGGCGGTAATTCAATTCGTGAGTACCATGTCCACGACGTTTGCCCAACATGATACTGTATGCGAGAGCTGCACAACCCGAAGAAATATGCACAGGAGTACCACCAGCAAAGTCGAGACCACCCATTTTGAAGACCCATCCGGAGGAATTCCAAGTCCAGCAAGCAATTGGATCATAGATGATGGTTGACCAAACGAACATAAAAACAATGGTTGGAAGCATGCGACCACGTTCTGCGACAGCACCAACTGCAAGAGCTACAGTGATGGCGGCGAACATACCCTGATAGACGGCGAACATGAGATCAGGAATTTTGGAGGAACCCACTGATGGTGCTGCAAGGACATTTCGGAAGCCAACTATGAAGATTTAAGTGGTTAGTGCCTACTGTTGTGCAATGTTCTAGAAGAGGTTGTACTCACTATTTTCCAAATCACCAATGTATTTTCCAGCGGTGTGAGAGAATGCAAGAGAGTAGCCCCAGAAGAACCATTGGAAAGAAACAACTGCAGTAGCCATGATTGAAAGCCAAATCAATGACAGAGCAGACTTTCTTCGAGCCAGACCGGAATAGAAGAAACTATGAAGATCAAAAGATTAGTCTCTGTAGTACAGATATCCATGTTTTCTTCAAGTACATACCCAACACCAGGAATCATAAGCAAGACCAATGCAGTAGAAGTGATCATCCAGGCAATATCACCAGCCTGTCGAACGAGTTAGTTTTCGGCAATTTGAGGGATGTTGTGCGTAAAACTTACATCATAAAATATGTTGAGATCCTCAGTTAAGGAATTACCTCCAGCTGCATTGGTACCATTGTAGGGAACATGAATTGTGTAGTTGAGAGCGTCAAGATCGACGCCATCGACGATTAAGGACATGTTTAATATTTGACCTCAGTCCAATGGTAAACTTTATTTCAGCAAGCAAGGTGTAGTTGCTTTGACCTCAAAGTAATAGATCGTCAGAAGAAAAGAGTGTTAATTGTAGTTGCTAGCAAGGAAAGCTCATAAGCTAAGAAGCTCACAGATCGAAGGTTGTCGAATTGGAAGAGGTTGCAAGGGGAGAGGAGGAATGTTGTAGATAGTAAAAAGTATTATCGAGAGATGGCCGAGGTCGGATGGAGTACTGGGCTATGAATAGGGCTGTGGGATTTAGGAATTGAAGATGGGATGAGATAACGGGCGAGGTCGGGAAGAGAATTAATTATATTGAGGAAATTATCTGAATAGTTGCAATTGGAAAAGTGAGGCTCGTGTAGGAGGAACCTTGTGGGTGACTTTATTATTCCGCCTTAATATAAAGGTGTTGGTGAATGCGAAATGAAATGAATGAAGTGATTTATTGATGTTGTTAAATCACAGATAAAACTCAAGTCACTAGGTATCTATCTGACACCTCTGGAAGCACAACAACGGAAAAAAGATTGAGGGGGGGGAAGTGAAGTAGTTTTATGCATTCAGGTCAAACAAGCCACAAGCCGGCCATTGATCATGACATGCAATGCTAGGTATGTATGCCATGCGATGCTTACATACCACCTTGCCCTCACTGTAGCCTGGCTGTGCTTGCAGATAGGGATGTAGATGTGGATGTGATGTGTATCATGACAAGGAACGGTTATTAAAGTAAATAAAGGATGAATGTCAGCCCAGAGATAAGTAAACACCAGAAGCACTAAAAGCACTAAAAGCTTCGAATAGAGATCTGATTCGTCTTTCCCTTCATCTTTCATATTTCAAATGAATGGCCAACAAGGACCAACGGTTGGTCTATTTGTTCGGGCTATCTATCCGAACCTTTATTCTTAACCTTTCTTAGATAAAACACTATAAAAGATACCGGTACCTTTCTCCATTGGGTTTTGGAATTCCTGCATATGGATCGAATTCCGATATTGAAAGTGATGTTGAAAATTAACTTGAATTTTCCCATCTTTGCTTCAAATCAAATCACTTCTTGCAATGTTTTCTATGTCAGCTGTTATCTATCTTCTTTTCTCCCTTCTATCACATAACCCAAGAAAGAGAAGAAAGAAATGATTTCTTGGTCAACACTCCTCCTTGTGTAGCAATCCATTTTCAGCCTGCCCTTCAAAAAAAGAGCAAAAAGGTAGAGATAGGAAAGGTCAAATTACGCGCTTCTAGCCTATCAAAGCTCATCAATTAAGTACAGGGATAATTGAAGTAGTTTCCTTTTATAGTTAGCTTTAGATAAGAAGATTCGACTGTTGGTATCCATTCTGATTGGTTCATTTTTGGTATTCCCCCTCGTGGAAATTGACTTCGAAATGTCTTTTACTTCTAAAATATGTGTGGCTCGCCAACATATCGGGAGCAAATCAAACTAAGGGGAACTATCAGCCTTGAAGAACATGTGCCAAGATCTTAATCTAGTCAAGGCCATTAAAGGTTCACATGTTTTTAACGAGACAAGAACATGATTTGTGGATGAATGGGGAAGCTTTCTGGGGGATTGATCTGATGTGAATGAATAAATGGAACATTTGGGTTGGTACTCGAGTATATACTATGAAGTTTGAAAAAGACGTGAGAGGAAGAAAAGGCTGTAGATCAAAGTTGAATCAGCGAATCGGATATGATCCATTCAACCTCACCTACTACCACTAGACCTAGGTACCTAGATACTAGATACTCTTGTGCCTTGTTGCACAACTACACAACTACCCACTACTACACATCTCACTGATTCTTACAGCTTTATGGTTCCACGACTGATAGAAGCGAGGCTCACTGCTTCTAAAAAGTTGTAAGTGAGGATTTACTATATATATACCGTACAAAAGTCAGCAATCCAGATTTAAAGCCTCAATACCTCTACAAAAGTAGGTAGTGCCGGTAGGTATATGATCCATCATCCTTCTTGAATCCCCTCAGAAATGATGAAAGAGATATCTCTAGCAACATCCCGAGATGATAGCAGTCCTTCTAAATTGGTCTAGTCCAGCCGATATCTATAATTGCTGACAAGTTGCATTTATAAGTGGGAAATGTGTGGGCCCTTTATTCGGAAATCAATGGATTCAATTAGCTTTATCAGTGGATCTCGTTGGTCCAAGAGTCTACTCCGTAAAAGGTCAATACAGCACAGACAATATCGATGAACGGTGGATGATGACTTGATTTTAACTTTTATTTGAAACTAAACTTACCAAAACGCTTTCCAGAACTTCTATAATTCCATATTTGAAGAATCATGGTGCATCTAATTGCATTGCCCTTGAACAACGTCGCGTTCAGACCGTCTTGAGGCTGGATAATCTACACACGAACATAGGAACGATGGCTTTTACTTGCAGAGCAGGGACAACCTGACTGTACAACATGCATGCATTCATAAATAATGCTCCAAGAAGACGTTGGATTCTACCGGTTGATTTCTTTTCTCAAATGAATAGCTGAAACATAAGAGCTAACTCTGCCCCCTCGGCGCATCTTTCATTTGGTGTGTTCGCCCGAACCTACTAGGAAACATTAAACCATCTTTGTGTACGAATACATACATCGATGCGAATACTACGTCCCGGGGACAGTCAAATTTCAAAAATATCCACCACAGATCATCGACAAAGAAGCTTAAGAGACGGGAACTTACAGTAGTTTCATTCATAGAAATCTATTCTACGCCTCTTCTACACGGGCGGTTCCGCGTGAACTTGAATTTTAATCATTTGCCACGAGTCCTCGACATTATCGACGCGCCTTCATTTGCCTCATATCCGAATTCCAACAATCTTAGGGATCTAAATGGCGGGTCCTCCCATTTTTGGAATCCTTAAGCCGCTTTACCGTGCTCAAGGGAAATAGGCCGCGATAAGAGTATTCTGAACGACGTATTATGTTTCTGACCAAAAATATCGAGTCATGAAAAACTCTTCAAATGATTCTCAAGCGATAATCATAAGGCATCAATAGAAAAGGAGTTTTTAACCCCACGAGATTCATGGATTACCATGTATGTGTAGGGGTTACAGAGGGGCCTGGAATTTACCTTGTCGTGCGCCCATAAGCAAGTTGAATGGATGTGGTCTCATTGTTGTGCGAGCTTATTGGTTACAACCTTTAGATTGTACTACAGTGGTACAAGGCTTAGACAAAGTATCAGCTCGAGATTTATCTATGACCTTGTGGAGTATATTTACTTCTATCCCTTTTTTCAACTCCTTTCTGATTTGGATCAAGTGCTCCAAAATTCTTAGTATTATTTCTTTGATCTCATCCTGCAAGTCGAAGGACGGACTACTCCAATTCCTTACTTCAAAAGTTTACCCCACATGATGAGACTGCATTAGATAATATCACAATTATGCTATTATCATAGATCTCACTTTCACTCTCCTAAACTTGAAGCCATCTCATCAAGTTTCACGGCACGTGCCGAGGCTGAAAGATGAGATGATCGTCCCGCAACACACAAGTGGCACTAAATCTATTTTGTGTATCTAATCCCAAAGCCTAGGGACGGGAAGATTGATTGCATAACTTGGTTTTTCAAAATGGGGTTAATAGTTGATGATATAGGTTTAGTTTTGTTCATATGATCTCATTCGGGGTTTGATATCTTTAGTCTTGTACTAGCTTTTTGTATCACCGGATCTTATGTTACAGTACTATCTATCTATTCTAAGGGATATTATGGTGGGAGAATTTCTTTAGTGTTGTTGTAGATACTCGAGATATTCAGGCTTGTACTATTTTCAGTGTCTCTAGATTTGATATGGTGATACTATTATTCCAAGTAACAATGCCACCACCAACCAATCTCATTGTACCTTTACTCATCGCCCTCCTTCCTTATCCTTCTACCTACTCGAGTAGGTAGATTAAGTACAGCAATAGTAAACATATTCCGCAAATATACTCCACAATTTCCTAGATCATTAATATAATCCCTTCACTCTTTCTTCCTGAAGGAAAATCCTTACATTTAATTTTATTCCCTATCTTCGAATTCTCTCACTCTTCGTCACAACACCTTCCCCGCATCCTCATCATCACACACTAATTATCTATAAATCATTATTTAAGCATCAACATACTGTATCACATGATACCAAATACATACTAACTATCCCATCATTCCATCATCCCACCATACCACATGTGATAATATATCACCCCTTCCTTTTAAGTTTCCTCCTAGCATCTCTTTTTTATGAAGTCATTACTTATCCAGATCTTGATAAATACATAAATACCCGAATATTGTGTTTTGGAATCGAGTTTTAGTTCTATATTGCGTTTGGTGTTATGTAGTTATATGCTTTATTGATTGATGTGGATAAAATATTAAAGTGAGATAATAAGATAGATAGATTAAATATCAGATATTTTAATCAAATGATTAGTTTTATAAGTAAATTTATAATTTTTTAAATATTAAATAATAAAATATTGTAATTTTTTTATTGATGAAGTTGTAACGATACTGTACTGAAGGCAGCGGCTGCCTAAGGTTTCGTTTGGTTGGTAGTTATGGGTTAAGGCTGTTACGTCGGATTCCACAAGCCCATTACCACGTGATCCAATCACGTGATGGACCTACATAATATGCACGAAAAATAAAGGTCCAACATATTCTTAGGTCCAGGACCTTTCGGGGTCCTGAAGGTCCATAGCATGAAGGTCTATATAGTCAGGACGAATTTCCTTTGTATAGAGCTTCGTGCTCAAGATCAATCATTTAGTATACTCTACTATTAGTTACGAATTGCATCATTGTCATTACTTAAGTCCCTGCTTGACGCCTAGTTATAAACCACCTCGAGAGCCTAGAGCACTTCCACGTAATCTAGACGGCAAACCTCGTAACAAAATCTATATATAGGAAAATATAATTTTTTATTAAGATTCGATGGTAATTCAAATGATATAATCTTATAATAAGCAAGTAAATTCTAGAATTTTTATTATAATCTATTTATGTTTTAGATGTAGATGAGAGGTTGTACTAGGGATCGGGGTTGAGGGTTGAGGGTTGAGGGTTGGGGGTTGAGATTGAGGATTGGATTATTTAAAGAGATGAGTGGGGATAGGTGGGAGGTTGGAAGGGAGAGAGGAGGAGAGGAGGGAAGGATGTGGAGAGGAGGGGGGGGAATGGGAGAAGAAGGAGATGAGGGGGATGAGGGAGATGAGGGAGATGAGGGAGATGAGGGAGATGAGGGAGATGAGGGAGATGAGGGAGATGAGGGAGATGAGGGAGATGAGGGAGATGAGGGAGATGAGGGAGATGAGGGGAGGGGTGATGATGATTTCCGGATTTAGAAAATGAGGTACTTTTTTTAATTTGTGGGATGGTGAATGGGTGAATGGGTGAATGGTGAAGGGTGAGGGGTGGAATGAAACGTTGATATGGTATTAGGGGGAATAGAGATTTTGGGGAAACATTAAGATATTTGAGTCAAGATAATTTATGTACCGAGCGAAGCATTCTTGAAGATAGACATATAGGTACCTACCTACATAGTAGCTCCTGAAAAATACAGCACCATTATTAATCACACAACCCCCTCCCCTTTCCCCATAGGAACCCAAGCACCCAAAAAACCACTAGCCAAGCACATCAAGTCCATGCCATAAAATTCCATTCATTCAATATCTAAACTCTACCCATTCCATCTCATCCTCCCAAAAAAATCTAAACAACAATCAAAAGTTAAAACAAAAAGTTGGCTCAGGCTTGCCTTTACTACTTCATAAACGCCAGTGTGTATCTCCAACGGCATTCCAAATCTCTCTCTGGTTACCACTTCTACATAAAAAAAAAGTAAAAGTTTAAACACTGGAGAAGAAGATCATGTATGAATGAGCTCCCGTTGGCACACTAAACGATTCAGCAGTATCTGGTTTTTCATCATTGCGCAACAGGACAAGTGGGAATGATTGTTCTATGGATGGAATTTTGATGGGAAAGATTTTTTCTGATGGGAGAAAATGTATGAGAAAGTGTAAGAATTTATGAAATTAATGTAGTTCCTTTCGTTCGTCCAATTTCCATCTTTGCTGTTCGGGCGCCAAATTGTATCTGATGGTGTAAGTAATAGTTTAAATGGAAGGAATTAGATAGGAGGAGATACTTACAGCGCGTTTCTTTTCTATAGCAACTGATTTCATACCTAAATCATAAGCTAGAAGTCTTAACACTTTCTTGCCCGGCTCTATATCAGGTGTTTCAGGGCCTTGAGATCCAGATGTAAAACCACATTTATCCCATATAGGAGACTCGACAGCCCATTTGACTAAATCTTCATCCAAATATGGGAATCGAGCTTCTCTTCCCCAATATGAAATTACACGATCATCTCGACCAAGATTTCGTTTGCCAAGTCTATTCACATCTAACTCTAGTTCATCTAGAAGGGCAGAAAAGCCACTTCGATTGAATGCTGTTGCGTGACGTATATAGCCACCGAACAACTCATCTGCGCCAAGTCCGGATAGAAGAACACGTGCGGGCGTTGTATATAGAATTTCTTCTATGTCATCTTTTGTCGATGCTAGACCAATACCGCGAGAAGCAAAGTATAAGGCGAACGCTATTGACAAATCCATTTCCGTATTATGTGGATGAATTAAATCTACGATTTTAGCTCTGTGCTCCATTGTCTCCGCGTAAGGAATATTTATCTAGTTTGCTTCAGTTCTTGCCTTCCAAATTATAGTTTAATTATTGACTCACTGCAACAAATTGCCATGTTCGACCAAGACAGATATTTTGAAGCTCTTGATGAGCTTTCCTCCCTGTTTCTCTATCAGGGCAGAGCTCATATGGAGAAGCTATATTGTTCGAAATTTCGTTTGCATCTAGAGGCGGGGGTTGCGCCCCTTTCTTCAGCCGCGGCCCGTTCTGTGCAGCTTTGATAACACGCGGATTCTCAAAAGCAACATTGAGTAGATCAACCTGTTGGTCTAATGGTAGTAAATCATGTGCTAATCTTGCTAAAACTGTGCAATCAAGTCCACCTGAGAATAAAATTGCCAGTCTGACATTGTGAGAGTGACCTATGCTTGGAGGAGTAGGAATAGTTAGAACCCTGGGTCTCAGAGACTCACATAGATGATGCCGTAATGACATCACTGATGGGGAATCAAGGTTGAGAATATGAGTTCCGTCTTCGAAAGTTCTGTTGAACTTGCCGAGTGAGGGAGCCTGCGATTTTCGAGTTAGTATTAGTCTTGTTATAACATAATTGCAGCCGACATGTCAAGGTTTGACAACCAAAAGGAATACCCACTGACGCATCGGCCTCGGAATCCTCCTCCCACTCAAATCTTTGATATGGCAATGGTGATGTTGAGATAGAAAGGTCAAGAGAATCTGGTTTTGAAAAAGAAAGGCTAGTCTTATCATTACAGGAAAATATGTAGATGCCATCTGCTTCTATTTCTTTCCAGTTGCCTTTAGCAGGATCTGCTGTACTAGCAAACTCTATATATTCAGATTGTCCCATGTTTTCGGATTTGTTATCAACATTGTAAAGAAGAGATCTGCGACCAAGGCGATCTCGGCCGCAATATAAAGTACCATGAACATTATCCCAAAAGACAAATGCAAATGGTCCAGAAATGCCTCGTAAGACCTTAAGCACAGCTAGTGTTGCATCTGAGGCCGAGGCGGCTGTTGAAACAGCTTTTACAAGTATGTCATATATGACTTGGCCATCATTACCATTAACAAGCTCGCCACCAACCTTCCATGCCTCACCATTCCAGCAAAGGATTGAGCCGGGATTGGGGCCAGGTGCGTTAATGATAGCTGAACCATCAAATGGTTGTGCAGTGATGTGATCTCCTCTCAAAGCTAAGACTGTTGATAAAAAAGATAAACAATATGGTGTTCCATCACTTGCAGTGAAATTTGTCTGTGCCGAACCTGTGTGATCAGGACCTCTGTTGCAAAGGGAATGTTTCAAAGCATGACTTGGAATTTGCAATCCTCGCGTGGATATCGACGCGTAAATACCACACATCACTGATTTGCGAATCTATTCGATTCGGAAACTCTTAGGGTGATAAATCCATGTACTTCGTGGATAGAATATATTATTTCAAGGTTGTGGTGTTGTTTGGTGTTCAGTCTTATATTGATTGACATTGATAAGGATCAAACAAAATTTCTAAATTTATTTCAAGTTCAATCTCCAACAGCTTGGCTGCAACCGCGGCTCGTCATTTTAGCGAATCAACTAAATTGCTTCACTGTCGAGGGCGAGGAAACTTACCACCAAATATAATCGACTGCTTCTTTTTGTCCGGTGAAAAAGGAAATAATAGAATTGATGTCTTATCCCTATTATACTTCCAAAGATACAGTGTCCGACTTTACCACGCTTCCTTCCGAAACTCAAAAATACCCGGAACATTGAAGCTCGAATACCCCGCCAATTCTACAGTTTCGCAAACGCCGACCAAAGGCGCTCGCGGATGTATGTCTTCTCCTAGACAGTCGGCAGAAGTTTTAGAACCCCGAGATGGAATATCACAGGAGCCTACATCGGTGGTGAGACCAAAAGATGAGCCTGGCATTCACGACGTTGAGCCAGCCTCTCCAACCAGTAAGGATATGAAGGACCAGGGTGTTGAAGAGGAGACACTGTTGGCAGACAGAAGCGAGCCAGCAGTAGACAATTTTCCTATGACAACGGACGATGCTTTAGATTCACTAAAAGATAAGGGGAAGAGAAAAATTACAGAAGGAAACAGTACGGACGAACTACGGACCGCCACCAACGAGCAATCTATACCAGACATGGAATCCTCTACTGCGACTTTGAAGCCAATAATAACCGGACCCCCGAATGTTTCTATGCAGAACATGTCACCAATTGACCAAACGTATTTAGATCCTACCCCCAAGACACCTGGCACCTCTCGACCTCCATCAAGATCTGCGTCGAGTGCAGGAACACATCATCTACACGCGGAGAGGTTGGATAGATCACCTACGAGATCCGATGCAGGGTTTGACGAAAAAACCACTGCGAGTGAGGACGAACGAGAAGGAGATTCTAGATCAGAAATAAAAAGCATAATGGATCAATTCGCAGAAGATGGACAGGGCCCAGGGCATGAAGAAGTTATGTCTCCTCGTCTTGAGTTTGCTGGCCCGCTTCTTGGCAGTCCAGTACAACATCCACCTCGCAAATCGAGTCTGGAGCCTATAAATGCAGCCGTTCTAAGCCAGAGTATTGGTGATTTGCAAATATCATCTGCTCCTTCACCAGGCCATCGAACCAGGAACGATTCTGACGTCGGCCCAGCTGTCCCACCTAAAGCAGACTCTATACATAGCTTTGGCATAATGCAGGATGATCGTTACTCATCTGCAGATACCCCATTATCCCCTGCCTTACATCGCCCCCCACCTCCCGAGCCAGAGCCTGAGCCGGACCTTCCTTTTGACTTCCATCGATTTTTAGAACAACTGAGGCATAGGACTGCGGATCCCGTAGCGAAGTTCCTACGGTCGTTCCTACAGGAGTTTGCAAAGAAACAGTGGATGGTACACGAACAAGTTAAAATAATAAGCGATTTCTTGTCTTTTATCACGAATAAAATGGCTCAATGCGAAGTATGGCGTGAAGTCTCTGATGCAGAGTTTGATAATGCGCGTGAGGGTATGGAGAAATTAGTTATGAACAGGCTATATACACAAACATTTTCTCCAGCAATTCCTCCACCCCAGCCTATTCCAGGCTTAAAGCCAAGAAGGCGGGGCGCCGATCGTCCCATGGGTCCCGGTCGGAGAGGACAACATCAAGAGGATGTCGAGAGGGATGAAATTCTTGCTCAGAAAGTTAGCATTTATGGTTGGGTGAAAGAGCAGCATTTAGATATACCACCAGTTGGCGACAGCGGAAAACGTTTTCTGATCTTGGCACAACAAGGTAAGATTGAGAGTCATGTAAAGATGAATATCAATGCTAATGGTGATAATAGAGATATTGAAGATCAAAACCTACAGAGCCCCACGGGACAAAATAATATGCGTTCTCAACTGCTGCAAAGTGATTTTTGGTAACTCCCCATGCTGGCCTTTTAATCGATGTTCTTACTAAATTTACCAGGGCTACTTAAGCATTCGAAGACCGATTCATCGGCAGATTCATTTATGCCTCTTCTGATTTATGTTGTCCTTCAAGCAAATCCCGAGCATCTTGTGTCAAATGTTCAATATATTCTTAGGTTTAGGAACCAGGAAAAGTTGGGAGGAGAGGCAGGATATTATCTTTCGTCGTTGGTATGTAATTTCAAGTCCTTTTTGGGATTGCACCACTAACGCCTATGAAGATGGGCGCAGTCCAATTCATCGAGAATCTGGATCGAACAAGTCTTACGATAAGCGACGAGGACTTCGAACGGAATGTCGAAGCGGCTGTATCTGCTATTGCCGAAAAGCATCAAGCAGATATTGCCTCAAGCCCTGTCGAAAGCAGTCCACCTACACAACTTTCCGAGAAATCACCTCCAAGCCGACATTCCATGGAAGGCGAATCATCAGCTTCTAGAAGGTCAACATCGTCAAACGAATACGAAGCTGGGGATGGTATGGATGAAAAAGCTGCTATGAGCGGTCTACTTCGTACTATTCAAAGGCCGCTTTCCTCTATAGGTAGAATGTTCTCGGATGACCCCTCCCCTTACAGTGGGCCCACAAGGACTCCCAATCCTGGGAATACACCAGGAATGACTCCATCCCCACGAGTAAGCATGGAGGGGGCTCAACCCCCACAGCGAAGGCCTAGTGGACGTGAATCGATCAGGAATAGGATGACAGCCGAAGATGCAGCTGCCAGGCAAGCGAGTGCCGAGGCTGCAGAAGCACATCGCCTACAACGTGCAGAGCACGAGAATGTTGTAGAGACCCTTGCCGGGATGTTTCCAGATTTAGACAGGGAAATCATTAGCGATGTAGTTACTCAAAAAGAGGGAAGGTAAGGATCAAAACCTCAAGGAAGACAAATCCTAAACATATTATACTAATTGTGCATTCAGGGTTGGTCTAGCAGTCGATGCATGTCTTGCTCTGAGTTCTTGAACAGTAACCAGGCATGGAAAACTTCGTTATCATATTATCAATTTTAATATATCTACAGATTTTATGCATTGAGCGGGTGGAATCATAGCGTTGCGTGGTGGCATTGGCGTTTTCCTCGTGTTGAATCTTCTGGTATATCCCTAGCGCGAGTCAGCCTCAGAAGATCAGTAGCGAGAAAGTAGTAGAAGTTACGACGTGATGTCTAATATAGTCGTAATTACCCGTTGAAATAATGAAAGACGATTTTAAAAGCTTTGCCGTACTTTCACAGTGAATCTTTCCTTAATGAAAGGAGCTGTAGTCTGAACGATGAACATATTCTTCATAGCGTGCAAAAATCTCGGTTGAAATTGCTTGTGCTATCATTCAAATTTTGTCCCGGGAGGTAATACCATGGAGTATCCATATCCAATATCATTGAAGATATATCCTAACTATGGCAAAGAAGAAGAATAAGAGCGAAAGCAATGGCGATTCTCCAGAGGCCCAAATCCCCGCGAATCCCGCGCCATTACCGGCATCAGCTACATCAATGCCAAAAGCAAAAAATCCCAAGTCCGCCCAACAGCCATCAACATCTGCACTTATTATTTGTCGCAACAAGTATGTCAAGTATTTACAATACTGTAATCCTATTGCACATCATGCGCGGATGCCATTGCTGGTTTCGCAGATGCGATACTTGAAGTTATGAGGCGAAATTGTGCATCAACAATATTTTTTCATGAATTGCTTCAATGCGCGTCCCGCATTTACATTTGAAACGTCCGACTAACATATCCACAGGCATTGGCGTTATATCTCCTCCTTCCATGGGCCATGGCTACAATTGCCTCCAGAAGTTTTAGAATCTCTCGCAAATAACAATTATGCCCTTCCCCGGCCTCGGCCGATTGACCCCGCGGTCTTCTTCGATATTTTTAAGATTCGTCAGCTCGTTGACGATGCTACGAATCTGGCGGTGCGCGCCGCCAGCGGTGTAACATCATCTTCTCTTTCAAATTCTCTCAATGCTGGGAATGGATTATTAGGGAACGGCGGCACGGCGCTGGGTCTGGGGATTGGGGGAGGAGGCGGGAATGCGAAATTAAGTAAAGAACGAAAACATCGGATGCGGGAACAGGCCACTCAAAAGCTATCGAAGGCATATCATCTGGATGAAATTGCATGTAGTGTTGCGACCATGCAATCTGCGTCTACACTGGAGGATGTAGCCCAGCTTGTCCTGCAGAGAAATCCCAATGATTCGGATGCCAAATACGTTCACTTTTTTCATGAGAAGATCCCTTCGCGGCAGTTGGCAGAATGTACAAGTCTGCAACCTCTGGACGAAGCCATAGCAGATAGTCCGAGCGAAGGCGAGATATTAAGGACTCGAGCTGTTACAAAAATATTCAAGGAGGATTTTGTGGGAGCGGCACAAGATCTTACTTCTGCTTTACAAGTCTGTAGATATTATCAGAACCAGCACAAGGCAGGTCGACAGCAAATTCAGCTAGCAAGTGAAGCTGCAGCTGAAGCTCAGCGAAAACAAAGTGGTAGATGGAGAGACGAATTTAAGTTAGACGAAGAGGACCACCCAAGTAGTCTTGAGACCCAACTCCTGTTCCACCGTGCCGGTGTTTACTTGACTATCGCTTGTCAACATGTTGATGCTGCTCTATCACATACGCACTCCCATGGAGACTTAATTTCATGGGAAGATATAGACAAGACCATGAAAAGTCCTTGGCCTTCCAATGAAGATTCAAGTAATGGAGAAAAAACTAATGGAAAGACAAACGGGACCCATGATGCCGCAAATGAAGCACCCGAGATAACCTCAGCCGAAAAAGAAGCACATCGAAAACGTATGGAGTCACGGAAAATTGTGAAGACAAATGCGAAGAGGGCATTAAAAGATTATGTAGCATACTTGTCGCATCTGGATTACACCCCTGGCCTTCCAGCCGAGATCACTGAGGAATTTGTGCGCAAAGTAAATTTAGCTGCGAATGGTTACAAAATCCCTCGACAACCTCAAATCAAGCACAACAAGAAAGGGCTGGATTTGGAAAGTAACGCATCATTAAGTAATGGTCAACTTTCTGATGCACTTGTACCTCATACTGGCCACAATGGAAGAAGTCGGCCTCAATCTAGTACTTCTCGACCGCATGATTTACCGTCTCTACCTCCACCCAAGGTCTACCAAATATCGTCCTTATTCTCTGCAACCCCGCCCGCTGATCTTCCTCCTTACCCAGAAACAGCCACAGCCTTAACAACTAAGCAGCAACTTCGCGCGTCCCATTCCGAGGCAGCTCAGCATATACTTGCTCAAGCCGATTGCCACGAAGCTCTTACCTATCACCCCCTCTTAACAGATGCGCTCCATTCTCTTTTACTTTGTCACTGCCTTGTACAGACCTCTGCCCGTGAACTTCAACGGCACGCACACATGGTCGCGCGACTAGCCCGTGTTTGCGACGGCTATCCTATTTTTCAAGCATCAAGATCTCCATCTCGTGCCGACTGGATTGAAGTAATACGCCGCAACGATAACTGGATCTCTCTTGCCGCCTCTTGGGAAACTCTTTGCGCACCTGCACCATTACCGGGCCAAGCTTCAAGTAATCAACAGAAAGAAACGGCTGCGGAAAAGAAAGAAAGATTAAAACAGCAAGCCATAATGGAAGCACTTGAGGATGATCGTGTCCACGATGAAGCAAGTTTTCATGCGGCAGTAGCAGCTAGACAAAGGAGACAGGAAGAGGAAGCTAGAAAGGCTGAGGGAAGAGAACTGCCAAAGAGGTGGGCACAGGAGGATGGAAAGGAGTATCCTATCAGTACTGATAGGGCCCAGGCAATCGTTAGATGGATCCGAGAAGCTCCCGTTGGGGGTGATGGTACTGGGCTAAAGAAGAAGAAGAGAGGTGTTAGAGGAAAGGGGAAAAGCAGCTTGAATGGAACAGTGGCTGGTATACAGGATATAAAAGCCGATGGCGAGACAGAAGGCAATGAAGAATTTGAGACGATTGAGGAAGAGGTCGATTAATTACTTTCCTTTATTCTTATGAAACACAATTCTTCAACTATTGTGTTACAAATACAAGAGACCCAAAGCGCAATTCTCGTGTTCAATCATCGACAAGCAATAAGCTACGATACACAAAATTTTAGACATGGATTCAAATGGATGGGAAACGGAGGCATATCAGATTCATTCTGCTATATGCCATAAGCGCGCCATCCTATAGGGGAATGGCAACACTTATTTTAGATTACCATGATTCGGAACCTTAATCAATCGTTAAATTAGCAAAGAGAAATAAGACATTAGTGTTAATTCCGTGTATAAAATCCCTTCCTGTCTATTGTGCATAGGATTAATAGATCAAATGATATGTAGTGCATAGGGAGCGCTCTGGAGTCTGCGCTTAACATACTTCATCTCCACGTCTTTCCTAGGTCTTCCCCTTGCGAATTCAAAAGCTCAGGTGCTTTTGTAGTACCATGCGTTTGTTACATCGATGCCGTATTATAAACGGGCCTTGTAGATCACGTAGATTGCCTAGCTAAGTGCTACGTTTATAGTCATCCATCTCATCCTACATTTCATGATATTTTCCCTGATCTCAAATAACCAAGAATTACAACTGGATCTTGAAGATATATTAAGCTAAAGTGAGAATGATTATAGATATGCTTTTATCCCTTTCTATCGTTTCCGGGAAATGTGCTTCTTTGATTTGTGTATGATGTCTTTTACTCAAAGTAAATTTGTCTCGAGACGAAATAACCTCGTAGAATACAAAAAATAGAATAGGAGAATTGACAAAATAACCAATGAGATTAAACAAAAATGGCAAGGAAAATGAGTCCTAATGATCCGAGAATACTGAGGGACTTTAAATTATTAATTATCTTTTGATGTACCTATATTTCACCTTGATGAAAAAAGTAAGACGTAAGATCTTGCACTTCCATCTTCTCATTATCAACCACCACCCAAATCTCCCAACGCCACAAACACCACCTCCAAAAACCACATCCCAAGCCCCTCTACCCACAAACCCTCCACCACTTCCATCTCTTCCATCTCATCCTTCGCTGCCTCCCTTCCCTCCCCCTACTCCTCCCCCTAACTACCGTACCCACCCCACCGATCTCGATCTCAATCTCAATCTCAAAACCGCCTTCTTGCACCACTCAAAAAATACTCCTTCCTTCTTGACCCGCATCCCCCCATAGCGTTTTCCACCCTGCAGAAATTATACATATATAGATATTATAAACTCATAATCCTCTCGAATACAAATGAGTCTATAGCTAATCCTTACTATTATGAATAATATGGATCTGGATTGCGGGGCTGTGTATGGAGTTTGGGTTAATAGGTGAAATGGAGGACAGGATTATAAAAAGTTGAAGGATGAAGTCGCTTATGCATGAAAGTTTAGTACTTAAGGGGGGATGGTTGATACAGTAGAGAACGCGTCTGGGGCTAAGGGAGAAAGAGTATGAGCATTAACATACTGCAGTAATATGCAAATGCAGGTAGTAATATCTGTGTTTTGGAATGCATTAAATGAGTAACTATGTAGTACATTTTGTAAGTGAAAGATTTAGCTAATGATAAAAGGACGCCAAACGCTATCAAGTAAAGCCACGCTGTGAAACCTGACACCTGACACCTGACACCTAGTAACGATTTCATAGCTCGTCCGCTCATGTCGACGTGGATATCAAATAAAAAGTAAAAACGCAATAAAACATTCAAGCCTCCGAAGCTTGACTATGGTACAGACATCATTATCTACTCGTCTGCTCACGATCAAAACCTAACAATGAAGGTTATTCATCAAGTAAATTGTTGCTCATATTTGATGGGGTGCTCATACTGTGGGACGTGATTCATAAAGTTGTTAATCTCCGTTAACCCTTCAGTCTCTAAGCTGTGCATCAATTCCGTTTGTTGCTCTTGACTCAGACTACCCGTCCTCACTCCCATATCGAAGCTGTCCGGTGAGAACAAGTGGGGTGGAAAGTTGTAGTATTCAGGTGGCGAGAAATAGGATACATTAGTTACCAATGGATGTTGCATGGGTGGTAATGATACTTGATCTGGTACTTGATGCTGCTGTGGGTTTGAGGCAGGGGCCCAAGGCAAAGGATAAGACTGCGGCTGCTGTGGCTGTGTGAATTCTGGAGGAAAGTAGCTGAATCGACGATTAGATTGCCCACTAGAGGGACTTACAAAGATTGAGTTGGACCGAAAAGAAGGTTGGACCGGAGGTAAAGGGTGGCTGTAGTCATATGAAGGTATTTGCTCCGGCGTTTGGTTGAAAACGTGTCCGAATTGTGGTGGTGTTTGATACGTGTTGTTATGTTGCGCATTATGCTGCGAGTGAGCAATTGAGGCTGAGGTTGCACTAGAGTATTCGGATGCGGAGGGTGAGTTTGCGTCAGTCAGCGATGGAGAAGTGGCAGAAAATGATGAAAGGAAATTATCGCCAAGTTCATAGCTCTTGAGACAGGCTTTAGTGAGCGTCATGTAAAGTTCTGCTGTTGATTGAGTTCCTGGCCACCGGTCGCGAGAATGCGCAACAATGTCTAGAGCCAGAGCAATATGTTCTTCCAGCTCTTCCTTTGTGTGAAGGGCGCGCACTTCGGAATATGAAATACACCATAAGATTGTATTTATAGCCATGAAGAGAGATAGAAGAAATGGCCACGTCAAGTCAATCATCCCTGTTTTTAATTGCTCGCTTTGGATCACTATATTTCTTGAAGCTGCATTGTAACACAATATCGCCGAACGATGAAATGGTTGGGGAACTTGAGGTGAAGGACGAAACAAGAAGATTATCATCGTGTTGTACCTCCCAGTAAACCTAACAGTATATTAGCACGGCCTTGTTTTACGAACACAAAATATTCGAAATGGCCAAGCTGGTTTGTAGAGCACTGAGTAGTGTCACTTACCAAATTCTGCTCCACGAAGGATTTTCAGGAGAAGACTCGAGCCAATCCTTCAACTTTTGAACCATTTGATCATACCAAGGATGGTCCTCGTTCTTTGGCTCGTCTCTTTTCCGCAAATAGAGCGTCCTCCGGATCTCCGCTTGCAACAATCTCATTCGAAAGAAGTGGATGGCTAGGCGCTTTTTTTCCGACATTGGACCAGGAAGTATGCCATCGGCAGTGATGTACTCATCGTCCACTGTTTCAAAAAATTGTATGTCCAAATGGTCCTTCCCAGTTGCGAAAGCATTAGGCCTCCCCATCGACTGAGCTAAACCAAACTCCATAGATAAGACAATCCAAGCCAGCCTTCGTCGCATATCAAGTTGTAGTGGGTCTACTAAGCCAAGCGATACTCCTTGAGTAATTGTCTTCTCTTCCGCCAGGCCTAGCTGTTGGCACAACCTCGTGGCAAGCCCCACGATGTAGTAAATAGCGGTACGGGTAGGGGTTAGCATTGAGTATTGAGCGATCAGAACGAGGCACTGTAGTGTCTTGATGTCTTTCGGTCTTATTACATCTTCAATGTATCCCATGGCAGCCAGATAGTAGCTGTCAGCAAGGCCAGCATACTGCGCATCCAGCTTCTGCATACTTATCGCTAGGACCATACGAAGTACGAAGTTTTTATATGGGTCCGTATCTCCATCATAGACTTCTTGAAGATTCCTGGCGAATGTAGGCTCGTGTAAAGTAGGGAGCATGTACTGTGCTGCAGGATAGTTAGCGAGGATTACAGGAGTTGGAGTCCACAATGAAGATGAGGGTTTAAGCCAAAATTGAGCTCACAATCGGCTATATGTGACAAAGCTTCTTCGCCAAACCTTAATTAGCAGTCTGAAAAGACTTGTATATCCTCGAGGCTTCATTAAATTCACCTTTATCCTTCAAAATTTCCATTGTCGTGTCAAGCAAACGAAAGAATGCAATAAAGCATTTCACTAGTCGGCAGAGGAAGAGAATTCATTGACTGACCTTTCTGATTAAATAACTCCACCAATTTGTCGGTCACAAGGCGGCTTGGTAATGTTGGTGCCGGTACAGCAGATATCATAGGATAAGATTTCTTTCGCTCCGATACTGCCTCTGGCGATTGTGCAGGAGTTCGACGTTGGCGCACTTCAGGCACGAGCTCTCGTATACTCCTGGTATCTGTATATTTCTTTGCCTCTTCCATCACTATCCGAGTCATCGCAATCCCACTCGAAGGACCCAGGTAACGTGGAGTTTCGTCATCTTCCCTAAGTCGAATCAAACCTCCAGGACGTACAATATCTTCCGAGTTTGGGGGATTTCCTTCTTCTTCAAGCAATTGACTCAGTTCCGTCTCCAATGCCCGAACTTTGTCTTGCAGCCTTATCACATATGCCCTAGAGATCTTTTTGCCTTTCGTTGTATCGAAGTACTCGCATACTGCACCGGCACGCTCACAGGGCAGGCATCGTGGTAAATTGGGATCACATCTTGTTTTCCTCTAAAGAATGACAAAAATGTCAGTTTATTTTGTATTGCGAATTGGTAAAAATAAGAGCGTATTACAAACCTGGCGGCATCTACAGCAGGCAGTCAGGGTATGTGCGATCCTCCGCGAACCATCCTCGCTTTCGTGCGAGCTCTCTCTTGCGCGAAGGAGCTTTGCATCGCGGGCTCTATTGACAGAGCCTAAGGCTTGTCGAAATAAATCTGCTGGGTCCATTGACAACGAGAGAAGCTAGAATGGGTAAGTTGATTTTTGTCGTCGTTATAGCGCCAATATTTGGCAAGGCTTATCATTGTCAGGGTGGGTTATCGTTAAGGATTCATCATCAGAAATGAAGTTGTACTGATCGTACTATCCATCCACAGATTGTCGAATGAAACTCCAAAAACACCTGACGTTATTTTAGTCACAGAGCTTATCGTGGGAGCCCATAAGAGAAAGGTATGCCGAATAGAAATGGCCGTTAGAAAAGGTACGTTAATGGTAGGAGGTGGAAATCTTGACCGTTAGGATGGATTGCCCTTACTACATTGGTAAGTTTGGGGGGGACGGCAATTACGATTAAAGATTTTACGAATTAAGAAAGCTGCCCGAGCAAAACGACTTTGAGAAATTATCCCTGCGATCAATATGTGGCCCTGTGGAGCAAGGCAAAGTTAAACCTGGTAAGATACGGTATGTCAATGTCAATACCACGAGGTTGCAGAAACATGAAATATTGATCTATCATGGGCATACAAACTTTACTCGAGAAACAAAGAAATCCCCTGCCTAATGCAGGAAACACCTGACAAGTTAACGTAATTCTAGCTCCAGTCCTAGTCCTATAATGATTCAACGAATACGAAGAATTGGTTTAACAACTTCTTGACAAGAGCTTCTTCCAACATCGTACATAGGTGACTGCATGTTGTAAGCCTGACTAATTGACAAACTATCTGGTTAGACATAGATTCCACTAATTATCAAGATATATACGTACCGGTAGTCTACTCATCATGAGAAGCCCGATCAAAACCTAGATAGTCCACCAGTCTAATCGAGCGAGGTCCCAGCTGCATCAATGAGGATTGCACCAAAGGATGGATGATATGATGTTGAGAAGGAACTGTAACAAATGCTGGGTACCTACTAGGTAGTATACATCACCAACGAGATTGATTATTGATCATGTAGTACACAAACATTCATGGCTGGAAACTTGGGTAATCCTTAAATAGGGCTCTATTTAACTTCTAGCCTTGAAATGATTGTCTTACCGAGGACATTGAGGGGCAGATTATGCCATGGATAAGACTTGGGACTGATGAAGGATCGATCATTGTTGTTGTATTATATCAGAGCTCGGAGGTACCCAAGACTTTCTTCCGAGGTTGATGAAACGAATGAGATAACATTGCCTTATTTATTTATTAACTTCTTTGCCGTCACTCCCATCCTCCCTCCTTTACTTTGTCTTTTCGTGTTTGTGTTTGGTCTGCCTGTGCGAAGCAGGAAAAGCAATCATCATGCCTCATTGAAACACATGCCCGCAACCATGAAGCATCGGATGGTAAGCTGTACTGCGTATGTAGCTGCTAGGTAATTATGCACATCGGGCGGAACTGGCAGCCTATCAATTGATTGGAATTGACTAAAAAGAGCGACTTCTCCGCGAACGTTCTGCTCCTGGAATTGTTCTACAGCATACTGTCGACTATAATACGTCTAATGTTTCTCCGTAGTAGGTTTGTGGTCACGGGAGAATGATTTGCACGTCCGACGATTCTACACGATAAGAGCTGGTCGGTCGTGCAGAATCAAATAAGCCGTCTTCCCGCTGTCTGTTTCTTTGTTTTCTTTCTTCCCCTTTTGCAATCCTGACAATTAACAATTTTTGCCCTGCAGCTTTACCAGCGCTCTAGTGGGGCGTAGAAATCAAAAGATCATTAAACGCCAAATTCTACCTGTCCGTGAGATTTACCGATTACCGAAGGAACGGCTGTACGGAGTACGTACTCAAGGATTCTGCAGCAATCCACCATCGAGGTGCCCATTTCAGTGGGATAATTGATGCAAGTCGTTCGGAGCCTCCGAGCATCCTCAAAGCACATCAGATTCGGACCCTCTACGGCTGTTGGTGTCGTGATTACTGACGACTTCGGCCGAGGAAGAGTAGTTTTCAAACAGGCGACCTTCAAATATCCGTGGAGGCAAACCCGGCTTTCGACGTTGAAAACAATAATTCTTCGGTCATATAATGGAACGGAAAATCGAATAATTAAGACGGCCAGAAGTACTCAGTCATCTATCGATAAACAAGGGCATGAATCCTGTTGACTACAACTTTCCTTACACCCTTGGACACCGCTGCGAGACGATCCAGACGGATTAATACTTTTACTTCCGCTACAAGTCTACGGAGTAGGCGGCAACTCCGTTGGTCAGAATTGCGCTTGTTCAGAAGGTGGGTTGAAATATTCCACTTTTGTCTGTGTTAGTGGATCTTTCCACCCATATCGTTGCGAAGTGGTTGCGTTTGAATTCGTATATTTGAATTCATCCGTGTGTGACATACTCTATGCTATTTTCCTAGTAAATTTATGTACTTGTCTTTATGGCAGCTGCGATATTCATCGATTCCTAAGCGCCGCAATTACTTTACATAATATAGAAGCTTCTAACGTGGTTGCTTGCATAATCTGCAATATGGTCTTGAGGAAGGTACCTCGAAGTATAGGCTCTTTTCCCTTGGACTTGCACTTTCCATCATTAAATAAACTTTTGAGTTTAACCATGCATCCGTATAACTTCGCTGACATGCATGCGTCCATTCTGTAGCAACTTTTTTAATGGTAACGGGGTTATGAGATATCAACACTGAGATTCTCTCGCATAGAATCCTAATATTGGTATTCAAGTGCTAGCGCAAGGATGCATCGAAGGCAACTCCCAGCTGATACTCCGCTTCTACGAGTATCCAGACCCGTCTCAGCATGTTCAAGATGTGAGCTTATTCAGCGAGCAGTTTGAGGGCAAATAGCTAATACATACTAGGTCGAGCCGCAAAAGTCAAGGTCTAGAACTTTTGGCCTTAAATAGAAGTCAACTAACATTTATATAGTGCGATGGAAAATTACCCGCATGTAGTGCGTGTGAGAAATCTGGACGAGCGAGCGAATGTTCGAGTGCAAATGATCAGTTCGCGAAGGGAAAGGAGAGGAGGTGAGAAGATTATCCCCCAAAAATTTAGTCTTGTTTTTTTATAGCTAACGGCCAAAAGTTATGTTGCTTCTCTTGAGTCTCGAGTCGAGAAGCTCGAAAAACGTTTGGCATATGCTAGATTAAGAAAAGCATCTGTTGCGATGCATGATTTAGATACGCCAACGGAACTACCGGATCGGAAAGACTCTCTGGCTACCATAAGAGCCGTGATTCACGGCAAGGCGGCAAGAAAGAGGGAGGCTGCTGATGTAAATGAGCTGGTTTCCGATTTTGGTTTTCTGTGAGATATTCACATCCCTCTTACATGAACGATTTATGCTGACCCTGTAGATCTGTCCATGCTACTACGCGTGATTTCGAATCCTCTACAACTAACATGACATTCGCCAGACTTATTCTTTCGGCGGCCAATCATGACGAACTACCTGAGCCCCGGTCTTTACAATTGCCACCAAGACACGCGGCAACGAAGTTGATTCAGTATTATCTGGACAACATATTTGCTTTGTATCCGATTGTCTCCGAGACTGCTCTATTCAATGCATTAGATAAAATTTATCCCGGCAATAGTCAACGGGTCACTGATTTCGAGAATTGGATGTTCTATATGGTCCTAGCCATATCATCTACAGCTCAATCCCGAAGTTATTTAGACTCCAAATACGAGGAAGGTGTTTCTTGGGCTGGCCGTGCGCTTGCATATGCTGACCATGTTCTCATGCCTGGTCATGTCTCGCAAATTCAGGCCTTGGTTCTATTCGTTCAATATGCAATGCTTGATCCAGCTCACTTTGATAGTTGGCAGTTGATGGGCTTTACTTGTCGAGCAATTGTTGATTTGGGATTCCATCAGGACCCACCTGGAGAGCAACAGCCCGACAGGAAGGCCTTAGATATGAGGAGGAGGATATTTTATTGCGTTTATTCGCTCGACAGGTAAGCGAATCCTCCGCATCAAAAGAATGAATGTTCATAAAATTAGATCCATCAGCATGGTCCACGCAAGGGCATTTTCTTTCACGGACGACTCATCTAATGTGGAATATCCGTCCGTGTCGCCCACTTTCCCTTCAATGGATCACAGGGATTCAGTATCTGGACCCCATTCTATGGAAGCTGCCCATTTGTTATGGCAATTGAGGCGTGCTCAATCGAGTTGGTATCAGGAGCTGTTTCAGTCCAGTCGAGAGCCATTACCACAAGGCTCGACGTATCTCTGGAAGATGTGCCGAGAAATGCGAGAGTGGTCTGAGTCCTTTCCCGATTCGCTGCCACTCGTCTTCAAGGATTTCTTTGATTTGGAGCTACTTTATAGTTATGTCTATTGTCTTGCCCCGTCATGCCGAGTCCACGTCGTGTCAGACTATGCGAAGAATTTAATCTTTGAATACGCAATAACGTATATGCAGAGAATTTTCCCTATCAGCCAGGATCCTATCAACAAGGCATTTTATACTTACCACGACGCACTACGAGTATATTTTATTGGCAGTCAATTGATGGCTGTGTTATCCGACAGTCAAGATCAAATATTTAACGGATCACGCATTGCTAGTGGGGCGAGCTCTTCTTCCCTACCGCCTCTTCCAGCAGTTACTGGGCTTGGTCAAATTGACCGCAGCATTAACTGTATAAATCATATCAAGGAGTCCCTGAGAACATTTGGTCGACGATGGGAGGATTCGAAAGCCCTTCTATCTAGCTTTGACGCTCAAGCTGAGCCAATTATCATAAGCTTACACATGAGGAAACAGCAGCAGCAACAGTATACCAAAGAAGAATCCTCTATGGGCCACAGCCCAAATTATATGCCACCAACTGGCTATGATCATACGGTTTATCAAATGGAGAACGAGTGGCCAGGTATGAACCTGATGTATTCGAATGCAGACGTCTCGGGGTTTAGTGGAGTTGGTCATGGAGCTGGACCACCCGGCCTGTAAAATAGATTAAAATACTCGACGAAACGTCGACTAAAATCTATCACAGTTTTTGGCCTGATGAAATAAAGTACACGTTTTTCAATAAATGATTGCCATCACTACCCCTCGAAGTTTCTCAAGATAGACAAACCCAACTATTATGGAAAGAGTGACCGCTTATTCCTGGTCATTCATTTCAACGTGCTTCTCGTGCTTTCCTCGCGTTGCAAGATTCATTGTTTACTTTATGGAGTAGACCTATTTCCGTGCATGTTTTCTTTTCCTCTCATGCTTCTTCTGCTCATTCGCAATTTTTTCAGACACAACTGTGTCGTATTGTTAACACACTTTTGGAGACAAGTATCATTCTCAACATTATAATAAAGTATTTTAAATTATCATAACTTCTTTTCTCACCGTTGAACTGGCTCTCCAGCCCATCTTTCAGGATGCCGCCGTTTTTTTCGTAAGTGAAAACGTTCATTTCAAACCATGCCAACTGACATTCTTAGGCCAAGAAAACCAAAGGCACCTGTTCGCATTGATACAGAGCACCAGGTTGCCAACTCGCACTATTATACAGCTTTTAAAGTTGTCTTGAAGATTACAGTGATTGCTCTCGTCATTTGCATTGCTTTCTTGCCATCAATAGCACTTCGCAATAAGCACAGACAGCATTTGGGCGAACCTGTCGTGAAAGATTTGGAACATCCTCCAAACTTCTCGATATCGAAAGAACTCGAACGTCAAGTCACCCATGTTCCAATTCGTTTTGTCAAAACTGCCAAGCTACTTGTTCAACAATTACGCATTCGAGAGTCGACATCGGATAAGCCAGCGAACCCCTCTGCCAGCGAACAGGTTGAACGCTCCGAGCACGTGAGTGACGACACTGTGGACGGTATTCAATATGGTGATTACACACTTGATGGCTCGACACACCAAGCCAAGTCCAAAATCGAGCGGTTGCAACATTGTTCTGCGGAGATAAAAAGTAGAAACGGAGGAAAGTGCCCCCTACGACCAATTCTCCCAACTAGAGATGATGACCGTGTATTTCCCGGACGTTGTTCTTGGCAAGAACGACGCAAGTATGGTGGAAAGTGTAGTCCCCGTAAATGGCGACCTACGCCTCGCTCTCTAATTGTGAACGATGATGACGCTCCTCTCTCAGCTGAACCTCGTGACAACAAGCACTTGGATCAGCCAAGGAGTACGTCGTCAACTTCAACTTCAACGCGCAAACCCACGCCCACGCTCCAGGTTATCAACACTTGTTCTTACGAAAGTGCAGTTAGGAACGGAGGAAGATGTCCTCACGGTTTGGTAAATGGACAAAAGCCAGCAGAAAACAAACCAATTTCTATCTCCATCAAAGCAGAACCTCGCGAACCCAATACAGCACAACAGCCCCGTGAAGCGGCAGTAAGTACGGAGAACGAAGTCAACTACAAGCCTTATCGGGCTGATGTATGCAAACCTCGTTGGGTTCGTACCACTGATGGCTGGTGTGTTTATCGAAGTGGCTTTGGGCCTGATGACGATAAACCGGACTTTTATCCACCCGTGTCTAAAATGTTGGTGTCGTCGAAACAACGACGCCATGAAGCGAAAGTAAATGAGGAGGCTAAGCTCGAACCCAGACCATATCCGGCTGATTCCTGTCCAGAATTCTGGGTTCATACCACTGACGGTTGGTGCTATTATCGTGGCTCATCAAGGCGACCCTTGGGATTTGGGGGACCTGAGTCTCGGAAATTGGTATCTTCAGAACAAAAACGTCGTGATGTAACTGTGAGTGATAAGAGTGGAGGCATAACTGCAGCCGATCCGAACGATTCATTTCGCTGGCTTGTTAGTGTTGAAGACATATGTGTTCCTCGAAGCGTATTTTCGGCTGATGAGGATGAACCGGGATATTATTCTGGAGCCCACTCACCTTTTTATTCGGAAATTCATTCGCCTAAGTCTCTGAGGTCAAAACTGCCAAAACAATGTATTGGCGTAGCCTTTCTGGCTGAGGCGCGCTGGTGTCCATCGCCTTGGCACCACGATGATGAGGATAATTGGTGCTTTTATGTTTGGCAAGACAGTGAAGATACATCTAAGAGATCTTTTCCGGAGCTTCTGGGCCCTGAGCATCAACCTCGTGCTGAAGCTGTGAAAGATGAGGTCAAAGGTGTGGGCGGAGACTATCCTGCTGATTCATGTTCATCTCCTTGGACTTACGTTGATGGCAAATGCATTTTCAATTGGCAAGATGGTGATGAGCCACTTAAGGTTTCTTTTTCTGGTCCTTCAAGTCCAGAGCTTCAACCTCGTGGTGAGATTACAAGCCAGAAGACGGAAGTCACTACAATTTTGACTCCGGCGCGTACCTCTAGCCCTGCTCTCGAATCTACTTCTACGTCTGTCTATATCTCTGCCACCACAACCATTGTTATCGCTCTTCCCACGGCTGGAGCGTGTGAACCTCCTTGGATCTGTACTAAGGATGGCCGATGTTTCTTCGACCCCAATTATCAACGCCAGCATCCTCAAGAACCGCTGTCCCGCCCTCGCAAGCAAATACGTCAACGACGTGGTGAAATTCCAACCGAGAAGCGTGGTATTGCTCCTAGTTGGCAAGCTGAATCGTGTGAGCTGCCTTGGATTCGTACTTCTGATGGCTGGTGTATATACAGACCAGATTACCAACATGGGACACAGAGTTCTTTGTCTGGTGCTCCAGCGCAATTTAATACCACAAATCAATTGAATTCTACAGCACAACCAACTATCACAATAGAACCAACCGCCACAGAACAAGCGACTGTCACAGAACAATCAAATTCTCCAGTGCAAGTTGCGCAACCAACCAGCACAGATCACCCAATTGACATTAAAATCTTCCACTGCATCAACGATCTACAAGGAAATCTTAAATGTGGTAAGTTTTTACATGGAGATACAAAGTTTTCATCCGTTCATAATCGTCGAGGTTTCTGGCCCGATGATTGGGTACCACAAATAGAAGATGATTGCGACCGTTTCATTGGAAACACATATATGCACTACCAATGTCTTCAATCAGTCAAACACAAGAACATCGGCCTCAAACTCATCATGGTCTTTCTGATTCTCGCCGGCTTTGGTTCCCTCGTCTTCCTCATCATTACCTGTGTCAATCGAGCTGCACGTCCTAAAGCCCAGCCTTTTAGACAGGTGAGCGGAATTATAGATGCACATGGAATGACGGAACATCCAACACCCATGTGTGGACATTATCCTTGGAATGGGCCGACAAATTCGAAACCAATGAGCGGAGAGAGATGGGCCCGAAGTCCTCCAGCTTACGATCCCATGAGACAATTGACACCAGATCATTCAGGTAGTCTCGTCGCTTGTTCCCGTGATCGCAATTGTGCGAGTGGTAGTTCGGGTTCTAATGGCACGGAAAATTGGATTCGTAAATTGTGCAATAGGTGTTTTAAGAGTCAGAGTCATTCGTCAGTTTCGGAGCATTCGCAAATGGTCGGTGGGCTTGGGAGTGGAATTCTTCGTTTAAGGAGTGATGATCATAGGATTGATACGCTTAAATTGCCAAATGCAAATTTGGCGACGGTTAGGAGGACAAATGGTTTGGTTCTTAGTGAGGATAATGGACATGCGAATGCTAGTGCGGATACGGTGGTTGTAGGGAGCGATTTTGGGAGGGCTGCAGGTAGAAGCTCCGGTTCTGCTGTTGGTTTGCATGAGGTTCCTTCGGGTAGTTGTTGTGGCGTGGCTGGTGCTGAAGGGGGAGTTCAAACTGGTTTGACGCAACATGGAAATTTGAGTGGTGATACGGTTATTGAGCCGGAAGCTGCGATGATTAAGTGTATAAATGGAAACGGAATCGCATATGAAAATGGTAGTGGAAACGGAAATTTGAAGATGGGGTGCTTGAAGACTAGTCACTTGAAGAAAGTCGGGTTTGAGGGGTTGGAAGGACTGGAGGAGGTGGACGGTTGGAGAAATGTTGATCGGGTTGAGCCTTTGAAGGTTGAGAAGGAAAATTCGAAGGGAATGAGGAGTGGATGTGGAATGGGTGGTGAGTTGGAGGAGATTCAGGAGGAGAGTGGAAATAAGATGAATTGAAGGTGAATGAGGGGGTGAGGAATGGTAGTATTGTTTTTGTTGGTGGTTGTTAAGATGTGGAATGGTGGCGAGTTTATTTCTTTCGAAAGGTGTATGGTATAGGTGGATCGATGGATCGATGCTTCTGTTGAGATAAGATATTGGTCATTCGTTTTTCATTATTGCGAATGGCTGGCTGGCTGGCTATGAGGGGCAGATTTGTCTTTTTAGTAAGGTTATATTATTATCGATGAAAGAAAAGTAAAAAGATGAGGAGGAATGGGGGCGTGTGGATCAGCTCATCACGCGCTCGATGGAAGGATTGCTCGGCTCTCACAGGAGGGTAATTTTTGTTCTGTTTTCTCTTTTGTTGTGTTTTGTTTCCGGCCATTCGTTTAGATAGAATTATAGTATTGAGATGGCTAGATACTAGCTACAGTGTAAAAACAAATGGAATTGTTATACTCTCATTCCCTTACTCGATTTAAAGTGTGATTGTTAAATAATGTTTTGCTTTAGCTCTGGTATTAATCTAACTAGATATACCATGGAATATTGCAATAGTCCCCTTCATTTTAACCCTTTCATTATCCCGTCTACTTTCCACCCCTTTCTCCCTCCCTTCCTCTCCCTCTCCCTACCCACCACCAACCCCCGGCTCCCTAATCATCGCCCAATTCCTCCCCACCCCACAAACCCCCATATCCACCTCCATCACCTCAACCGTCTTGAATCCCACACGCTCATATATCGGATACCCCGCAGCAGTAGCTTCTAGATAACAACTTTTTGATTGGCTGTCGGCGAGACTAAGGATGCTGTTTAGGAGGTAGGTTCCTAGACCGAGTTTTTGGTACGTGGGGGAGATGGTTAGGACGTAGATTACTGTTTTGGGGGGTGTGTGTTAGTGAGAGGGGGGGTTGGATGGTGGGGTGAAGGGTGGTTGAGGGGTTGAGTGGTGGGAAATGGGAATCGGGGATAGAAAAAAGGAAAAAGAAACAAGAATAACGAACAATACATATCCCCCCTCCTATACCACCTCTCCCTCAACCCCTTCCACCCCTCAACCTTCGCCTCACAAATCTCCACCACAGAACCCACGGGAAACTTTTCCTCCCCCTTCTCCTCTCTCTCCCTTTCCTCCCTCTCCTCCTCTTTCTTCTGCGATTCTTCCTCTTCCACACTCACCTCGTGCGCGGGACTCCAATGCGTCCACCCGGCTATATTCCCCGTGGAATTTTCAACAACTTTCCATGTCATTGTGTGTGGTGTTCGGAGATATTTGGCAAATACGTTGGTGATCCAGGGGTTGAATGTTGAGGGGGGGACGGTGGAGGCGGGCCAGCGGGCGAGTCGGAATGCGTCGTTTTCGAAGGAGTGGGTGTAGATTTTTTGCATGGAGGGGAGGTCGGAGGGAGTGCAGGGATGGATGGTGAAGGTTGGGCCAACATGGGTGAGGGGGGTACTGGGGGGTGCTGTGGTCATGGTTGAGTTGTTTTTTTCTCAGTGATACTTGTACACGGGATAGATAGATGTCTTTAGAGAAAAGCAAAAAGATGATATGAAAACTTGTCCGGAGTATCTGTAGGCAACGTATATATAGATATTGACAACTTGTATAAGGACTTCCAAATGAGTATAAACTTATGACTCCCTCCCACTCTCAATGGAGCTACTGAACATCTCATGACTCATCCATCCACCGATATCTGAGAGATATCCTGCCGGCATAACGTCCAGATCTCATCTTCTAACATCTTTTGATCGATATGTATTGTACATACAGTAGAATTACCATTGATCGGAAAGACTGTTGCACCTCGCCGGTAATATTTCGACTGCGTATTATATACGCAGTAGGTAGTTAAGGTTACCCCTTAATCTGGCGATCTTCGGCAGCACTTACTCACTCAGCCTTGTAGAAATGATATTTCATTCCGATCCATCAGTATGTCGCCATAATTCGGGATAATGTGTTTGATTTCATATGATATGATATGATATGATAAATGTTTAATACAATAGGTAGTGATTAATACAAATTAGAGAAGTTGTGTTCTTGATTGAGATATATTACTCAATTAAACTATAATAATGTGTTTGTAATAATTTGACTTTAAGCCCAATTTCGGAAATTTTATATCATAACCGTTTGGATTTTTCCTTGGGCTGTAGGGTTTTTTAATCTATCGTCAACCTTATATTCGTAGTTTTTGGTAAGGATCTGATGGGTTTCTTCTATCTGACATATTTCGTTCCGTTTGACACTTGAGGGATTGTCTCTTGAGTTTGTGGAAGGAGATAATTGGCGATTTGGTATAGGTAGATAGATATTATTTATTCAATCTTATTTTATAAATTTGATGATCATGATGATCAAAGTTTCAATTTTTCTTCCCTTGAAGTTCTAGATTTGCATTTCGATTTGCTTTCGATTTTTCTATGGAGTCAAATTTCATGGCCCTTGACTTTCTGGAGTTTAAGGTTGACAAATTGACAATTTATTACGCGGTACATACATACGCTGCGTACATACATACATAAGTTTATATCAACGTGGGTGGGTTTACAAGGATTTTTCAAGAGGGCTAACTTACCAAGGGCTGATTTGTGGTTCCCGGAAATGGCAGGTGCTTGTTCCTGTGCCTGTTTGCTTGTATGTTTTCTGTTCTGTACCTTGCAGTGGTTGGAGGATGGGAATCCTAATAAGTGATGGTAATATGGTAAGGTTATGTATGTACAGGTACTCAGATAATATGATTAAATTGGTCAATTGATAATAGTTTGGTTGCAGAAACTTCTTTGTGTCTTCTATCTTCTCCACTCATCGATGTTTATAACATCAGGATAGACAATTGAGAAGAGAAGATAGATGGATGGAGGAATACTATCTCACTCCGCTCTTTATATTCCACTTCCCCTTCCCCTTCCCCTTCCAGCAAAGATCTTCAAACACCATGGATGATACTCCGTACCTGCAATAATGCTAACTATGGCATTGGCAAATGAGATATTAATCTGTGGAACCGATTTCTCGTAATTAAGAAAAATCCCCATACAATCTCATCTCTGTACAGTTTGTGATCCGTGGATTGTCCTCGAAATGTCAAATCCACTGATGTAGCTGATAGCTCCCTAGAAGGTATGCCAGGATTAAATACTCCGTACTGGGTTACAAAGTAGATACTGTGCCTTCCTGTACCTGGTACATTGGTACTGTATGTAGGTTATGTCCGACATTTATTTTCTCGTGGGGATACTTATTAGGTACTGGTGGTATTAAATATCTAGTAACCTATACAAGTATGCGAGCGAATGCAATATTGGAAATAAGCACATTTATTCACATCAATACATCCTAACAAGGTATTGTGTACGGAGTATACTTACATACCTCTTGTCTTATATTCTTCATTCTCCTAGCATCTCCAATTTTCCCTTTTTCCAAATATTCACCATGATTATGTGAATTAGCTGCAACGTCGTACGACCATGATATAGGAATAATAACACGAATGGCCCCTATCCCGAATCCTTACGAATTTTATATCAACCTATCAATAATCGCCGACTTATAGTACTACCAACGACTTGCGCCAAAAACTATCCACAAGAACAAGCAAAATCCTTCATTGGATGGTCAAATGTCAAACTTTATACAGTTGTCTTTCCAATTCGCAATTTTAGACCAGAAAATAAAGAACTTCTGCTCTCATGGTAGCATCTGGCACTAGGTCATCATGCAGACTCAATCCTCCACCTCCAGTACTACAACAATCATGGCTTATCCACCTCGACCTGAGTCACAAAGTCCTACTTTAACGGAACCAGATATGATTCTTCCATTACAAAATGAAACGACTTATGATTCTGAATCATCTTCGCGGCATACCTCTTTTCAATTTGCTTCCATGTCGGAAGATGCATGGCAACGGCCAGCCGATTCCAAATATCAAAGTGGGCTGCCGTCTAAGACACCAACTACGCCGATTATATATGGGAATGGAACAATGTTATCAGATATAGGCGAGGTTACAGAGGCGGAAAGTACACCAGCGAAGAAATTACCTGGTCCTGCCGAGCGAAGGTTTATCAAGCAGCAACAACTTCAAAACGGTCATCGAGTAAGCTCAGTATCATTGGGACATGAATTGAGAAGATCTGGAACCAAGACTGGAACGCACGAGAGGAAAATATCTGTGGAATCAGCAAGTACTATTACTTCAGAACCACAATCTGCGATGTTTGAAGATATCGATGATACAGTCAGCGTGGATGATAGTAATTTCCAGGGTGATGATGAGGAGAGTGTGGCGGAATCTTATACGGACACTTATCGCGAAGAGCTTGTCGAAACGGAAACACGTAGATTATCGCGCAGGGAAGGAAATTTTGAAGATGGGGAGGATGATCAAAATTCAAGTGCTGCTTTGAGTAGAAGGGCCGAACAAATTTTATTGAATGCCAAACGTCGACTCAATGTGAGTTGTGTAGATTCAAACCAGGTTCATCCACTAACCATTGCATTTTAGAATATGGAGGGGAATTTAACACGAGCGCGAAGCTCCCTTTATGTAACGCCTTCTATTTCCATGCCTTCGATTTACAGCAGTAGTCCTTTAACCAATCCATCTCTCTTACAAATCGACCGGCGCATAAGTGGTGTACCTTCAAGACAACGATCATTTTCTAGTTTCCATACAAGCTCGGCAGCTTTGAGTCCTGGTCATTCGAGGGTTTGGAGCGAAAATAATATATCTCCCTCACGAGCAACGGCATTCCCAGTTCGTGCCTCAAGCGCGGCAGCTACGTATAGAACTAGAAGTAGTATGGGCTCGCACGCATCAAATCCAGCATCGCCAGGTTCCCCGCCAATCATCAAGGAGGAGAGTAATGGAAATATAAGGCCAATAGGATCCGGTCGATCTTCACCACATAACAGGGTATCCCCCTCTCAAGCATCGTATCTTGAACCTCTGGTCGAGGATGGGGTTCCCGAATTTGATGACAGGACTAATGGCTGGACTAATCCTGATAGAGATTATTCAACCGTACGAGAAGGACGCTTGAGTCGTTCTTCGTCAACTTCAAGCATTAGAATGCAGGATATACAGCATCAAATGCATGACCTGAAAGGAAGATTGTCAGCTTTGCGAGATCGTGCGAGGGATGATAATATGAAACGTCGCAGTCTCCAAAGTTTACGGACGCCTAGTCCATTCACGGCCGGGGAGCAGTGGTACAATGGAGGTGTTAATGGTCAGGACGCAAAGACAGATTCAGTGGTAGATCACGGTCAATCGAATGGAGCTCAGAATGGCGATTCTTCCAAGGATACATACTCTGTACACCTGTCCCAGTCATCTACAAGACAAGCTCCAAACTATCCCAAATCAGATGCTACGAGCATATATGAAGATGTGGACGAGAGCCAAGTGAAATCACCTGAATTATCGAGCCCACGTCAAAATCATACACCGATAGTGGAAGAAGAGGGCTATGACACGTGTTCAGAAGAGTCGGAAATTTCAAGCAACCATAGCTACAATGACGATCGTGAAGAATTCAATGAGTTTGACCATGAGGACAACAGTGATGCATCAATTTATCACGAATCAGTGACCGAGCAGATATCACACGAGGATCGTGAAGATGCATTTGATTACGAACATTTCTTCCTACATAGCGCAATGGGTACGATGAGTCGGGAAAGAAGAGGAAGTATTACCTCAGAGGATTCCGTAGAAACAACACGAGGACCAACAGCTCCAATGCCTCTTGTGGAGAATGATCATGACCCTAGTCAACGATCATCCGTGGTTCATCTTAGATCCGACAGTAACGCTTCTATTTCTACTCTAGCCACTTTTGCGACTGCCAAGTCAAATATGGACGATGAAGAAAGTAGTGAAGATGAGGAATATCCTTTCGATTCAACAGCTCCTTATACCGATATACGTAATCATAACGCTCCGGACTCACCCACAATCGCTCCTTATAATTCAAAAAGAGCCGGTTCTATTGGAAACAAAAGATCAACATTTGGCTCTTTGCCCAGAAACACCGCAATCCATGACTATAACGACATTGGAATAGCTCGAGGCTCTGGATTATACGATATTGACATCAGACCCGACCTACACTCTAGAAATCGCTCCCTCGATTCTGTTACCTCTAACAGCACTGCTCGTAGCTTCCCTCTTTCCACCAAACTCAGAGAATATCCAAATAACTTCACCCCACCTGGTACCGCCTCTAGTACCCCTTGTCATCCAACACGCACCACATCCCTAGAAAATAATCGCAACAAGGCACGAACTTCACCAACCCAGATGCTTTCCAACGATGATCAAATTCTCGTCGAGCGATTAGTCGCTAGTCTGGGAAAATGTATCTTGGGTTTACAGAATACGGAAGCGGGAAATTATGATTCTAGAATTTGGAGACGAAGATTAGATGCTGCAAGGAGGGTTTTAGACGGTGAAGAGGGAGCTATTTAATAGCATATACTCATTCATTCTTTTTTATTCTACCTTTTTTATGTTTTTTTTCGATTTACGACTACGTTGCGTTTGCATTATTGCCGCCACATACGCAAAAGATTTTTAATTTATTATTTGTCATTTGACAACTGACAATTTTTTTCTTGATTCTGGAGAGAAAATGGGCAGGAAATGGGAGGCAATACCAGAAATAGGTGTAAATGCGAAAATGGACAGGACAGGTGCATTTACAATGAAAAACGCTCTATGGCCATAATTTTTGGGGGCTGGTTTCTTGGGAGGGACAATTCTTTTCTAAGTAAGAGGATGAATCAGGTTTTGAGTAGGTAGGTAGTTGTTGGTTGGGTTGCAGCTTCTACCCTTGTTATTCGGGTAATACGTTTATATAAATTTTATTTTTTATTTTTATCCTTTGTTTTTTTTTGGGTTGGGGAGAGAGGGAGGGGAGGAGAGGAAGTGGGAAGGGAAGGGAAGGAAAGACCTCGTTTCTTTTTTACTTCTCTTACTCACTTGGTTGGTTACTTACTTACTTACTTACTCTTCTTTGATACCCCTTATGATATGATTATTAGTCTTTTAGTTGTTTATTATCTTTTTTAAATTTGTTTAGAGTGTGGGGGGGATTGAGGAGCGGGAAGAGGAAGGAAAAGCGGATATGTGAAGGAAGAGAGGTAGAGATGAGGTGCTTGGATTTGAGGGAGGATTTGATGAGCGGTTGATAGAATTGATATGTATGGATAGGATAGGTAGATAGACAGATAGATGGATGTAATACATTTGATGATGTCTACTTTTTCGTTTGTTGTTTTGTTGTTATATACTTGAGTATACTGACTTATCTTGTCTTGTCTTATATTATATTTCAATACAACATCATCTAAAATCATATGTTGAATATAATTATCAAATATTTTAAACACTCAGATAGATACTAAAATACTCATCTATTTATCCGATAATCTTAAAAGGGGGAAAAAATACTCCTTATGTATATATAAAGATTATCAGATTGAAAATCTTATAAAATAAAACTATTTTTATATCTATATATACTTCTACTCCTAGATTTATTTCTACTTTAAAACAAATAAGGTTATCAAACTTGGGAATTTGATTACTTGATTATATTTTTTGGGGGGGGGGATGATTTTGTTAAAGTCTTGAGTATTATTTAATGTATAATGTATAACGTATAACATATCTATAAACCATACTGTAAACCATGCTATAAAGAAAGAAGAAAGAGAACAAAGTTATCTATCTATTTGTCTACTACACTCCACCTCCAACCCTCTCAAGGAGTTCAGTATCCTAAACCTCATTTCCATCGCAATCCGTGTTTCATATCCCATATCCAGTATTCCCAATTCGTATGTCTGATTCGTAACCCCATTCCCAAATGTAATCCTAAACCTAGCCCTAACCATAGCTCATATCCCCATCCTCATCCACATCCCACAATAACAACCTACAACCTATTCCCAATCCCCCCAAACTTTCCTTTATACTCCCCTTCACCCCTCCCCTCTCCCCCCCAAAAGGAAACCCTCACCTCAAAACCCTCTCCCACGGTTCCCTCCACGGAACCCCTAATATCTCAAAAATCCTCTTCTCATCCCTCCCCTCCACCAACATCCCATCCGTAACTTTCTTTCTACTGTTCCATCTCCCTCCACTTCCTCCACCTCTCCCAACTTCATTTCCTTCTCCTCCCCCACTCCAACCACCCCTCATCACATCCTTAAATAACCCCCTCTGATTCAACCGCATACCTTTCTTCCCCGCTAATAATCGCATGCTTCGATTAAAGATGTCGTCACCGGTGAAGTAGATCAGTGCAGCGCCGAGTTGGGTGGAAGGAACGATGAGGAAATCGATGCGGCGCCAGGGGTTGTGGTGAGGATCCCTATGGGTAGTAGGAGAGGAGGGGGAGGAAGAAGAAGAGGGTAAAACACAACATCCATGCCATTTTGATCCTTCATTATTATGCGGCACAGCGAGAGCAGCTACCAGAAACTGAGAATCTGTGAGAATTTTCACGAGAGAGGTTAGAAATGGGAATAATTGTGTTGTAGATATCGTGTGAGCTTTCGTGATTATAATATCGATATCACCGGATGATTTAGCACCGCGACGATAAGATCCCCCGATTGTGATTTCGATATCCGGATCGAGAGATTGTGCTGTTTTCGTGATATGGGTACCCAATTCTTCGATTTCGGCGCGGGGAATTCGTAGTTGCAGGTCTTCGTAATGGGTTATGCCGATTTGTTGGCTGGGGCTAAGTTTGATGTTTTGTTCTAGATCGGCAAAGGTGCGATGGCCTTGGGATATCCATTTTGAAGCTAGTTTGAAATTGACGCCGTAGATACCCATGAATAATTTGAGGATTTTATCGTCGGGTTCTGCTTCGGCGTTTTCGAGACGGAGGAGTCGACCTGTGAGGACAATTCCTTCGATTTTTTTGGCGATGCGTTCTCCGATTTTGGGAATTTGAATGGCTTCGTCGTAGGTGCGGATGAGAGTGAGCTGGTTTTTGAGTTGGCAGCATGCTTGGAGATAAGAACGGCTTCGCCATTGGTCGCCGATTCTTTCGTAGTACTCGCGCATTCGGGATAGAATTTCAATGGTGTGTTGGTTGGGATTGGGTCCTTTGGAAGCGGTTCCACCTGTCATGCATTGGAAGTTATTTAGACTTCCTTTTCCTGCGAGAACTGCTCGGCGGATTTTGGTGGGAGCTTTTAAAGGTGAGCGACGATCGTCTTCTGAGTCGGGTTCATCTATAGTATTGTCAAAGTCACTAGTGGTTAATGTTAAATCATCGTCAGAGTTATCATGGTCGAGTACACCTTCAGTTGCTCTGGCTAGTTCAATAGCTTCATTCAGTATACCGAAGTCTACTTGTTTTGAATTTGCAGTAGATTCTTCATCCAAAAGTTGCAAGCTTTTCTCTGTCAAATGGGTCAAACTTCCTTGTTGTGATTGCCGTCCAGACATTGGAGCTAAAGGGAAAGAGATTGGATTGACGGTTGGCATCAAATGTTGACTCCGCTCGGGTGTCTCTACCGGAGGTACGTATTCCCACTTATTCGGCTTTTTAGTAGAGGCTTTTATCTGTAGTGATTTGTCCGACTGTTGTGACTCTGATGGTACCAATATTTGTTCCTTTTCAATGACTGCACCTGGATCTTTGACCAAATATTTCTTCCCAGATGGATCATAGAGATATTTCTGCTCGATGCAGTCCAATAACCACTCTTCATTTACCATGCTGGCTCCTACCGGTAGAACTTTGAGGTAGGTAATAACATCTTTTCGTGTTAATGATCTGTCGATGATCAAATAGTTGATGGGCTCGTTGATATCTCTAACCCATGTTGCGCCGCGCTCTCTTGCCTTGGTAATACGAGCACGTCTAACAGGTGACTTATCATCATTAGGAAGAAAGAAAAACTTGAGTCCTTCGAAGACCCTATCTTTTGGAGGTACAAGCTTGAGGGGTTTCTCCTTCTTTCCGGTGGCCTTTTTGGCCGTCCCCTTATTCAGGGTTTCTCCCTTTCTCTTTTTGCTAAGCATTGATGCTATTCCCGTGCTGTTAGTAAGAACCAATTTAGCTGGTGTTGGGTTTGATATGCTGCATTGATCTATGGTTGGTCTTTTGGTTGAACCATCCGCACTTCTTATAGAAGATGAAATCTCTTTCTCAAAAGAACTACTAGCAGAAACCGTAGCACGCGATTCGCTTCGAAGACCTGACCGTTTACGAGGTGACTCTATTGACAATTCTGCAGTAGCAGTACCATTCACCATATTCTTAGCCTTAGTCACATTCCCCTGTGGCTCAGATTGACTTCGCTGTAACGAAGGAACATTTTTGAGAAGTGGTTTATACACCTTTCGAGGTGGCAGTGTATTGAATTCCTTAGACCGGGGAGGTAGCAAACTTTGCACTTTTTGCGAAGGAGCATCCAGTATTGGTTTATTGCATTTTTTCCAAAACTCTCGTGATTCATTAGGCATTCCATCATCTGAATCTGATTGATTCAAGGCATAGAGCTGCTCGAAAAAGCTAGCTTTGTCTGACTATTTCCCAATTGTTAGATGAAGAGTCTTTGGATTCTTTGATGACTTTTACTCACCATGACGACAGGCAAACTGTAAACTGATGCAAGTAGCTATTTATATATATAAACTCATAAACTCCCAAGGTCAAATACGAGACGCCTGATGATTACTATTCAATTGCTTGTTTATACAGAGTAGGTCTCATGAGAATTGAAGACATTGTATTGTTGGTATTATTGCTTATCTCGGACTTGGTTCTTTGTTAGGACATCAGGGCCCGCCAAAGGGAAATGAAAGCTAATAACTCTGTACCTAACCTCATTCTACCAGGCCCCCGATCATCCCGCTTCCTCCATCAAAACAATTTATTATTTATTTGATATTTAATATTTATTATTAGAATCCTACGTCACCACCCAACTCTTATATAACCATTTCCATATATATTCGATATTATATAAATATAAATACAAATATAAATGGGAGGGATATTTGAACATTGATACTTCACCTCTGCATTTTATTGGTTATCGCACTCTTCCAACATCTCACGCCGCTCGAAGCAAACATCTTACATCTTCCTTCAGGATTTGCTTACTACCTTCCCTTGCCTACCGACCGACCGACCGAAACCTCTTATCGATATCATCCTTACTGTACTCGTACTCTCGTACTCGAGTAGTTCCATCCATCCAATCATGGACCCCCCGAATCCCCTGAACACCCTGAATACATTTCCCCGGTTCTCAGACTTACCTTTCGAGTTGAGACTCGAAATCTGGGAGCTTGCCGCTTTTCACAAACGCATTTTGGAGTTGAATTACTGCATCGTCGATAAGATATTTCTCAACCTTGGTCTACCTCCCGCGATACTTCATACGAATAGAGAATCGCGTAAAGTAGCTCTCCGCTTTTACAACAAGTCCTTCGGTACGGATGAGAAGCCTGGGAAGATCTACTTCAATCCCGTTTGCGACACGATATTTTTCAGTTCGAGACAATATGATGATGAAATTACGGCGGTAGCAAAGCATTTTTCTATTCAAGCGCCATCTTTACCTTATCAACATCAAATCCAGTCAATTGCTCTGGCTGAAAGATTTTGGGGTGAAACTCACCGGACTCTTCCATTTCGTCTTTCTGATGCTTTGGGAAATATTGCTAGATTTCGATCGGCTTTTCCTCACTTGAAAAAGGTCCTCCTGGTGAGAAATACACCAAGCGAGGAAGAAGTTGATTCGTGGTCTCGCTATTCAGGCATAACTTTGTTAGAATCAAATATGAATGCATTAGCGGAAGATTATATATTGGATATTGTCATAATGGCATTTGCGGAAGATTCGAAGACGCGACCGGGCGAAGTAGTAGACGTGACGGTGATGGAGCATCCCCAGGGAAAGATGTAATTCTCATTTTGTCATTCTTATTTTTTCATTCCTTTTTCATTCTTCATTGTTTTGTTGTGGTTCTCGGTGGGACAATTATCTTCCTATTTTTTAAGATACCAAGAACATTTCATATGAGAATCATGCAATTTCAGTTAGTCTTACATATTATATTTTATCATGCCATGTTTTTTATTGGCTCCATATCAACCAACTCTTTTTACCTATGAAGAAATTTTTATCTCATGTCAATGCTGGAACAAGTGAACACAAACTGCACAACATCCTTCGCTTGTTACCGGTCACACCGAGATCATCTGCCAAAAGGATCTCTGTATTCGTACTTGGCATCTGCACGGAATGTAGAAGATTTCCCTTATTCTCTGCGTTGAGGCTCCCTAGTATGTACATCAATAAACCGAAATTGTCTGCAGCTGCAGATTTTGGCGCCTTTGAAATGCAAATACGCGCGTTCGGTGCCACGTGGCGCTTCTAATATTTTAAATGATCCAATCCAATCCTCTTTCACGAAAGATTACGGAAGTAAAAAGATAATTAAGAACAAGAGTCCACACTAAATAAACCCTTTGAGAAAATGATCCGCAGGAGGCTAGGGTTCAGAAATTTATTTCGCACCGATAAAATTTAAACGGAGTATATAAGATTCCACTATGTTAAGGTTAACGGATTTTCAGATATTCCGACATGAAGAAGTGGAAAAAACATCGGATTTTAAAGATTCCGTACCCCTACATCATTGCGTATGTTCTTCTTGAAAGGGTTTAGTGGGTGTTCTTGTAACTAAGTTTTTACGATAACGCTTGCTTCATTGATGATGATATATTTTTGGCTCGCAATACGTAGTGCGGGGTTAGCGTAGCGCTCCGTACGGAGTATTGCATACTAATCATTTAATCGCTGTCTCCACTGTGGGTCGTGAGATTGGAAAAGTGTCAATTGTTTGGTATTGACATTCGCGGTTGTGGTGATATTAATATTGGTGAGTGTTTCACCATTCATTGCATTTTGTCCGGTTAGACACATGTGTAGGACCAACAATAGACTTTGGAGTTTCTACAGTAGGTATCTCCTCCGATTAAAGAGTACATGTAACATAAGAAACTGTACTGAAAACCTATCCCAACTATCATTCTCGTTGATATGATACTAGAAATGATATGACTTACATTGCATTGACGGGCAAAAGGAATCAAATGCAAAATAAGCCGGGTATCGACCAGTTCCACATTCCATCCATATATGCACCCTGCCTCGTGGACTACAAACTTAAACAGTATGCAGATTTGAAATGCGATGGGATATTCCGATCCAAGGGTTCGGGATGCTCTTCTTGATTTTCAAGTGGGAATTTGAATGAATAGTCTATTATTTCTCTACATGCATGTCTTGATTCGCGGATTTTCTCTAGTCGGATTGTCCATTTGAATGGATCCATCATCGAAGCAAAACGTTTTTGAGGTGGGTGCGGATGATTGCAGATTTTCATCGGCCAATATTGGAAGGTCCCAGTTTTATTGGCTGTAATCGTGTTTTGGTTGCTTTCTTGGTCGTTCATTTGTCATTTTGAGTTTCATTGGCGTTTATAAACTCTATGGTTAGGCTTCAACGAGTGCGGGAAATGGTCTGTAGTTTCGCATCCTTGCTACATCTATCATGAGCATGTGCAGATCTAGTATATGTACAGCCATAAACTGCTTTAGATGCGATGCTCGCGCTAGTGGTATGTGGAGTCTTCTCGGAAGTTCTAGTGGTCAATATTTCTCCTTAATTTCTACTAAACACTCTTCCACTCTTCGCTGTAGAGTTTTCTGTTATAGCAGGAGGTATCACCATCGATACAAATACCCCTATCTCTGCCTTATTATCAAAAACTTTCGGTCTTAGTCGACCACAATGACGAGATTCATGCAGATATGACGAGAATGCCTTTAACCGCACCACCAAGCTCATGATATCTCGCTCGTCGCAGTATTATGTATAGTAACTTACTTTATGGATATGATACTTCAGTATACAATTCTATGCATGGCTCAAAAAACTAGACAGCTTACTTCAAGAGTCTAGTATATTCCCCATTCAAATTGTGAACGCCAAGGTCTAACGGAAGATGAAAGGACACTGAGGAATTGGTGCAGTCAACACTGGCTATACATTCGGAGTCATCATCACTGGATTCTTCCTTGACAACCGAGTGGCAGATTGGCTCCGTAAAAGACAGGATATGACAATCCATTGTTTCGTGACTATTATCACTACATTCATTGAGACATCATCTCTTCGAGGACTGCTTGGATGTTTTATTGCCGGATATATACTTAATGGTCCTGGTCAGGGTGTTGCGTTCGTTGAGTATGCTTGTTCAAATCATATTTTACTTCTCGATTTGGAGGATATTAAAGAGACCCGTGTGTATACTGGAGTGCTTGTAACATTGATGATTAGAGGGAAAGTATATAAGATTACTTGATCTCTTTATATACTTATTATAATAGCTAACCAGGGGAAAAAATATCATGACTTTCTACCAATTATTTTATACAGTTGCCTCATTCATTGTTTACTGGATCAACTAGCCTACGCTTGTCAAAAACATGTTAGGAAGCTTGATGAATGGGGTAGGATGCTCAGGTCTTTGCATATACATTCCGCAATTCTCAAATCCGCTCAATTATTTCAACTCGTGTATCCTTATTAACCCCCCCCCCATAAATATCGAGCTTCTTTTCTCCCAAAAGACCTCCACAATATATATTAACATTCTAGTCCTGTAGATGGGAAAATAGACATAATCTCCCAAATACTCAATCAAATATATATTAATAATCCCACGCATACTTACTATCCTCTGTGCCCTCCTTCCCATCCATCCCCTCTTCCCAAAAATTCCACACTACTAATCTTAATTTACATCCAAAACACCACGCAATCCCAAATCCCAATCCCGCACATACATCACTCCAAATTCCTCGCGTCCCCCACCCCCCAACTAAATAAACAAAAAACAACAAAAGTAAATCAAAAAAGCAAATCAAAGACAAAATCCTTCTATCCTTCCAGTTATCTATTTTTAATTTCTTTTTTTTTTCAGAGGGAGAAGAGAAGACAGAAAGCTATCTTTCCCTCCAACTCGCCATCCCGTGTATAAGGAAATTTCTTATATAGGATTTTTTGATCTGGATGTATTATATATATTGCCATTGGGTGTTAGTTGATAAGATGCAGGGGATATTAATAGATATAATATATATATTATGAATCTTATATTAATAATATATATCAATAATTAATAATCCCATCCTCGGTTATAAAAATTCTAAATATAAGATTAAAAGTAGATATCTTATTCGTATTACGTATATATCATATTGTCTAGAATAAATGTAATTTTGATATACTAATTACATTTTCGTTTTTGTTTTTGTATCTATTGGCTCTGGTTCTGTGTTTGCTTCTATTTAATATTTGATAAACTATCTTAGAACGCTACGAAGTAGATTTGGACGAAAAGGGTTTTAGATCTCAGTATGAATTCCTAAGCAAATGAATTTTTTGGTCGCAGAACATCGGGATTCGGTATATAGAGTTAGATATTAGATGTTAAATACAAAAGGAAATATGATTGAAGTGTTGGAGGTTCTTAGAGAGAGGGATAAGTTGCTGATTGATCATTTATTAAGATGGTGAAATTCTATGTTTTGGTAATTCCTATCATATTTAAGGTTATATTTCCCTCGCTATTTCCTTTTCAATTTCTCTTTCCTTGAACTAGAACCTAATTATAAATATAGATACAAACTAACTCAAACCCCATCGCTCTTCTCCTATCCTAAAATAGTAAAAATGAATTCTACTTCTACTCCTCCTCCTCGAGCTCCTTCTATTTCTTTATCCTACTCCTACCTCTCCCCCAGCATCAACATCAAAATACTCCATAGATATTCATATTCATTCCCAACCCTCACCCTCACCCTCACACTCTCTATATAACTCCTCATCCCCGTCATCTCCAAGATTCGCCAAATTCCCAAAGCAAAAAGTATACCACATAAAACTATCACTCTTATTAATTATCACTTAGAAGAATCGATATAAGATGTGGATATGTGTGTGTGTGTGTGTGTGTAGTAAATCAAATCATACCAAAAATAAGATGGAAATCTGCTAAATATATATATATCATAACTAAAGGATGTATATTATGCTCGGATCGATGGGGATGATAATATAGATAATGTAGTAAGTGTAGGGAAAGTATGGGGGTTCAAGGATCAAGGGAGATGTAAAGGGAGATGAGGGGATGAGATTTGTATGGCTGGGTAATGGAGGTATGAACCGATAGACTGATGATATGGAGGGGGAAGAAGAGTCGCTTGAGGTAGAGCTGGACCACATCACAACATCATGGGTGTATTGGGATACTGAGGATAAATATTGCTATTCAATATGAAACCCCTTATGCAAATCATAACACATTATACCAAATTGATTCGATAATACCGTTTGAAAATCCAACAATGACTATTTACTCCTTGGGCTCAGGTTTAACGACGATCGTCGGTAAATCCTTGATATCTACATGTTCTTGTGTTCCCAGATCTACTACCCTTACTGCTTCTACCCCAACAATACCTTCCTTCAATGCCATGAATTTAAGTTCAACTTCGTAGCATGCTGATGGTGCAAGTGGTCCTATACGGGTATCTGTACTCAGGCATACAACTTCGCTTGATTCCATGGCGGAATTTCGTTGCATGGCATATATTATGTTGTCATCGAGGACAGCGTCCGCAACCTTTGGATCTCGACGTGCGCTTCCATGACTAGCAGAAGGAGGCCGTGTTATTCGAGCTTCAGTTCGACGTCTTTTTGGTAAGACAAGGAGAGCAAGTTTGCGAGGTCGATCGGATCGATTCACTATGAAGATAGACCAGATGAAAGGGTGACCTGGATATATTGAAGACGTAGATGGGGAGGAGAATGTCATGGTAACTCCAAAATCTGGGACAGAGTTTTGATGTCGATGATGAGAACGTGTCGGAGCGGTCGCTTCTATTGTTGGAAGAGAATCGGGATGAGGGACTGTTAGGGTTGAAATTGTTGGAATACTATCAAATGTTGCGCCGATAGACAGTGCAGAGGGTCTATGAGGTCGTTGAATAGGTTTCGTAGGTTGACCAAAGCCGTTATTAATAGGAGGTGTAAAATCGAGGGATGCAGACCATTGCATCATGATCTGTGGTTTACAGACACTACTGACATTTGCTGTGGCAGTGATGGAAATATCGATGGCTCGAATTTGAGACTTATTAGTAACGTCAATGTCATCAGGTAATATTTGATAGAGGAAGGTAATATCATCTTGCGGCTGACAAGTAATTGGGAGTATTAGGCCGGGAGTTTGATTTAAATCTTGCACTTGTCCGCCGCACACCTTTATTTGGATATCTGTGAGGACAATGTCACAATTTACAAAAGGGGTAATATCAATATCTAGCGACGCTATTACTGAAGTATTGCTGGGTGTACCATCTGGCCTCGAATATCGGACGCGGGAATTGATAGCTGGGTATACTTTAATTGACTGCCGTGAGATATTCTTAAAAGGTCGAGCTAAGTCGCGAGCGATTTGCGCTGCTGGTGCGACTCTGGCGACTCGTAATGCAGACAATCGTGGTTTGATACCTTTGAGATATGCATCGCCACTGAAAGCTTCAAGGAGATTCAAGCCTGATGGAACCTGACTTGGGAGATATTCCTGGCGCAATGCATCTGTATCGACTTGCTCGGCTGCTTTGAGATTTGCCGTGGCCACAAATACTACAGAAGGGCTCTGCAGGCGTAGCCGTGGTCTACCGAGAAATGCAGAAAGTTTCCATATCAAAAGTATATGACCATCATTATTGGCATCATCAGCCTCATCTGAGCCTTGTACAACTATCAATGGCTCGTCGGTATCTTGTACAGAACCCTTGTAAATAAGCTCACGTCCCGCCGAGCCATCTTGATGCTCGGTATTCGCATTTATAACGTGAGCTTCCAAATTTATTATAAGCCTATTGAGATAGGATCGAAGAGATCGTTCGTCAAAGTAAGGTGTTTGTAGAACGACATAAATATTGACGGTTTCATCTAGCATCTATGAATGAGTAAGATAGAGAGCTTTTTCAGTAATTCAGAGAACTAACCAAAATAGAGAGCGTGTCTTTGAGGAATGGCAGCTAGTGGAGAACTATGGCCCTCATCGAGCTTTTCCACACTCCCGCTCAAAGCCTCCTCTATATTCAAATCACTAGCCAACGGGATGATTGTGTCCAGAATTGAGCTTTCAGTGAACTCCAAGCTGCCACGAGGAACTGGCTCTTCTTGCGACGCAAATTCCTCCATCATTGTGATTGGGATTCTAAAAGAATCATAAAATGTGTAAATTGTTACTTATAATATATTTGTAAACCGCATACTTTGACGAATAATTGAAGGTGTTTTATATGTCGTTAAAAAGTTGAAAGGAGTACTGGCTGCGTACGTAGGTAGTTACAGTAGCTTCCCATGGAAAACGCGCTAAATAGCGGCCGAGCAAAACCGCGAACCTTTTTTTGAATTGACAAATGCGATCTTCATCCTTGCTTTTGGTAACACTCAACCACGAATTCGTTATTTCGTCTTCAATTTCATCAATATGAACGGTATTAATGGTCACGCAGCTGCCTCTGCGCTCTGGCAGGAAGCACGAAACGCAGATGGGCGAGTTTACTATTACAACACCATTACGAAGGCGACGCAATGGACCAAACCCGAAGATTTGATGACACCTGCAGAGGTATAATTCTTCACTCCATTCAATCATCTATCATATATCTTTTACTGACAACTTTCGCAGCGTGCGCTATCGAATCAGCCATGGAAAGAGTATACGGCCGAAGGAGGGAGGAAATATTGGTATAACACTGAGACGAAGCAAAGCTCATGGGAAATGCCAGCTGTATACAAGGAGGCTTTGTCAAAAGAGACCGCATCGCCGGCAGTTGCTGCTGCATCGTATGTATATCTGAGATACGCTTTGAATGTCATTCTAACTTTGGCTCAATAGAGTACCAACCTTCGTTGCAGGAGGTGGCTTTTCGGCATCTCAGTATGACCAACCACGAGACAGAGAACCTTTAGGAGAAGCTCGTCAAATCGCATATGGCAATGATGTTAATGGAAGTCGCGCTCAAGCTTTTGTACCTGCTAACAACGATCCCGATTATTCCACTTTTGAAGAAGCAGAAGCAGCTTTTCTCAAGCTTTTGAAGCGACACAATGTTAAACCTGACCTTACGTGGGAAGAAGTTATGCGATCGATTATCAAGGATCCTCAATACCGGGCCCTCAAAGACCCCAAGGATCGAAAGGCTGCGTTTGAGAAGTATGCTGTTGAGGTTCGGCTGCAGGAAAAGGATCGTGCAAAGGAGAGGCTTGAGAAGCTCAGTTCTGATTTTGCTACTATGCTGAGAAGCCACCCAGAAATTAAACACTACACCCGATGGAAGACAGCTCGACCCATCATCGAAGGGGAGACGATTTTCCGCTCCTCGAATGATGATGATGAAAGACGTCAATTATTTCAAGGCTATATCATGGAACTTAAGAGGGCGAATATGGAAAAAGAGGCCGCAATGAGAAAGGCAGCGATGGACGACCTCGTTGATCTTTTAAAAGGGTTAAATCTTGAACCATATACAAGATGGTCAGAAGCACAAGGTATCATCCAGTCACATCCGCGTTTCCAAGGTGATGAGAAATTTAAGACACTCAGCAAGTCGGATATGTTGACAGCGTTTGAGAACCACATCAAATCTCTTGAAAAGACATTCAATGATGTTCGACAGCAGCAAAAAACCCAAAAGCTCAGGAGGGAGCGTCAGAATCGAGATCGGTTCATAGGTCTTTTGCGGGAACTTAAAGCTGGAAACAAGATCAAGGCAGGATCAAAATGGAGTCAAATTCATCCTTTGATTGAGAATGATGACAGGTACGTTGCTATGTTGGGTCAGTCAGGTTCTTCTCCTCTGGACCTATTTTGGGATGTGGTTGAGGAAGAAGAACGCGCATTGCGTAGCACACGAAATGATGTATTGGATGTTCTTGATGTAAGTTTGGTAGGCTTTTTAGTGCGATGAAACTCCACTGACCGCCTGCCAGGATAAACGGTTTGAAATCCAGCAAAAGACTCCATTTGAAGAGTTCCTAGCATTAATGCAGAATGATCGAAGAACTGCTAACATTGACCGAGACTCATTGTTGCTAATATTTGATCGCGTCAGTATTCCCTTTCCTTACCACAAACGACCCCCTTAGCTTACTTGAACAGTTACGTGAAAAGATTTCTCGAAGAAACGAAGATGATAAGCATCAAGCAGAGCGCCATCAACGCCGAGCCGTGGATAACTTGAGATCTTATATTAAGCATCTCGAACCTCCTGTTCGCATTGGCGATGAGTACGAACGAGTTCGCTCTCGTTTTGAAGGATCGGAAGAATACCTTGCCGTACCAACCGATGAACTTCGGCGCTCTGCTTTTGATAAGGTAATTCGTCGGCTTAAAGAGAAAGAAGAAGACGCCGAGAAGGATCGTAGCAAGCGCCGTGATAGAGCTTCAGTTGACCGTCCAACTCACAAAGACCGTGAACGAGACCGAGGACATCGTGGCTCCGCTCGTCATGATAGGCGTAGCCGCTCACCAGAACCTGATGCATATGAAGCAGATAGACGAAAAGCTATTGCAGACCGCGAGAAGAACTACCGAAAAGGTGGCATGGCTGACACCTTGCTTTCTCCAAGTCGTCGTGATAGGCGTGATCCTGATATCCATGATCGTGAACGCGAGCGTGATAGACTGATGCGGGATCGTGATCTCGATAAACCTCGGAGTAGACGAGAAGATTCAATGAGTCATTACGAGCGAGAGAGGAGAGATCGCGAAGACGAGAGAGAGAAGCTCTACAGGAGACGAGGGGATCCTCGAGGTAGCATCGATGAGTTGCCTTACGGCGATGAACGATCAAGTGCACCCAGAAAAAGGAGAGAAAGTGAAGTAGATGTTCGTAGGGATAGTAAGGTCAGTCACATCAACTTGTTATTTGCTCTTCGTCCACTCAAAACTATTGTCTTTACATTCAAAAACTAACATAGATTCCGAGAACAGAGAACCAGAAGGGAAAACACACCTAAACAACGTGAGCGCTCCCCAGTTCCCCCACGTGAACGGCGTCACAGGACTAGGACACCACCGGCTGCGAAAATCCCCGCCAAGGAAGAGCCTGCTGTCCATTCAGGTAGCGAGGAAGGCGAAATCGAGGAAGAATAGAGGAATTAATTGGACCTCTATTTTAAAGGCCAAGGTTATCATACACCAATTAGATTGAAGAAAATCCGCCATAACTGTACGTATCCGCACGCACCGTACTTCTATTTTTGGCTTGATGATATTGGCAAGCAGGCAGTTTTCGACCATATGGTATTCAGCAAACGAGTTGTATTGCTCGAGTTTGAGCAACGGAAACCAAAGATCAAGGGGATGTAAAATGATGGAGAAAAACTGGACGAGCATGAAAAATTCGGTGTGTATTTTTTTTCTTATAATTATTTATTGATTCTTCGCACTCAATATCCTTGTTGCGTAAAAGCGTTCAGATATCATTCAACATGCAAAATAATAAGCGTCCCCCAATGACATATTCTATGAATTGAATTGCAATTATATTGCATGTTGCCTATCCGCATCTAGCATTGCGATCCGTGATTTCACCCATCTTGACGACAGTCATCCAGGACGTTCGATACCCCTCAATCTACTTGAATGAATCACACTATATGCCGTATATCCTTCAAATTTTGGTGGTCATCAAAGTAGGACCAGGCATCAAGAGATAGACTGTCGTCGCCTTTGTTAGCCGCCTGGATCATCATCCTGGTCGGAAGACCCTCCTTCCATTACCATACCTTGCCCATCACTTTTTCCAGGCTCCTGAAATGCCGACCCCTTAACGCCATGCAATGCATTTTTAGGGGGAGGAAATGAATCATTCTCAGAGACGCCTTTAACTAGTAGCAGCTTTGTCATCCTCGTCCAAGAAGAACTAGATAATATTAGTGAAAATGCTTGAGATTTATTGGCGACGATACTTACGTAGTTACCACTCAACTTCTGTTCATGGTCCAATTGGGAGTTGAGCTTGTTGATACGAGGTCTGTAGTTACTTGGATCACGACGGAAAGTGACATCGAGGTTCTTCAAGAACGTGTTGCAACCAGTGAGTAATGACTCGGGAGCATTGGCACGAGCATCAATACCAGGTTGGCCGTCAAAGACAATAACACGATCAGCGAGGTAAGTAGCCATGATGAAATCGTGCTCGACAATAAAAGCAGTCTTCTTCGAGTGCATGATGAATCTCTTAATGACACGGGCGGCAATAACACGCTGTTCGGAATCGAGGTACGCAGAGGGCTCATCAATGAGATATATATCGGCGGGTATACCAAGTGCGAGGACGATAGCTACACGTTGCAATTCTCCTCCGGACAAGGTCTTCACTTCTTGATCGATGAATTCCTCGAGCTTAAGGGGCTTAACGACATCCGTTTGGAACTGAGGCAGGAGGAAGGCAGTCTTGATCTTCTTGAAAAACAATTGTCTGACAGTTCCCTCAAATTTTGGTGTGATCTTTTGAGGCTTCATGCTGACCTTCATTCCTGGAACCTTTTGATTGCCATCTGGTTGAGTAGCGCCAGCAAGCATTTTACAAAAAGTGGTTTTACCAGTACCGTTCTCTCCCATCATGACGACGATTTCTGAATCGGTGAAATCTCCAGCCTCGATGGACAAGTGGAAGTTGCCGAGAGTCTTTTCCATGGATGGGTATTGGAATGCTCTAGATCTGTCTGCCATGAATTCATCGGCAGCCTCGGCAATCTTGAATGTTAAAGACTCCTCTCGGAATCGCAAGTTCTCAGTTGGGATGTTACCATCCAAGAAGATATTGATACCTTCTCTGACAGAGGCTGGGAGAGTCACAACACCGTAGACGGCAGGTTTTCCATACAGTACGCAGATGAAGTCCGACAAATAATCCAATACTGAAAGATCGTGCTCAACGCAAATAACATAATCATCAGGTCGCAACAATGATCGAATAATTCGAGCAGCGCTAAGACGTTGCTTCACATCTAGGTAGGAAGAGGGCTCATCAAACATGTAGCTAATTATAGTCAGTAAGAATTCATAAAAGCTCTGTGAACACCACTTACACATCGGCTTGCTGTACACAAACGGTTGCAATGGCAAATCTTTGTAATTCTCCACCGGATAAAAGATTCACATCCCGGTCCATAATGTGATTCAATTCTAAAGCAATGTCAGTAGAACCGAAATGCATATATGGCATTGAAACATACCCAAAATGTCGCAGACCTCCTTGAAGTTATCCATTGTTGCAACACCTTCGATCAAACCTCGCACAGTCTTATCTGGTCCCTTAATTGCTCTTGGAATTCTGTCAACATATTGGGGCTTCACGATCGCTTTCAAATCATCTTCCAAAATCTTGGTGAAATAGTCTACCCTGGTGTAAGCGCATGTCAGGAATTATTAAGAATTTGATCAACATACTTTGCAATTCAGAACCACGGAAGTATTTGATAACATCTTGCCAGTCTGGTGGGTTATCATATCTACCCAAATTTGGCTTCAATTTTCCACTGAGAATCTTGAGCGCTGTACTCTTTCCAATACCGTTGGAACCAACCAATCCCAAAACCTGTCCTGGACGTGGTGTAGGCAATCTGTGCAGCTTGAAACTGTTGGCAGAGTATCGATGAGTTACGTGAGACTCCAAATTTGTCGGCAAATTGATAATGTTGATAGCACCAAATGGACACTTCTTAGGACAGATACCACATCCAATGCACAGATTCTCCGAGATGAAGGCGATTTTTGACTCAGGGGTGACTTCAATACAGAGGCGACCACTTCGAACGACCGGGCAGGATTTCTTGCATTCTTGTCTACATTTCTGCAAATAGACGATTAGCAACATGTAGAATATGCGGAGAAGAATATATGAGCATATTTACCTTTGGCTTGCACTATTTAGATGGAGGACATTGTCAGTGATATTCATATGGCGGGGTATCTGGTGGGGCGGAGCTCAATGCAGAATTTGTCGCACCTTGTCAGTACTGATGATAGCAATACTAGAAGTGAGCGGATCAGCAAATTATTCAATACGTAGCTTTTGACTGTGGCAGAAGTAGGAAATGTAATATTCGCGCAACATTGTAAACTTTGTTTTGTGACCAGGAGAAGGACCGCGTACCGGGTAAGTTTGTCAGACATCTTGGACGCTGTTGCTCCCACCGAGCACTAGAAATTTGTGGTGAAAGAGAAATAACAAAGTTTTGTGAAGAATCTGCAGATTACGTTGAGTTTGTGCTTCTTTTCCCTTGTGCAAGAAGACTGAAAATGGTGTATAGCTAGAGGCTTGCAGATGGGTATGAGGTCTGATCAATCTGTGGATAAGTATTTTAATATGGTGGTGAAAGGTTAAAAAGTCTTTAGTGTTAGATCACATTGAATTTCGATTATTACACAATAAATATCATTGGTTGGGGAGATCAAATTTCATAGGTACGACTGCTGCGGTACCCACTAGAGCCCAGAGAACAATGAACGTTGTAAGCACCTAGTCCGTAGATATCAGTTCAAATGAACACAGTAAATCCGTATAAATCATCTCTCATTTTCAAAATTATATATCAAATCAATCATTCAAGATTTTTACACAAAACCAAGATAAATATATTGGATTTCCCCTTATTTATAAGTAACACTGATTTTCAATAAATTCATCTATTGATAAGGTATGATATTATATCATTAAGATGAAAAGAACGTATTTTCTGATCTCATGGTTTTATTTCAATAGGGTTTACTATCTTAGTCTGGAGTCCCGGCGCATAAGTACAGTCAGAAATCACGTGAAATAACCCCAAATCGCCTAGCTCTTCTCGGTTAGGTACGGTAGCCTAAAATCATATCCTGAGCAGCTGCTCATGTTAATCAGTGTGGAAATTCATCATTGATTGTAGACCTTCAGATCCGCTCTCCAATTTTAACGTCCGAAGTCTCCAACACCACAACATTGCTTAACTTGATACTCTTTATTTCACTGACTGTGTCTTAATTATTTTGTATCAAGGGGGGCCTTTCTAAATATGGCTTGTAAGTTTTCCCGTTCTCCCACAAATTCCACACAAAACGTGGTGTACATGTACCCAATGTCATAATGGATCTGCCATCATCGACTGCCATCATTTCCATCTTCATATCTCCTTGTACAGTCTTCGGACTATATAGAGTGTCATGATCTCACTCATATCACTCTTTCGTTGCTGCTTTCTCCCACTTATCGCGTACTCTGGCACACAAATGCTCTCTGAGCTGGCCTCAATCGACTGGTGTCATCCATCGCCCTTCATCGCGAGATTGACGTCAAGCACACGAGAATGCGCCGATGACATTCAGCATGCCGTTGTTGCTGTGTTCTCTGCAATCGCGGTGTATATATAATCGCCGACTCTTTCCCTAGACATTCGTGCGATTGTCAGAGTTTTCACTACACACAACCATGAGGTCATAACGTTCATTGCAGCTAATATCGTCGTCGCAGCCCCGCAGAATACCTTTGAAGTCATGAACTCGATATCCCCGCTACATATGTCCAATGGACGCGATGAATCATTCGCGAGATCGTCGCCATCGAATGATGACGCTCCGGGCGAAAGCGAGTCCGAACTGTCCGATGTTGGTAACCCTACCGTCGACGAACCCTCGCCGGCCCCCTCAAACCACCAACCCGAGTTTGGTGCTCAAGATTCCGATGCCTCTGAAGACTCGTCGCCTGAAGATCAGGAGCAATTCGATGATGCAGACTTTGATGAAGAAGATACTCCTGCAGCAGCAGCTTTCAATGGCCAACGATCGGAGCGTTCGAGTACTGTCGAGTCATCGCGTCCTGCTAAACGCAAGTCAGGAGGCATGGATCAAGATCGGTACATGCTAGAGAATCCCGAACTATACGGCTTACGAAGAAGCGTAAGGCATTTTCACTTCCATATCCCCGAGAACTAATGTTAACGAACTTTTGTAACTATAGGCGCGTCCAGTACAAACTCGGACTATTGTATGTCGTCTTGATTTATCATATTCCTTTGCACCATATAATACAACTAGATACAAGTGCTGATTATTACAGGTCGAGTCTGATGATGAGGAGGAAGAGGAGGATTCCGATGCCGTTGCAGTTCATAGAAATAAGCGTAGGAAGCCAGAGCGTTCCCAACAATGTAGGAGCCTTCCTTGTCATGAATAAATTGGCTGTTGCAGAATGCTAATGTCGTACGCAGCTTCCAAACGCCAGACGCCAGCTCTGCAATCTGCAACTGCTTCTGATACAGACGAAACCGATACCTATGGTAGTTTACGAGCACGAAATACCACCAAAAAGAATCGCCGTCGCCAACTAGAATCCGGCAATCTCGCTCCGCAATACCAAGAAAAGAGGTGGAATAGTCGACGTGCTGCACAAGTCACGACTGGTGCTTACCAAGAAAGTGATCCCGATCTTGAGGATGAATCTGAAATGATGACACCAAATCAATGGGCAGAAGATGTTGAAGATACCTCGCCATATATCGATGTCGTCTTGAAGCACAAGATCAAAGATGCAAAAGATGCAAAAGACGAAGAGCTCACCAAGGATGATTTTGACTACTACATCAAGTGGCAGGGCAAGTCGCACTGCCATGCAACTTGGGAGACCACAGCATCTTTGGCGGGCGTTCGTGGATTCAGGCGCCTCGAGAACTACTACCGAAAGATCGTCCTCGAAGATATTTACATGACACAAGGCGCCGATATACCGCCAGAAGAAAAAGAAAAGTGGATGCTCGATAGAGAGCGCGACGCAGATGCTCTAGAGGACTATACAAAGGTTGAAAGGGTTATTGGCTCGCGAGAAGGTGATGAGGAAACAGAGTACTTCATCAAGTGGAAGGGGCTTTACTACGAATCTTGCACATGGGAAACTGCTTCATTCATTAGTGAGAAAGCCCAAGATGCTATCGACCACTTTTTGGATCGCAGCTCTAGATCTTTGGTCTCAGACCGCAAAGAGTCAAATCCTGATACCAGAGGTCCCCATGTTCCAATTCGTGAACAACCAGATTACATCAAGAATGGGCAATTGCGGGATTTCCAAATCACTGGTGTCAATTTTTTGGCGTACAATTGGTGCAGGAACAAGAATGTTATTCTCGCTGATGAGATGGGACTAGGCAAGACTGTCCAGACTGTGGCATTTATGAATTGGCTCCGCAACGATAGATGCCAAGAAGGCCCACATCTCGTCGTAGTTCCTCTGACTACCATTCCTGCTTGGGCTGATACCTTCGATAACTGGGCTCCGAGTCTCAACTATGTCGTCTACAATGGTAAAGAATCTTCACGCCAGGTCATCCGTGAGTATGAACTACTGGTCGATGGAAACCCCAGGCGTCCAAAGTTTAACGTCCTTCTCACTTCTTATGAGTACATTCTGGCAGACTCTACCTTCTTGGCGCAAATCAAGTGGCAGTTCATGGCCGTCGATGAAGCTCATCGTCTGAAAAACCGTGAATCTCAGCTATATGTAAAACTGCTTGATTTCAAGGCTCCAAGTCGTTTGCTAATTACCGGTACCCCGGTTCAAAACACCTTGGGCGAGTTGTCGGCCCTCATGGACTTTCTCATGCCAGGTGAAATGGACATCGAAGATGATATGGACCTAACTGATGAAGCTGCCGGTGAAAAAATCGCAGCACTTACCACCAAAATCCAGCCATACATTCTCCGCCGCACAAAGCAGAAAGTGGAGAATGACTTACCACCGAAAAGCGAAAAAATCATTCGCGTCGAGCTATCAGACGTTCAGCTGGATTACTACAAAAATATCCTTACTCGCAATTACGCTGCCTTGAACGAAGGTTCTAAAGGTCAAAAGCAGTCCTTGTTAAACATCATGATGGAACTCAAAAAGGCTAGTAATCATCCCTACATGTTCCCCAATGCAGAGGAGAAGATCCTAAAGGGTAGTGAGAGGCGGGACGATCAGTTGAAGGGCTTGATTGCCAGCAGTGGGAAGATGATGCTTCTTGACAGATTACTCGCCAAACTAAAGAAGGACAACCATCGTGTTTTGATTTTCAGTCAAATGGTGAAGATGCTTGATATCCTTGGTGACTATCTTCAACTTCGTGGCTATCAATTTCAACGGCTTGATGGTACTGTTGCTGCGGGCCCAAGACGTCAAGCCATTGACCATTTTAATGCCGAGGATAGCAATGACTTCTGCTTTCTTCTCTCCACTCGTGCTGGAGGTCTCGGTATTAACCTGATGACCGCTGATACGGTTGTAATTTTTGACTCTGATTGGAATCCCCAAGCTGATTTGCAAGCCATGGCTCGTGCACATCGTATTGGACAGAAGAAGCCTGTGAGCATTTACAGACTTGTCTCGAAGGAAACTGTCGAAGAAGAGATTCTTGAGCGTGCTCGCAATAAGTTGATGCTAGAGTTCATTACCATACAACGAGGTGTCACCGATAAAGAGAAGAAGGAGCTTCGCGAGAAAGCTGCCAAGGCCGGTAAAATTGATGATCCCAAGTCCTCCGATGATATCTCTCGTATCCTCAAAAAGAGAGGCCAGAAGATGTTCGAACAATCTGGAAATCAGAAAAAGCTTGAAGAGTTAGACATTGACTCTGTTCTCGAGAATGCCGAAGAGCACCAGACTGAAGTACCAGAAGGCATGGTTGCAGACGGTGGCGAAGATTTCCTTAGGAGTTTCGAATATACCGACGTCAAGATTGACTTGGAATGGGACGACATTATCCCAAAAGATCAGTTGGAGGGAATCAAAGCTGAGGAAGAAAAACGAGCTCATGAGGAATACCTCGCCAAGGTCGTGGAAGAGAATGCGCCGCGTAAGGCTGCCATGAAAAACACGGCTGAGGTCGAGCGAGAGCAACGTCTTGCAAAGAAGCGCGAGCGTGACCAAGCCAAACAAGAAGAGCTCGAGGAAAAGAGAGAAGCTCAAGCAAATCGTTTGGACCCGAAGCGTCCTCTCAATGAGAAGGAAACAAGAAACTTGATGAAAGCTTATCTTCGATACGGATCAATGGAAGATCGTGGTGAAGAACTTGTAAAGGAAGCCCGGCTTGTGGGGCGCGATGAGGAAATGATGAAAGCCACATTGAAAGCCCTTACTGAAGAGAGTAGCAGACGTTTAAAGGAAGAGAACGAAAGGGTCGAAGCACTGGAGCGTGCAACCAATAAGCCATTGACCAAGAAGGATAGAAAGGCAGTTTTGTTTGACTACTCCGGAGTAAAGAGAGTCAATGCCGAGACTATCATGGAACGTCCAGGCGAAATGAGGATGCTAAGAGATGTTGTCGGAAGCACTCCCGATTTCAAAACGTTTCGCGTCACCGACGCATCCAAAGGTGCCCACTACTCATGTGAATGGGGTGCTAAGGAGGATGGCATGCTTCTCGTGGGGATCCATAGGCATGGCTACGGTGCTTGGACCCAGATCAGAGATGATACCGACTTGGGACTTGGAGACAAGTTGTTCCTTGAAGAACATCGCGTAGACAAGAAAGAAGAACGAAGCAAGGCAGATGAAAAGGTCGCCAAGGCTCCTGGAGCTGTTCACTTGGTCAGGCGGGCGGACTATCTACTATCTGTCTTGAAAGCCAAGTACTCTGATAATCAAGCTGCCAAGCGTGCCGTAGAGAACCACCATCGAAACAACAAGAAGCACGAGCGGAACGGATCCAGAAGATCTGAGCCAAGAGGCTCTGTTTCTGCTTCTCCTGCTCCACCAATCAAGAAAGCATCTCGACCATTCGATCACAATGGTCGTGATCGAGAGCGAGATAGAGCTCGTGGTCACAACGTTAATGATTCGCGTGATTCTCGTCGAGAAAGCGGAGGCTATGGTTCTTCAACGCCTGGTATGAAGAGGAAGTATAGTGATGGAGACGATGAGAAACATCTAGAACGTCGTCCTAAGTACCGCAAGTCCGACAATGGTGAACCGGATCAGAACGAAATGCTCCGTAAACTTTTCAAGCCAATCAAGGAAAGCCTTCGACGTCTCCAAAATGGCACAGCCAAAAACATTCCAAACAAAAAGGAACGTGCTGGGGTTTTGAAAGAGGAGCTGTATAGTACTGGACTGTTCATTGACTCTATCACCGCGCCTAAGAAAGATGGATCAGTTGATAATAAACTGAAGGATAGTCTATGGTTGGTTTCTTGTCCTCCAAATTTTAAACAGTGCCTTTGCTAACATTTTCTAGGGAATATGTAATGACCTACTGGCCTAATCCAGGACAATCCACACAAGCAGTTGCATCTATGTACACGAAAGTCAGGAAGGAAAGGGTAGAGTCAGAGGCTTCAAGATGAGAGTTTGTGGAGAGGATGTCAGAAGTGCTTTAATCTCACAGCGAGAGGATCTAATGTCTTGAAGAAGGTTGCACTGGCGTTTAGACAATGGGATCATCATATTTTACACTGGCTCAAATCACGGCATGGGTTGGCGTACGGTTGACTGGATCATGGAAGGTTAATGGTGGGTTGGAGTTGATAAAACTCATAGTATGGGAGAAGGGAAAATCATTGTGCGAATTGCACCGGCGTTTCAAAATCAAGAAACTTATACTAGTCAGTTGATAAGCGACACGACACGAGAATGTACATAAAGTACGAGCAGCGGAAGTGTCGAGTACCATTTACTTCTTAAGACTATGATAGAGCTAGCTAGTTATACAGATATTGAGACAACTGCGAACAAGTTTTGACGGACCTCAGATGTGTGTTTGATAATGAGTCAGTAAGTGACTAAAGGATTAGAATGTATTAGCTAGTACCTAGATATCATTCATATCATTCATATAATATTTACAGTGCAGGAGTAGAGTTGTTCAGAAATGAAGTGATATTCCCGAGGTTGCTTTCGCTTCTTCTCTCCCGAAGAATGCTGAAGTAATCAATAATTGTATCACGTTCGCACCGCACATTTCACCCAAGTCACCTTTTCCCGAAGTCACCTTTTCCCGAGGTCCACCAGTCCCAGTGTATTACCTTTCCCAATGCAGTGATTCAATTGGATCAATACACACATAGTAAGATCTTATTACATAATCATGAACAGCTAACCCCAGAACGACCATCAACCCCATCTTACGCTAACCTTAATCTCCGCAAAAATGGAATGTCTCCACTCCACGCGTGCACGATCATATTTGGGCATCACATTCATCTAGCTTTTCATCTAGAACCGCCAGTGGACAAACCTTGGAAAACCTAATATTCACAACATGTGGGATGGGTAAAAAGTCTTCAAGCCTCGCATTCGTTTACATTGAACTATCTGTCCATCATCGAACCATATTCGAAAGTTATGTGCAACGATGCTATACTCTACATTCACCGAGTTGTACCGTAAGTTCTGTGACTTCCTGGAGCTGGTGTTCAAGTTGTATTACATTTTCGTGTGGTACGAAAAAGGACTTGGGGTGACTGATGAGGTGAGGTAGGATGCGATCCTGGCACGATAGCCAAATTTCGAATAAGGGACGCTTACTGCAATCGATTTTGCCAGCATTGTTGGGAACATTAGTGGCCAATGGAAAAGGAGGATGAAATGATGGGATAGAGGAGATAAAAGGCATAGCGTTCTGGTGGATTGATGGAAGGATTACGATTTACGGATTTTGACAATGCTTGACTTTATCCGTAATGTAATTCGGGTTTGAGGTGGGATGTTTGAAGGGTACTGGCTGGCTGATCGCCATGAACTCAAACATTTTCGTTCGTTGGTAGCAATAACGACTAGGTATGTTTATTCCCAACACGCTTTGCTGAGCCCTAGATCTCGCGTGACTCATGTCAATTTGAGTTTGTTGAAGCCTAAATGAATCAAGTGACAGCTGTGCAAATATTTCCGACGGCGAAAGCTTTTTATAACTTACAACATGAAGAGCTAGGGGCGGGCTGACAAGTTGTACAATACTTTCTCGCCTGTATTGGCCACTCATATTACTACGCCGCACTTGTACCTCAGTGTAAGATGATCAATTGAAGCTAGAAGAAGAAGAAATAATGCCAACTATAGTAATAGGACCGCTATTCGGTGAATTGACCGATGCAAAGGCTTGCAGAATTTGAAGCCTTTTTACTAGTCTACTTACGCAAGTGCATACATAGTGGATTGAGGCATGAGTTCTAAGCTTAGTCCGCTACGCATTATGGATACAAGTCTGCATGGTAAATTAATGGCCAATTGGGATTCATCGAGGGATAAGCTTTTCCACCACAAAGTTGCCAACCCCGGCTATCTGTTCTGCTGCATCAGTCAAGACTCTTGACTGTTGACTGAAGAGCTTGTTGTCAAACTAATGAATGCCTACTATTTACCAGCACTGAATGTTATTCTTGTACTTGTTCTCGCCTATTTTTGCTAGTGCTTTATTCTTTCCTACTATACAACGATCTATTCCTCTTTACTCTCAACTATACTTGTCAAATTCCGTGCTAAATTCGGTCCGACTTGCTCGTTTTACAAGGAGTTCAGTAGAAAGCTACCCTGGTATATTGTATGGTTTATATGACAGCACTTCACCCCATGTCCCCCGCATGTCTCAACCCCCGAGCTAGTCGATCTTCCCCACGAGGGCAACACCTCCGCATTCTATTTTGCATGGTATTGTTTTGTTTGAAGCCCACGAATCTATTTAAACGGTTTAACACAGATGAGATTGTAGGAGGGGGAGTGCAACGATCATGTATGTCCCTGGTTACCTGGCAACCGTGTATGAGGCATAAGCTCATGGCCAAAGATTTTTCTGGGAAAGGGATACGGACGTACAGAGCGCGTGCACAATTTATCAGAAATTGGGTGCAGCCTCGCAGGGGGTAGCTCTTTTGTGGCTTGTTTCTTGCCGAATCGAGGGATTATTTCGATTCAGTTCATGGATGTTGACTGGTCAGGGTACGGCCGGTTGGACTTATACTGTTCAGCTATGGGCAAGCTTAGAACTTTCTGTGCATAAATAAAGTGTGGAGAATCCCCAGGTCTTTACGATCAGTACTCTTGGTCTCTGTTGATCTGAAGAAGCCTGCATCTCCATACTCTTACAGGCAGACCAATAACAACTTTTCTTTCTCAATTGAATAGCAACAGTCTTCGTCATGCCTGGAGGAGCAGTTGTTCATGGCACAACGGATACGTCCCGTGTAAGTAATGTTTTCTTTTAGCTGCTATCTCTTTGTGAATTTGTGAATATCCATCAAGTGTTCTCGAGGCTACTGTCTCGATGGCAATACATCATTGGTTATTATCGAATGTCTATCTATGTATCACAATGCTAATAGTATGGGTTTTAGATCGAGGCGCCAGTAACTGCTAAGGCATACTTCATGTAAGTTCCTTATGTCAATTGCGAATCTACGAGCTCAAAACAATGACTGACACTTGCCTAGGTGTGCTTTTGCAGCATTTGGTGGTATTTTCTTTGGATATGATACAGGTTGGATGTCTGGGTAGGTTCTTCAATACCTTTATATGCTTTACCCATATGTTAATGATTTGAAGCGTTTTGGCAATGCCTTATTTCATTACTCAATATACTGGATTACCCAAACCTCCTGCGGATGCCCCCAAGGCAACTTTGGACGCATTCGCCATCTCTGCTAGCAACCAATCTTTGACAACTTCTATCCTTTCTTGTGGTACTTTCTTTGGGGCTCTTATCGCCGGTGACGTGGCCGATACAATTGGACGTCGGTTGACGATAATTACTGGTTGTGCAGTCTTCTGCGTCGGATGTATCATGGAAACTGCCTCCACTGGTCTTGGGCTTATGGTTGCAGGTCGTCTAATTGCTGGTGCTGGTGTTGGATTCATTTCTGCGATCAGTAAGTCTCATTCAATATCAGCTTTCAGCTTCGACTTGTCTAACCAGTTATCAATCAGTCATCTTGTACATGTCAGAAATTGCTCCGAAAAAAGTACGTGGTGCTCTGGTCTCAGGGTATCAATTCTGTATAACGATCGGAATCTTACTTGCCAATTGCGTTGTCTACGCTACACAAGATCGCACTGATACTGGCTCCTACCGAATCCCAATTGCACTTCAGTTCTTATGGGCAATTGTCTTGGCAGGTGGATTGTTCATCCTTCCCGAATCACCACGTTACTATGTTAAGAAAGGCCGTCTTGAAGATGCTGCCAAGGCTCTATCCAATGTTCGTGGTCAACCAATTGAGTCGGAATATATTCAAGTAAGTGCATGCGAACTTTTTACGTGCGTCTCCTCCTAATACTGCATAGGACGAACTTGCGGAAATTATCGCAAACAATGAATACGAACTCTCGGTCGTGCCACAAACGTCCTACATTTCTCAATGGACTAATTGTTTCAAAGGTTTGTGACTTCGGTTTGTCCGAGACCATTATCTTTTGCTTACGCATATGCAGGATCCATGTTCGATGGGTCCAGTAACGTTCGAAGAACATTTACTGGTATCATGCTCCAATGTATGCAACAATTCACTGGTATTGTAAGTGATATACCGACATGCCAATTTCGCACTTCCAAGTTACATGATTTTATCTGTTGGATCAGTACTAATCCATATTTCGTAGAACTTCATCTTTTACTTCGGAAATGTCTTCTTCAAATCTCTCGGGACGATCAAGAATCCCTTCTTGATCTCCCTAATCACTTCCTTGGTAAACATGTTGACTACCCCTCTTGCATTCTGGACTGTCGAACGTTTTGGTCGTCGTACCATACTTCTCATTGGTGCTTCCTGCATGATCACTTTCCAATTCCTAGTTGGTATCATTGGTGTGACCGCCGGCGAAGCCGACAGGCATAACAACTCGGCTGTATCAGCTATGATCGCTTGTAAGTATCCAACTCTCTATCCCTCATACTTGCACAAAAATTCACCCATCATGACACATACTAACCCCGCCCAAAGTCATTTGTCTCAATATCGCCGCCTTCGCCACAACCTGGGGCCCAGCCGCCTGGGTCGTCGTAGGAGAAATCTTCCCCCTCCCCATCCGCTCCCGCGGCGTCGGTCTCTCGACCGCCTCCAACTGGTTCTGGAACTGCATTATCGGAGTCATCACTCCATATCTCGTCGGCACGCAAAAAGGCGATGCGAATCTAGGCGCTAAGGTCTTTTTTATGTGGGGTTCGCTTTGTGTCTTGAGTTTGCTGTTTGCGTATTTCTTTGTTTCTGAAACGAAGGGGTTGAGTTTGGAACAGGTGGATAGGATGTTAGAGGAGACGACCCCGAGAACGAGTGCAAAGTGGGTGCCGCATAGTACGTTTGCGGCGGAGATGGGCTTGACGGGCGAGGAGAAGGTGGGGCGTGCTCATGGTCGTGGTCATGCGGGGGCTGGGGAGAAGGGGAATGTGGTAGATAATGTGGCGCAGAAGGAGGTTAATAGTGAGGTTGTTTGAGGTTTTGGTGGCGGTTAAAGGGGAGAGTGGAAGGGGGGAGGAGGAGTCATGGAATATCTGGTTTAAGCTTCCGTTTATGGCACCAGAATATTTTAAACCTTTTAGTGAGGAAAAGAGAATTAATCGTTCATTGAGTGCTTGAAAGCGCGGAGGTGTATCAATGTTGCATTGGATTGGATACAAATACTACTTTGCTCTGTAGAGTGAGTAGACCCAACCTTATTCCTTATGTGTAGAGGAGAGGTTGAATATGCCAGGCCTGGTGATCAATCGACTTCTTTACTTTTAAGTTCTATATTTTTTACTTGTTTGCTTGTCTTGTCTTATCTTATACTACTACTAAGTTATTGTAACACTATTAATAATTTCCTACTTATATTTTATTCTTCTAATATACCATCTTCAGATAATCAATGAGAAGCAGATATAATTAAATAACGAAATAGGAGGGAAATATTAAAGGAGGATTATTATTTATTGTACCTAGTGATTATGATATTTTAAATACTCTCCGCGTATAACAATTCAGGACTCACTATACTTATAATATACAACATCAGGCTTTATAGGTAGTTAAAGTGAATATCCCCCTGGTAATAGAATATTAAAGTCTGGAAGTATAAATATCAGCTAGTTCCCCATATAAATAATATTCGTAGAAATAATAAGATATGCAAACCCATCTCTGTCATTCTTATGTTCTGTGACTACGTATCTCGATGGTACAGACGAGAATGGATCTTAAGATGTGGTTTGGAGTAAATACTTTCCGATCTTTTTGGGATTGCTTGGGGAAGAGAAGGGAAGGGGGTATATGTGTAAGTTTAATTAGTGACAATATAAACTTACAGAAGAATGATGGTTATACTTGTGGTGATGATGAAGAAAATTCGTGAAAACAGAATATAAAAATCGACAGTAGAATATATCATTTAATACAGCAAATAATTAGTTAATAAAAAGATCCGAAATCTATCTTTGAGTCTTACAGAATATTTAGAAATTGAAAGTATCAAGTATCAAGTTTTCGGTTACATGGTCACTTTCATCCCCTCCCCTTTCTTACTCCTTCACCTCTTCCCATCTTGTTAAAACTCCATCCTCCCCCCCTATATCTCTCTCCTCCCCCTCCTCCCCTCTCCTCCTCTTTTTCCCTCCCCTGTCCTCCATTCCAAAAATCCCACAAACTTCCAAAACCCATACTCACTGCATTCACATAAACATACACATAAACATACACATAAACACACAAACCCAAATCCCCAATACTCCCTCAAACTCATATCTGAACCTAGATTTACCACCATATACATAATAACTACATATTCAACATCCAATTCAATATCCTATTTTATTCTATATAAATTTGAAAAATTCAGTTTACCGAGTCTAAATGTATTCGCTTACACTTACACTTACTGAATTGCCTTTTTAAGAATTTAAATAAGGGAGAATTAAGCGGAAGAATTAGAAGTAGAAGAAAGAGATAGAGAAGATCCGATAAGATGAAAGAGAGAGAGGTTTAAAGTCTTACTATATTTATTTATACATCAGAACTCAAAATATTCGATATTTAAACTCTCCATCCAGCTAGGTAGGTACTTTGAGAAACATTAATATCATTGAATATTCTCCATACGCTAGCGCACGTTTGTGCAAGTGCCTTGAGACATTTCATTACGAATGTATCTTAAGGCTGTAGAGATACTCTCATTCCTCTTCCCCAAATCCTTTCTCTTCCTTCCTTGCTTGATACTAATATCTATATCTCGGTCTTTTGCATCTCTCCATTCATCTAACTTTGCATGTGATCAAATCCATAAAACAAAGTTTCCCATCACACCCATAAGAACATAGGATTTCTCTCCTCTGCCCAGCAATGCAAACATCAACCCCATTTTCTCATATATTGACATGAGATAAAACATTCCCCCACACTCTCCCTCCGAGAAATGAAAACTAGAAAGCAGCCATGTATTCGATACCATGAATAGTGACACCAAAAATCAAATATAAGGTTACAGCATTGTTTGTATCTTTTGTGCATATACCATGCTACGTCGATACATATGACCCGTGCATGTATTAACCCCAATACGCCGTGTATAATGTAATTCGATACCATATCATGTCGTAACATTTCGTATGATCATGTATGTAATAACGCCGGAAACTCCAAACCATAAAGGTTTATGATAGGAAAATTGTAAAATGTCAGTTACAAAACGTGAATGTTCTGTAGTCGACGAATAATGTAACAAAAAAGTGTCTTATGTACAAATGAGGAAACATTAGAAGGTGTTGAATAGCACCGAACATCGTTTTAATGATCAATAAGAAGATCCATGTTTTTGGGAATTGATGGTGGAGTGATCGTTTCGTTACGATCAAAGGTTATACTATTCGGACTTCTAGAAGGACTGGGTGTCTCGGGGATGGTGTGCGTGTCAGATAGACGCGAGGATTTAACTCTTATAGGAGGGTTATTTTCTTGACGACGATTAGGTAGGGTTGAAACCTTTCTAGGTAATGTAGTTTCTGGACGCATAGTAGGTAACGGTATAGCTACTACTGGTACAGCAGGTTTCAGATTTGGGAATAATGCGGAAGTATTTGATCCTAAGAATGGATTTTCTAGTTTGGCTGGTTCGATTATTTCTGGTTTGGAGGGTAATTTCTTCCTTGGATTGTCCTTATTCAGGGTCTTGGCCTCCCCAGCACCCATTGATTTGGTAGTAGTCATAGAAAGCTTCAAATTTTCTCCAGGTAAGATTTGTTTCTTCAGTTTCGAGCTCGTTTTGGGCTTTGGAGGTGCCCTCGGTTTCTTGACCTTCGGATCGGTAGACGCCTTTCTCTTTGTCGACTTTGTAGCAGTTGTCTTCTCTGCTGGTCCCTTTGGTTTTGTAATTGCCTTTAACTTTGAGAAAGCGTTTGTAGGTGTCGGCGACTGCATTCGTGGGCTAGCTCCAGGTGTAGGGAATGCGTCCGCCGCTGCAGTAGCGTGAGCAGGTGTAACCAGCACCTTGTCAATTCCACGTTTCTTTGCAGATCCAACTTCATTTGCAACCACGGTATATTGGCCAAGGTCTTTGTCGTCCCATTTTGGCAAGCCTGCATGACGAGCGACCTCATCGCACTCACCCCGCACAATCATGTCCCAGCAATCCTTGAATTCTGGACCACCAGGCTCACCGTCCAGATTTATCCAGGCAGTAAACCCATTCTTGCGGTCCCGCGTTGTGCTGCACATTTCCTTAACCAGACGACGAATGCCAGGTATCTTTAGACTAGTACCAACAACAATGACTGCATCTGCCACTTTCTTCAAGTCCGCTGCACTGACTGCGCCAATTGCTTCCTCGTCTGGATTGTATTCGTTATATAACACCATTCTAGGTCGCATCCGGCCAATTCCGTGCCTCCGCGAACCTGCGGCAATTCTGACCGAGTCGATTTCCACACAATTGTCGCAATCTGGCGCTTCCGGACCTTCAAAAAGTGCACCATCAAAGTCTTCCAAGTGACCACATTTTGAGCAAACCATCTTTGCTAGCCCACCGTGAAGTTGAATCGTCTTGGGCCAAGGCCCTTTCGTATTCAATGGAACCCTAGTGGCAAGTGGCTCTAGTGATGTATCAATCCCATCCACATTCTGACTGTAAAGTCGCAATAATCTGCCTTCTTCTGCAAGTGTTGCTAACATATGGTGGGAACGGTGTAGGTTTCGCATTTTTCGTCAAGTGCGATAACTCGCGGACCATGGAATGGAATGAGGTTGTTGAAGAATCGTCTTTATACACCGACGCGTCAAAAAAGTTCTTTCCCGGATGATTTTAGTTTGTGTTGAGACCGAAGGCTAGAGAATAAGCCAGTGGAAGATCGAAAGTCGGGTACTATCATGTTGTTAGCAAACATTGGCATTAGAGGAATTAAGCCGACATACTTCCAGCGGAAACTGAAATCCCAGCACCAGCCACGACCACAATCTTCCGCTTGCCTCGCAGAACCCTTACCAAACGCTTCATTTGCGCATCTTGCCGTAAGATTTGTTCTTCTGATCCTTCACCAAAGTTACGCAAGTCGAGATACTCGGTTGTTCTGGCTTTTGGCTCTGTCGATTTTGGTTGCGTCATCTTCCGGCGTTTGGCAGGTGGAGGACCGTCGCAATCTGGAGCATCACCGGCCTCAGATGGTACTCTAGTATCTGGAACACTACTACATGGTGGAGAAGGGTAATCGCCCGTCGGAGAAGGCGATGGCGGTTGTGATATGGTGCCTATGCTGGAAAGAGGCGATGAGAGCGGTGATGAGCTGTTCATCGTTCCTGCCAGGGTAATTGAAGGAAGGGAATTAGGTGAAGTAATTGAAAAAGGGGGATGTTCTAATGACTCCGAGTGATCATTTTCTTTTCTTCGATATATGCCGAGAATATTGTCGAGTGCTCAATTCTGCGGGATTGGGGATTTGTTGTTGAGGTAGATGTTGGTGTCGGTGGTTCGATATGGTGGAATAGAAAGAAAGATATAAGGTCATATTTCTGGGAAGTGCAGAACCTTTAAGTTTGATATGCCACTAGTTGGTTATAATAGATCTATTCTGGATGGTCTCGCCTAATCTGGAATGATCCGACAGCCTTTGTCATTGTGACAGTCTAGGAGAGGATTAAACACTTGATTGTAATAACAGATTGAATATATATCTCGATATGAATTAAAAAGGAAGAATAGTAGGAGGTGTATTATATTGTTCATCATTTCATAATGTTCTAATTTTGATTGAATCTATTTCCAAATGGAACGAATCGCTCTATTCTACATGGGGTACCAAAATCATTATCCCCATTGTGCCAGGTCTATGATTTGGCTTACTACCCCATCATTTTTAGTTCTGTACTGTTATGCACATTCTTGGTACCGGCAGTAGCACATGAACTGCACTGGACCCCCTAGAAATGACGGAATTCTCATTCGGAGGTCTCCTGAAGATCTACCTGGTGTTCATTCCATGAATCCGCTTAAAAAGAAGGAAATAACCTCAATGATTAATAAGATATCAATAACGCCTAATTGAAATAACATTATGATTAGGGCTCCGAAACCCCTCTCTCACGTTTGCAAATGGTTTGTTTATCATGATTTTTCACATTTTCGCCTTCTATGACGCTTCACTCCATTTTCTTCATTCACCCAGCAACATCTTCAGATCCACTCGTGAATCAGATTTGGCATAGTCTACCCGCTTAATCCTTACTAGCCCATGACTTTCATGCAATTTGGCGAGGTGGAACTTTCCAATTCATACTTCACATGAATAAGGCTGGAACAACTTTAAACCTCATTTTTATCATCACGCATTAGCCTTATCATCAATTTTTTGGGGAGCTACTGGGTAAATCGTAACCATTCGTCATATACCCTTACTTTAATTTGCGGGGAGCATGTTACATAATATTCAATAATTCTATTCTCTCGACTTTATTAAAGGACGTTCAAGTTGTTAGCAGCTATGAAAGCTTGAAAGGACATTCATTCCTACATTCCATAATTACTCGAGTTAACCGACAGACCTACACAAAGAATCCGCTACCACAATTTAACCACCATTAACCTGTCGCTCAAAGGTTATGCCACTCATGATGGAGGACGTTGAAAATATGGATGTTGATATGGATGATCTCTTTGGTGATGGTGCTGGATTATCTTTACCTTCTAGACCACCACCATCAAAAGAACTTCACCAGAGGATTGATGAACTGAGAGGAAGTGGATGCTGCCAGTGAGAATCCCGAGGTTCCAGCATTTTACCCTACTAACTTTGCTATGTGAAGAGGTATTGCTTGGTCTAAATGGGGAAGCATTGCTTCTATAGCTCCAAATGGTAATGGTCTCGAGTTGAGGAATTTACGCTGTCATCCTACAGATGGTACATGGGGTTTAAGTAAGCCAACCTTAATCCCTCAACTGACGAATAATCTCGATGGTGGTCCATTAAAGCATCTTTCCTGGAGTCCGACTGGCTCAGAATTAGCCGTCATCGACTCTGCTGGCCGTGTAACCATTTTGCAAATATTCTCCTCCTTAAACAAGCCTGGCATAATACGTCCTTGTAGCCCGGAGCCTGCAGATGATCTACATGCAGTTGTAGGTTGCTTCTGGTTAAATTTAGGCCCATTTCAAAATCGCCCGGTAAGGACTTTTCTTGACTGATTTTTTGCTGTCCTAATCCGTTCTCAGTCCGGTAGACTACAGCACGGTCCAGCGGTTAAGGAAGCATCAGGCTTTCGGTACGATGCTTCTCAAGCTCCCATTCTTGGACCTAGCCATCCTATTCCCTCCAAATCGGCATTTTTATATGTCACTTCCAATGGATCATTACGACTCTTGTGGCAACAAGGTAACAATAAATGGTTTGAGTCACATACTGAACTTGAGAGCATTGTTTCATCTGATGACTTGATCACGCACGCAGCAATATGTGCGGAAAGAAGTAAGTGCTGGTGTATGATTATGAGAGGAATTGACTAATCTCTTTCGTCAGCACCTTCGCTTCTGATTGCACTTGCTACCGGGTCCAAGCAGTTGCGCATAATCCGAGCTGGTATAGACTGGGGCATGCCTCAAACACAAGAAAAAGTAAACCAAATGACATTATCCCTGAATGCATCGCTTCGAATCAAGCCACTTACTGTAACAAGTTGGATGCATGATGTTCCAGGAGATACTTTGAATCCGTCACACCTAGAATCTTCAATGGTGCAACTTTCTCATCTCAAGTTCTTATCGCCATGTATAGATAGTAAGAATCATATGACACCCCCAATAGTTATGGCCGTTCGTTCCTATCTACCTGGGCCAACCTCTCATTATAATCAAGAGGTCTATTCCACTGTGGATAGGTGGGAGTTTAGAGAAAGAAACCAACAACCTGTGCATTCTGCCTTTGAGCATTTGTCATCGCGTAAGGGTACCGATGGCCCACAATCGACAAAACCTGTGGTACGTTACATACTTCATTTGATATAAATTGTGCTCACATTTGTAGTATACTGCACAGCTTAAGAAGCTTGAAAGTTTCACAGTCAATAAAATCGTCGTTGCCATGCAAACTATATACATTGGAAGGGTAATTTGCTTTGCATATAGCGATAGTTCGGTGGATTACCGGGATCGAATCACTATGAATGAGACATTTAATGATGGAGATTTGGATCGAGTTTCTCATCTCTCTCAGATTGGATTTTCTTACACCGAAGACGAGCCTTGTGAGTGTTAATCGTATCATGTTGGATTATCTAATATGTTTTAGGTTTGCAAGTTGTGTTATCTCCAAGTACCTGCTCGTTGGCTCAAATTACGAACGATGGAAAGGTCAAATGGAAACAATTAGACTATCATCTTGGAGAGATTGGATCAAGTATGGAGGATCGTATGTTAATTGTTTGTTCTTTCTGTGAAAGAGTTGCTAATGAGATACAGCACGTTATGCCGCGATGATAACTGCTCTATCCACATCTTGTTCTACGTCGGTTATGATTTTCATAAACTATGATGATATCATTGCGACTGCTCATAGTTTTGCAAAAACAAAAGACAGTAAGCTCATTTTCTAGTCACAATACTCTGTTCACTTACTGATGTATTCAAGACCTTGCATATGACTGGCTTAACGAATTAGCTAAGATTTTGAAGATCACTGTTGATTATTCGGAAGAAGCACATTACGATGTGCTGATACGAAATACTACCATACAATTGTGTCTTAGCATCCAAAACTCATTAGGCTTTAGAGGAGATTTTAATCCCCGCAAGTTTGCCGGAAAATTCTCATGGCTGGTTCTACAATTAAGAAACATTGTTGTGCTTGTAACTATGGCTGCAAATATGAAAGTTCCCGGTCCAACCCACGACAAGACCTCAACACCCTTAGATGATCCAGGTATTTACTATTTTCATCTCATTACTTCAACCATCTAACAACATCTTTAGAGGTAATCAGTGCCCTCGCTGGCTCCGTTCGTTGGGTTCTCGATCTTATGGCATGGATAATCGACACCCTCCTTGATCTTCCCAGCAGTCTACCTGGAGAACTATCTTTGACCGATCCGGCCAAACTTTCACTGCCAGATCTCCTGGCCCATCTCCACACCCAAAATAATGTAACCCTCCATCTGCTCCTTTCCTCCCCTACGCGCGGCTTCCTCACCGCCATCTGCCGTCGTCTCCAACATCTCGACTACGTAGCTCGCAAAGCTATTGCGACGAACACTAATGCTCAAAACCAACCAGGAGGACAAGGACAACAAAGCATTTCTCCCGCTTTGAGAAGCTCTTATGTACAAATTGCCCAGTTGACAAGTAACTGCATAGTGCGCATTAAGACGTTCGAAACTCTCCTCTCATCCCTAACTTTATCAGTCAAATCAGCATACGCAAGCCATAAACCACCACTCCCAGTCAATAATTCTAGTGGGCCATCACGTAATGGTCTCGAAATGAAAATGCTTTTTGGCGGAGAAATCCCAACGGCATTCAAACCCGTCATCATAGACCTCTTCAAAGGAGTGCAAGATAACAAGAAAAGTAATGAATCCAACACGGCACCAGATAATGCAGGAACCGGGCACCTATCCGCCGTCCGCCTCGAAATTGAGCCTTCAGACCTCTGGTTTGCAGATTTCACAATGCTAGAAGTAGAAGAGGAAGAAGAATGTGTAGCCCGACGAAAAAATTCTGGACTAACAATGGATTGTTTTAGAAAAACATGGCTAAGCAATCCTCCACCTTCCTCCTCCAAATCTTCCTCGACCAAAAATGCATCATCATCAGCAGCAGCAGTATCAGGAGACAATCACCTAGCACCAATACCCGGATTCGCAGCCTTTGGACTTGCAACACCAGGGACGGCAGGAAATGGAAATGCAAACGCAAACGCAAATGCAAATGCAAATGCAGTAACAACGATGACAAAACGCTGGAGAAGATGCGCGAGGTGTGCGGCGGTTATGGAAGATGTGTTGAGTCAGAGACCTACGTTACAGTGGTTGGTGATGCAGCAGAGGAGATGCTTTTGTAGTGGCTATTGGGATACGCTTCAGCAGGGGGAGATGGCTGCTTAGATTTTTGGTTTGTTGGTGGAGAGGGAGAGGAGAGGGAGGAGGGGGAGGATGGAGCTGTTGTGAGGAGAGTTATTTTTGTATGCATATGGATGTGTATTAGTGGGTGAATATATAGATATAAGGAAGGATACTGATATAAGAACTAGGTAAATAAAGATGGATGTGAAAAATGAAATAAAATGAAATAAACAAATAAAAGTTGTAGAACCTATTAATTAATTTACTCCGATGGAAATTTATGTTTGTTTATATCTATACACACACGCACACATACCCATACTCACCCACTCATATTAATCAGTCTTGTCTTCTTCTCCTTCTTTTCCAACGATCATACTGCTACAACCATATCACACCCGTATACTCATTTAAACTAAAAACTACCGAGGTAGAGATATCATATAATATAAACATCAAGGTAAAACTAGATAGAATATTCTTTGTGTAAAAATTTCACTCCACTCCATTTCATTCTACACCGAAGAATTTGAATCTTCCATCATATCGCTATCCCCTCTTCCTTTCAACCAACCCCCCTTTTCCCTCCCATCTCAAAAATTAATAGAACCGGGAGGTAGGTAGGCATATAAATAGTCCAAGAACAATAGCAAGATAAATAATACACGTATTGAGCGGCTTCAATCCAATCACACAAAATTCTCTATTATCTTAAAAATTGCTGGTATTTGTATGTATCAGTAACCTAGGTACCCGTACCTATCTGTATCTGTACCCAAATCGTAATGCCACATTGCAGGGTATGATTAACTAATTGTTCTTTTCCCATTCAAAGGTCCATCCATCTGCACGTCCTCCATAAAATCTCCCGTCTATTCAAACCCCCATTCCATCCCATCCTAAGGTAAATTATAACCACCATTAACCGCATCAGCTAATTCACTAGTATTTGGTCGATTCATTGCATATCTCTCATAACTATCGATGTACAATTCATCCATACTAGTGGTAGCCTTAACAAACTCATTATTCTCGATGGCATCGAACCAAATTGCCCATCGGCTACCTGGTTGAGGATCTTGCCAGCCTCGATAATGTTTAAGAACCCGACTGCAGCGAAGGATCCAGGGTGCAAAATGAACATCAGTGTAAGAAAGAGTTGATCCGAGGAAGAATGGACCTTGAGGATCACAAACATCAACGATTTGAGATATTTCATCGCGAAGTTTCCTGGTACTTTCGGCTTGCTTATTGAAGTCTTGGTTCTGGAGAAGTTGATAAAATGCGGGGACGATTTTCCGATCAATCTAGATATTTATTAGTGGTGTGATCTAAGCAGGAAGAGTTGGAGCAACATACATGGTCACTCCAAAGTCTACAATGAGCTTTAGCTTGAGCATCCTGAGGAAGGAGAGGTGGACCAATTTGAAGATCCTCGAGCTTTGAGATATCAGCATTTTCCCATTTAATCATCGACGGAAAAGCATTTCCACAGATTTCAGTAGAAGAGAGTAAGTAAATGGAAAACTCACATATTCCATCAATACAGTACTTTCACCACAACCCCAATCTCCATGACGAATAGCGGGAACCAGCCCCCTAGGATTGACTTCTAACAAAGATTGAGGCTTCTTATATGGATCAACTTCAATATATTGATACTGAATACCCTTGGCTTCTAAAGCAATCCATACTCGCTGAACAAAAGGACTGTCACAAAATGTTAATTGATTGTGGGGTTTCACTGACGTCACATGGCTTCCATGAATGGGGACTTACCAAAAGCAACTGGCGAATAACTTCAAATCATTCTCCTTGGAATGTTTCTTGACGGTGCTCAGAGCTAAACCACTAGCTCTCTTGTGGTAAGTTTTCTGTTTATCAGTCGTGTTAGCCATTTTGTTCAACAAATATCAGACTATTGCTTTTGTAGGGATGGGAGGAATATTTAGGTGAATCTCCACAATCATGCTTTGAAGATATCCACTGTTTTGAATGAAACAATGAGGATTGGAATGATGTAGTTATGCATCACGCCGCTAGGAGGGGTGGTGGCAGTGGTAATGGTAACCGAGACGTAAAGATCTACAGTAACCCAAGTCTCGTGGCTGTATTCCCCCAGTGGTACATGTTGGGTACAGTGGTGCTAGTATAATCGGTAGCTCTTACCTGTGTCTTCTTATCTTCTTTTTCTCTCTTTTGAAGAAATCGTACAATACTGTTCTTCTTGATCTCATCACTTCTCTTCAAATCATGCTTATGAGGCCCTGCAACACCATCACCCTTACCATTGCCACCATTCCCATTGACACGTTGAATTGTATAGTATCGTTGGCCTGTTGCGCCTGGATGATTTGGTGGGATACCTATACCATTTAAAGGAAGAGCAAATTGTTGTTGGTGAGCTCCAGCTTGAGCAAAATAGTTATTGGCTTGAGATGGATCTCCTGACGGTCCTCCATCTGGTTGAAAGTCTGCTCGCAACATAGCACCTGGAAAGTACTCTGTAATCTTAATCTTGACATCACAAAGATCTCTTTCTCTTGCAGTGCGCTTGCGCTTCTTTTTATTCGGGTCATCAGATTTGGCAGTTCCTGGTGGTCGACCTTTGAGACGACAATCCCAATAATGAGAAACAAAAGGCTTGCGCTTATACTTTTGAGTAGATCGATGAGAATAAACATTATCGACGTGAGGAAAGTAAGTGTTATATCTGAAATTAATTAGTTAGCACATCCTCATTTTTGACCCAGATATTATGAACATACTCTTCTTCACTCAAGGTGATCATCTCATCAACATTAAATAACTTTTCTCTCCATGCTTCCAAATTTGGAGGATTAGGGATGATCTTGTGAGAATGATGACCGGTACTTTTTTGATCTGATTCATCTGGCGTGCCAAATAAATCATCATCTTGCTGCAAAGTTTGCTGCAATCTGCCAATGGGATTGTGATGAAGAGGAGGACCTGCAGTCAAGATTCCAAATTGACCTTGTCCAGGATGCTGCTGTTGTGGGGTATGCGGACTACCCGTGTTTTGAACATGCATCTGTTGGTGAGCATTATTTCGATCAAAAGGAATGGGAGAAGGATATTGGTGAACCACCGAATGTCCCGTATTTGGATCCTGCAAGCTTCTCAAGTCTGGATAGACGGAATTGTTATCATCTTGGACCAAACCCGACAGATCGAGACCCTGCTGTGATGCAAGAGTGTGGTGACTGAGATGAGGTTGGCCATGCTGAAGAGCTTGTTCGGCTTGCGGCTGTAGTTGTCTGTAGGGAGTGGGTATCTGCTGGTGTAGACCTGAATTTACTGACTCCATTTTGAAAAGCAGCACGGAACATGCGTGGAAACACAATACTCGCTGCTTTACTGTATTATGATGCTTTGGCGCGTCGCCGCTATCCGATCGATGGAGTGGAGTTTTGTAAGCCAGCACTAAAAAGGTTAAGTATTGTTACCAAAACTTGGGTTTGGGGATGCACGAACCGGTCTTGTCGCGGGATCGGTTAATCTTCGGGCCGTTCCTTGACAATTGATAGATGCCTCATTGATCTGTGAGGTCCTATTAGGATAACCTTACTCGTATATCACAGCAAAAACATATTAATATAACTGGGATGTTAAAATGAAATAATAACCTAGGTCTTGGTGGAAATTAATCGTAATCTTTTTATTTCATTATAATATACCCATCCCTAACGCCACTTTCCATACAAACATATCACATCATAATATGGGTATCATCCATCCTCTCCAAACCTCCTATATCCTAAAATCTACCACCCAAAACCCTCGGCATGTAAATAAATCCCCTGAGCTCCCGTCCCCTTATGAACCGCCCTATCATTACTAAATCTCGCCACCGTAGTCCTCACACTACTACTCAGCCCAAGAGGCCCACAAACCGCAATCCCAGTTTCCCCCTCGGCTTTCTCCAATAGCTCGCCTAAAAGAGGATGGAAATCAGGTCTTCCGCTATGAAACACCGCACATGGTAGAATCGATGATCGAGTTCCTGAAGTGATACTTGATGCGCTGGTGGTTTTTGGTTTGGAGGTGACCTTGTTACCTTTCTCATCAATGGATGTAATCCCATCGTCATCCGTATCAGAATCAACAGATATACAGCAACAAGGACCAAGACTTTTATCACAAGCACAGCAGTTAGCTTCAATGTTATCGTCTCCGGTTGTGAAATTGTTGTCACAAGTTACGTGGATCCGGATTGTGAGTTCGATACCGACGGCGTCCAGCTTCTCGGCTGCTGAAGTGAGCTCATCTGCAATCCAAGAGGTCCATGATGTATTCTTAATGATCCAAACAAACACTATTCGCTGGACTGGTAATCGGGCGCTTTGTGCACGAGATGCGATATCAAGAAGGATTGGGAGTGTATAAGTTGTACCGGTTGAGCCTGAGATAAGAAGAACAGTATCGAAAGCAGCATAGTCGACAGTTTTACCATATGGCCCATCAATACGGGCTTTCCATGATGAATTTGATGCTGGTGAAAATTCTGCTGCGTACAATAGGCGACCTGTGAATCCTTTGTGTCCTTTAAGTAGGAATACAAGCTTGCCTTCGTGCGATGAAGGCGTGGAAGCAATTGTCGCCGGATGAGATTGGAGAAGTCCAAGTTGAGGTATTGAGAGGAGAACGTGAGAACCAGGCGTCCAGTTCTTGACAGTTTTGCTTTCGATGCAAACTCGAGTAACACCACCCTCTAAAACTGTCAATGTTGCTGTTGGCGTATGAATGTTGTTCCAAGCATATCTTCCGGTGCGGATCATCCTATCGATTATGTACAATGCGATCGGGATATAAATGTAAACTCTGGAGTATAGAGCTGTGTCAGGAAGATGAATCATAACGGCAATGATGAATCCTAAGAAAGTGATGATGTGCTGGACCACGAAAAACTCATAGGAGAAATTTCTAATAGGCGCACAAGTGCTGATGTTCATCCATATCAGAACCGCATATGCTCCCCAACCGGTTGGAACACATGAGTCAGTAGAATATTCCAAATGTCCTAGGTCGTATGCGTTCCAAGCCAAATGAAGGAAAATCACATGAAGAGTGACAAGAAACAAAAGGACCCTGGAAGTCCATCGATGGACAACATTCAATCTCTCGTATGAGATACCACTGATTAGTCCGATTGGGCTATTCTTTCCAGCAAGGAGTATTAACAAAGGAACCTGTGCTACCGCAAGCCAGGATGCACGAACACCTAATGAAGTAAAATGTTGCGCTCCGGGAACATTGTTATTGGCAAATTCAAGGATCATAACCCACACTAGATACAAGACCAAGAGGATGATGGTTCCAAAAGGGGGAATCTTGAAGAACTTTGCTGCAATGGAATTTGGTGGTATGAACTGGGGATATGATGCTTCACGGCCAATTGCGGTTATTGTAGCCAATGAAGTCGTAAGAAAGTTGGATGGTGATGCTGGCCGGGCTCGATTTGCTGCAGCCGCCCTCAATCTATGAGAAGAAATTAATGATTGTAATCCACCATGGGGATCATGCGCTTACCTAGTAAATGTGGTAGCTTTCTGTGCAAAGTTGAGGAAAGCAGCTGTAGCGATCACCGCACAGACTCCATACCAGAAATGTCTCGCAGCAACATTCCCTTCTATCTGAAAAATAGAATCATCCAATATTTCTCCCAAAAAATCAGCAGCTTGCGTCATATTCTCATTCAGTGCTGAGCCATCTGATGGTGCACCACCCATGGTCATACCATCTGACATGTCCATCTTGAAACAACTGAGGAATGAATTAGAATTTATAGAAAAGCAATTAAAATCAAGGTCGAGTCCTGCTCTCAGAGTTGTCTGACAATGTGACAATGTACCCAGCAAGACGGTACACAGAGTAATCTCACAAGAACGTTGACACAAGAAGCTTTGGGAAATTCCAAGTGAACATCAAGAAGTGCGCAATACAAAGTTTTTAAGAAAGATTAAGAATGATAAATTTTTCGAGGAGGAGAAAAAGTGATTGATAATTGAAACGCGCTCAATGATGTGGTGCCGGGATGTCTCTCCAAGAGGGCTTTGATCAAACAATAAGGTTTGAGGAATTTGAGGGAGATCAAAGATCCACTTCAGATAATGGCTCTTAGGTAGCTTACGACACCTACCTTGACATTGGACTGGACCTTTTTCTTTTTCTTGAACTGCTGTAGGTCATTTGAATCGTTACCGGTATTATACCGACAGTTCAAGCTACGATAGAGAACAGGAGACTGCGAACTCCTTCAGTCTGAATATTTCGCCAATTTCGCCAAGACGTCAAGAAGAATCTACCAGCATCAGTACCTAGGCAGTAAATGTTCCTCGTGAGTAGGTAACGAAAAACCTTGTCACTGCTTGCCATGATTTTTAGCTAAATTTGCTGTAGATTTATGAAGTATCAGTGGCCACTTTCGTTGAAAATGTTGACAGTGTTGGAGTTTGGGTTGAGCACGAATGAGGGAGTTAGTTGTTTTAGCTCGAGGTTAGCTCGATTAGATGCCGCCGATTAGCTAGAATGATAAACTTACAACCGGCCAAGAGTGGGACATAAGTTGAGTACCCCACTTTCGGACCACCCCTCTTTTGGACCACCTAAAAATATATATATATATGAATTTTAAACTTCAATAACTCAACCACTATTCAACTTCAATACAATCCCCTGTATTGTCAGTTTCATAAATACTATCAGAGTCTTTTATCTCAATTTCCCGATCACCAGCTTCAATTTGAGCTTGATATATAGCTTCTATCCCTGCAAACCTCGAATTTGGACTAGTTTTTACCATCCTTCTTTTTTTAGGTATAATCTCTTCTAATTTTTGCTCCAATTGCTTTATTCGTTTCTTGGACTGTACAAGTTCATAGTCCTTAGCATCAAATCCTTTTTGAATCTTTCGAAAAAGCAGCCGGCGAGTTGGAATATCGGTCTCATCAACTTTCTCCATTATATCAGCATATTTTCGAATATCACTTCCTTTTTGAGGGGTTTTCCATGCAATAAAAGATGAATGTATATTCCATTGAAGCTCGGGATCATCATCTGAAACAGGATTTTGATATACAACCTCTTGATTACTGTTTTCGAGCAATAATCTGGACAAAAGAGGTTTAGCGCGGTTTTGAGGCCATAAACCTGAAGCCTTCCACCCAGAAGTGATATTTCGAAGTGTTAAAGCTTTTAATCTAGCTTTCTGATAGCAGGCAAGAAAGTTTCTTTTGCCAATGGGAGTAGAATCCGTCAATGAATCGAGAGTATTGAGGTGGTATCGATATTCTTTTTTCAGAGGTGAAAATATTGATAAATCAAGAGGTTGTAGTACATGCGATGTATGGGGTGGTAAAAATAAGAGATGTATATTATTCTTGAAGCATTCAAGTATAAATTGAGTGGTTTCATGGCTTCCATACCCATCCAAAACAAGGAGTCTTGCTTCTTTCGGTCGAGTTGGTGCTGATTGTGGTATAAACACCTCTTTTAGCCATTCCAAACCTGTAGAATCCGTAGTCCACCCATTATCTGTAGCAGTGAACTCCCACCCTTCATAGTTATCAAGTTTAATGGGAAACCATTGTTGTTGAAGTGTTTTACCTTTGAATATAACCAAAGGTAAAAGTGCTCTTCCCGTAGCTGAGATACACTCAATAAAAGAGGTCCACGTTCTTGAACCGGGTTGCTTTTTCTGAATAAAACGTCGCTTTGAACTCCCAAGTACCATACTATTGAGATCTTGGCCTTCCATTATACCAGCTTCATCCATATTCCATCTGTTTTCGGGCTTGATATACTTAATTGCTGGTAAATCCAACTTTTCAAAGAACTTGCTTATAATTTCGGTAGTTGCACCATTGATACGGGCATTATCGATTTTATATTGCCTTTTAGTCTTAATCTCTGGGTTTCTTTCCAAAAAACTATGTATCCATCGCTTGCCAAGAGATAAATCACCTCCTTCGAGGTTGAGAATGGACTCTCCTAATTCTCGTATTTGACGATGGGTAGGGCTAGTTCCTAGGGCTTCCTGTACTAAAATCCAATTTGCTAGAGCTCTCTCCTGCACAGGAGCTATCTTCTATAGGTTTTGTGCACCTTTTTTATGTGAAAGGTGGCCATTTATACGGTTGTGTAAAGTGGTGCGGGGAATACCATATTCTGAGCAAGCCTTACGCATAGACATGCCTCCTGCAATCGCAAAAAGTGCTGCAGCAATATCATCTTCAGTATAAGGCTTTATCATAGCTTAATTGATAATGTATTAAAATCTTATATCAATTGAATAAGTGGTTGTTGATTTATTAAAGATGAAGTTGGGAGGTAGTGCTTAAAATGGGGTAAGATTTTAGGTGGTCCAAAAGAGGGGTGGTCCGAAAGTGGGGTACTCAACTTAGTTCACCAACCTAGGAGTTACTCCACACGTCTGGCATCGAAAAAAAGAACAATGATATCGGATCAAAACCGACTTGGTGAACATGGCCGTCTTTGCTGATACCGTACGTACAGAGTACCTAGGTGGTAATCCCGAAGGGTATCGAAACAGCCTGCAAGGATAGATACTGTAAAGCCAAGTTTGCTATTCTGATATCCCTGGAATTCGAGAAGAACAAACTTTGAAGCAGTGGCGACATCACATATTTTTACACTTTGTCTGCAGCAAATATTTAGCTGCAGTATTACTATTGCGAGACTTCTCGATTCCCTAAGCTAGGTCTATTTGATGAAGTGAAGCTCAAGTCAAGTGCTTTTCACGTATGTTATTTTTTATCACACCGGTAACTGTGGGAGACTCGGTGTTTTGATATATTCGCTTTTTTATATTCGGCTCCCATCAGAACGACGGTAATATCAATGACAAATGCGTTTTTGGGTTGCTTGAAAACCTTCCACTGCGGCGTAAGTAAGTCTTACATTACGCTGGTTCAGAATCCATCACAAATTATACATATTTTGCCCTGGGGAACAAACTACAAGATGCGATACCCTTCAGGTCTAGGTACGATGTCTACTTAATCATATATCATCCCCAATGCGATCGAGTTAGCCCGAAAACTCCCATACAAGTAGTTTACCTTTCGTCGCTTCCTACAGTACAACCGGAAACAATGAACTGTATGGCTCAAATTTCCCTTTTTGAGCAGGACCACTCTATTTAATGGCTCTCATTAAGGCATATGATATTCATAGCCCTAATAGCCATTCGATTCACCTTGCAAGGGGTGAACGAACTAGTCAGGAGCGGACGCGAGTGGGATAACACACCATTGTGTACATAGGCCCTGAAGAAGCCGATATTCTGCTTAGAGAATACGGATTTCAAGTGTCTAAGTTACGATTCAGGTATAGTTTGACACGACCGTGCTCGTTGATGATCTAAGAGTCTCTCTCTGTACGAAAGCGAAAGAGCTTGGATGAGATATTAGTTTTCTTCTCTCAACAATTGTTGGATTAGGAACACATTGAGAAAGAATGACCGAGAAACAGCTCGCGTGCACAGCACAAATAAACTTTACTATTACTGAAGGCCTTTCTGAAATCCTTGCCGGCTTCCTTGATAGCCCATACTATTCTGCAACAGCTAGTCTAGCTACTGCTTTTAAGCCTTGAGGATCTTCACAGCTGTGTAAAAGCTGAATTACCTGCCCTCGTGATGAATAAGACTGAAATGAACGTTTATAGAATTGCTTGACTTATTTTAGTATCTATTTACCCTATGCCTGGGTAACTGGACTTGAAGTACTCATAAATGATCGAGGCACAGACAGAACAACACTTTCAGTCCACCTTACATACTCTATGCCCGTGTCTTCAAGCTCTATAGTAGACGCGGAAAGAGAACAAATATGCGCCTGGCCACCCTCTCATCTCTTAGCTCCAGATAAAGGTAACTCCCACCCTGATGCCCGTGGCTTGCAGTAGAAATCTGTTTGGGACAGCATGATTATGATAGAATTTTCATCAACTACAATTACAATTCAGATATATCATCTGATATCACCATTCTCATCAGGGTATTTTTCTCGCTGTTGTTATGACAGTTACGTTGTCCTCTCCCCTGCAACCATTATTTAAGACGAGATCATTCCTGCTTAAAATGCATCTAGAAACTCAGAAATATCGAAACTCCTAAAGCGTAATCTCGAGGTTCCTGCAAGACAATACAGTCTCCTAAAGTCTGAATATCTCTTATCTCTCTTCCATGCCTCAAAAGTTCCTCGTGAGAGATACGCTTTAAGTAAGCTGCCTCTGCGATGCAGAATGGGCTTCAAATTCACTATATGGTGGCATGTGAAGGCACTAAGAAATCCTCCGAGCTAAGTGCAGGACTATAGGTGTACATGAATACCGAAGAGATAGAAAAGTTCTGACTACAACACGGATTATCTTTTATAAATGAGAAAAGGAGGTGCTGTCCCAAGGTTCAAAGATAATACTATCTTTTTTGAACTCCATAGTCCAAACACACATTTCGGTGTGTTGGGAAAGAGCCTTCTTTCTTGTCTTGTTAGCGAAGGGATGAGCGCCGAGTACTCATCCGAAGAATGAGCGTATACTTGCTACCGCTTGGATGATTTATTATTGTTATCGGTTTTTCGTATTTATTGCACTTATTCCAAAATCCAAAAGTTTCTATCATCTAATATATTGTTCTTGCAAGATAATCGTTACGAAGGACCTTCACTTCTTAGACCTCCTTAAAGACAACACGAAATGAGTCACCTACTTTTGCTGATGTAATCTTAGTAGTTCTTTGACGGGAATTAATCCGCTCTCTTTTATACTTCCCGCAGTAAGTTAGGAGATGAAGTGGAGGCCATTTCTATCCTGTTCTTACTTACCTACCTATTCACTGTATTTTTCCTCAATTATTAATAAATATATAGGTAAGCTAGGTACATAGTAATAGGTAATAGATACGTTGAGATATCCTACTTTCGGCCGCAAAGATTAGATACAAAAAGATAGGATCTCCTGTAAAAATAGTCCTCCACTAGGTAGACTGGCAATTTATTAATAATGTCCAGTCATGTATGTAGAGAAATTCGTGGAAACTTACAGTATCGATTGCTTTGCTAGTGAAGCGTATTACAACTTCTTATATTTCGATCTTAAACTTAGTATCCATCACTTCACTATCAGTAATATTTTTTTTCACCGTCCTCGAACCTCGGAACCTATATGCTGTGGCATTTTCGCTAGCAAAACTTCTACACTGTGTGGGTTTTGGATGAGAATATTAATTTTAAAGATTTTTATGAAATATTCTAAACCCGTAAAAAGAAAAAACTCTATAGGCTGTCATGGGCTAACTTCCACATTTGAAGATTCGGTATCTTTGTGAGCAGAAACTATCCTGACTTATTACTAGTCCTCAGCTGCAAAATTGCTAAGAAGTCTCTCGAGCCCTTGGGCTCCCTTCTTCGAGGTGGAACTTTGTCTGAACTATTTTACTCGGATTTTTTTTAAAATGTATGAGATTATCACTTGAAAATAATGTTGCGTGTGATGATTACATGAGGATGTGGACGTAAAAAACTGTCAATTAGCTTACGAACCAGGTTCATACATGAGATACATAAGATATGGAAGAGAAGTGCATGATCTGAACCATCCATAGTCTGACGACTAACATATTCAAATTCTAACTATCATCCCACCTTTCGCATATTAATTTATTCCACGGATTCCCACCCCCGAGAAGTTTGTACAAGCTCAGCACACCAAAATGTATATACCATCCATACGTTCGAAAAGAACCTGGACTCTCTTACTCTTATTTACTCTTGAGGTATTACATCTTTGGTCTATGACACTCAGGGTCGAGAAATTATGAGTTTCTTTTATACCCCATCTTTAGCTGGGAAATATTTGGAGCTTTTCTGTTATTCACTAATTTTGAGGGGAGGGTATCTGCTCACCTCGAGGGAAAATGGGAGTTATCATGGATTATGTGTCAGGGTGAATATTAGGAAGTTGGTTCAGTTTGACTTATTATGATACTTAATCTTAGTGGAGATGTTGTGTCGGTAGTAGAAGATAGGATATAAAGTGTTAGCAGGCACTTACTTAAAGTTATATAACCTGATTAGAGTCTAGGTTAAATCTATCATATACTGCGCGATTAAGTCATTGAAGGTAAAAGTTTGCGGTGAAGAGATTGGAGACTAATACTGGGAAGTGTGGCCATGGGATCATATGCCCAGATCCGCTGAGAAGTAGACGAGCGGTGTGGTCAACTGTTGTTTCGACTTCCAATAATGATGTTCGAAGTTTAGCTTTGATATCTTCCCAAACTGATTCATTGGCTGTAATTTGACTTTTGTCTTCGTTGGCAGTAATCCCAATGATGGTTCCTTGAGTGCTCGTAGTCTCGTCGATGTATATTGTGATGGCTGTAAGAGGGAAAGTTCCCCCAGAATCCTCGATACTAAAGACATTTTCTGCCCCATTTAAACCAAACATGCAACTTGGGAATGAGGTTTGATTTGCTTGTTGATCAAAACCAAGATGTCACCTGCTCATTGCGGGAATAAAGGTCTCTCTTTCAAGAAATGGAAGGAGATTTAGGAAGATTAATGCAACTTTAACTATTGATTGTCCCAAAAGTGTTTCTGTGTATGTCTTATTATTAAGTGTGCCAAGGAGGAGTTGAGCTGCTTGTTCACGTCGGCTAGCTTTTTTGCATTTGAATGCAAAAACCACATACCTTGTGTTTGGAGTAGAATTTAACTTCTAGCTTTTAGTACCTATTATTACTCAAATATTAGGTACTCATAAGAACTTGCCTCTTTTTTGTTCGTCCGAAGGGTTTAAATAACTTCCGACTGTGTTAAAGAATTTTTGCTAAAATCATTAAAAAATTGTTCTTGAACTGAAGTGCGATAGATAATTATACAACAAAACTTTTATGGGAAAGCTTAACTTAATTATTAGCAGCTAGGTAATTACTGACGGGGGAAGAACAGGGAATGAAGATATGAGATGAGATGAGATGAGGTTCTGAATTAAAAGCTATTATTATGTATCTGTCTGATGGTTTTTTGTTTGAAATAAAGGCTGCCTGACTCCATGCATAAAGGGTTGAAGTGAATATTGAATATTGATTAGGGCTGAGTGATAGTATGGTGATGAGAATTTAGATGTGCGGTCTGACGAGCTTGGGGTGTTTGCTAGAGTGATTAGATGGAATGGGGTGGGATGGGGTGAGAAGTCTGGAACTATTTATTAGCCAATATGGCAATAAGTGTGAATGTAGTAACGAGGCGGGAACTACCAGCAGTATGGCTATATATTCGTTCATCTTCCGTCAATGATATGGAACTCTTAGCTACGAGATGCTGAATACCTGGATGTAGAGTATTCTTACACTAATCTCACCTCACCTCACCTCACCTCACGTCAACCACCCATTTTTAAACCAAGAACCTGACCAATAGACGAATAATCGCAACATATCAAACCCTCAAACAAGCAATCAAAAATCCTTAATTTTCATGCCTCATTCGCCAATACTCCTCAAATGCAAATTTCACAATACCTAGATAAACGAGTGCATAGCATCTAGCATTGGAACATTCAGACATAAAACAAAAATCCCTTACTAGCCCTCTCCATCCGAGCACTAGAACTCCTTCCCACATACGACAAGAACTTCAAGAGTGAATTCCTCCTCATAAAACAAGGTAAGATACTTACTTCCCATCCAAGATAGCCTCGAAATCTTTTGTTTAGAAAGAGAGAGACAAAGTACCTAGACAAAGATCAACAACCGCAAAACCTCGAAAATACACGCTTCTATTCCTCTTCCAAGACGCGTAAAACTCTGAATTTGAGATCTCCAAACATGCAGAATTCAAATCCCGTTTCCAAAATGTAAAACTCCACCCCCTTCCCCAAGCCGAAACACCCTCCCCCCCCCCTCTTAAAAATTGTGAAAAGTGAAAAACCACTTCAGATGTGCAACAAAACTTTTTAGTATTGTGCTTATCATGTGATGATATTTGATAAGGAAGGATATTGGATGAGAATCTTGGGATTGATTGCCTAGTCTTGGGTTGTGCGGTGTGTGTTTGCGTCTATAATTAGTGCTTTCTATTATTAAGTATTTGTATATGTTGGTTGTTGCCGATTGAACTCAAAGTACTTGAGAGATGGGAGATCAGATCCACTAGATCTTGAGATGCTTGCTTTAACATCTTTGGGTTCTGGGAGAGAAAATAAATGATGAAAACTTCATTTAATGCTCATCCGCTTAGTAGGCGATACTCCCAGTATCACCTGAAGGTTAAATGCTTCCCTTCTAGATGCAATGCGCGGGAATCATGATAGGGATATTAATTACTATTCAACCTTGCAGTTTGCTGATGTTATCTTGTAGAGTGAAGACTACTCACTACAGCTGGATATTTCGATTCCTCTCCGTTCATGACATTCGAGAGTTATGAGTAAGGTTAAAACCATTGAGCAAAACAATGCGAAGTTCCAAAAGACCTTCTTCTTCTTCATGATGAGTCCGTACACGTACCCATTGATGGCTACATCTTCATCTAGCTTAGACTCAAGATGTACCGAGCAAACTTGTAGAGATGTGTTTTTGAAAAAGTCGTCGAAAGACATGCCACTTAGTAATTCATAGGTAAGGAAGCAATTTTAGGATTCAAAAAGTCCCGGAAACTCTATTAGTGTGAGGTTTTATTTCTGCATTCAAATGAGTATTTGCTTTATAGAATCTGATGTATTATCGTATGTTTCGTCTCTTAAGCCTTATAAAATATCGGCGATGAGTCGGTATTTGAACAGAGACCTTGGGGCTGTTTTTGAGGACTGCGTGTGGTGATGTTTGCAGCGATGTTAAGATTACATATAGGTATCAATACTATAATTAACACAGCCACCCTGCCTGCGGTGGTACAGAATATCAATGTTGGTAGAGGAGAAGAAAATGATTCGGAAGGGTCGAGATCTCGTAAATACTCGCGGAGTAATAAGTAAGCATCACTTGACTTGGGCTGTCATCTGTCATCAACGTGATTTGATCTTATGATTCGGGCATTCCCGAGCCTTAACCTTACCCTAGGTTTAGTAGATAGTATTCTAAGCAAAATTCCTCAAGGTCAAATCTTGCTACAGTACTGTACCGTGCGTAAAAGGTATTGTCTATGCTCAGACCAAAAGACAATAATGAAGCAATTTCCCAACATCAAAGTTCAAACAATGCACAAGTGGAGTTTACAAACGGCCATGATGACATCATAACTTTATCACCCAAAATTTGCATCGTCAAACTTTCATCGAACAGCTCATCGCCACAATAAAGGATATCCCGGGACACAACAGCCTTATGAAATTTTGGTAAAGTGTGACAAGGGAGGCAATTTTATCTTATTTAATTTCACCACGAAGAGAAATAAATCCCTTGCTGATGTTTGTTTTGTTGGGAGAAGCAGAAGATTTAATTACCTACCGATGATTTGTTCTCGTGGTACAAGTTTTACCGCAACATACACCAACCAGACAGACCTCAGCCGCTCTAATCTCATCCCACGGGCGCTGCTAAGTGACTCTGGAGTACATCAGGTCAGGTTAATGACATGCCGACCGGTGCGATGCGATACGATATAATTGAGGCTTAAGCTTTGGAAGTGGTCACCAGCTTAGTACCTACATTCGCTCGTGTCGCTTTCCCCGAGTATTGTGATAATATTATGGCATTGTCTCGGAAAGTAAAAGAGATGGGTCTCCATGGCTAATAAGTGATTGGGCGCTCTGAGCCCGAAGATACCCAATGACGTTTAAAAGTACCCCGCCAATAAGATAGATGATAAGCCCTTCCCAACTTCTCAAGTAAGATCACTAGACGGCCTGGTATCTGTCAAAAAAGCTTCAAAAACCACTTGGAAAACCCGATATCACGACTAAACCATAATTTCCGTGGAGTATTGGGATTCATTGGGTTGCCTTATGTATGAATTGATATATTTGATATAGATTCTAGAAGATGAAGGAAAATGGAGGAAAATTAAGGAAGATTAAAACTAGTGGGGTAATTTACATTTTCCATCAATTTCGTAACATCATCTCGCATCAAACTTGGAAAATCTTCAGCTTCTTGCTGCAGGCAGCTGAGCCATCCAGGGCCAGGCAAATCCCCGGAAAATCCCTTAAAACGGTAAAAAGGTGGAAAAGGTCATCAAAAGTATCCAAAAGGGTTCAACCGCGCGCCAAATAGAAGATGAGATATTCCTTAATTTGTGGATAATTTATCATTCTGTACATGATCACGCATATCCGATAGAACCGCTCGAAGCAGGTTCCTTGCATTACCTTAGTTTTCTGTATTCCCAACCTTCTCAAGGGTTATTGAGTACCTACCTACCTTACCTACCTTATCTACCTTACCTACTTTACCTACCTACTTACCTACTTGGAATCTCCAGCCACCTCCTTCGAAATCAAGCGCTGTTGTAACTTGTCAACTTTGGGCTTTTACTAACCAACCTGACCCTGTAAATTCCCATATCTCACCGACATTCACTTCTTCTTCTGTCGCTTTCTTTCCCCTCACTCGTCATATTACGACATTACCTTGGGGTGTGACTGTTGTGATTTTGTTTCGATTTATTCCATCAAAACCTTCACAACAACACACAACACACAAAATACAAAACAATTATTTACCATCGTCTTATCGCGCCTTTGAATCTACAGGAATCCAGTCATCAAGTTTAAACCCGTCAAAAGCCTAATTATTTATTAGTGCTAATCATCACAAATCTCGAAAGCGAACAGTCAGCGAAGCATTTTCCTGTCGCAATTCGAGAATACCCCGCCATCAATCATCATGACTTCTTACGAATATGAATATGAGACGGTCGAAGAACCACGTCGACATCGATCTCATCGTCATCGAAAAGATGATCGCGAACCAAGATATGCTGATGAGCCACGTTACGTCGAAACTCAGGAAACTTATATTCGCTCAGCCGCTACCAAGTCTCCGGTAGCTTATGCACCCGATGCCCCCGTCAGAGAAAGAGAAAGAGAAAGAGACAGAGAAGTTGCTCAAACTAGAGAACTCGTTCGTCAACCTCGTCGTGAAGATAGCGATTTATCAGTCGAAGAAGTTAGAAGGGATTTTCCCCCACCAGCAGCGGGTGGTGCCTATATTGACCAACGTACGACGGTGCGTGAGGCTAGGTACGGCCCGCCAGCCCGTCGCTCTCGATCCGTAGGGCGTGATGGCCGATACGGAGAATACCTTAGTGACAGCAGAGGTGATCCACGACGCTCTTTCCAAGAACTCGATCGACGAGATGATTATTATGAAGATGCAGAACTCGAAGATAAACGATCCCTTTCACGAAATCAAAAAATTGCAGCTGCCGTTGGGGGTGCTGCTTTAGCAGTTGGTGCAAAGGAATTATGGGATCGAAGATCGGCCGAGGGTAGACCGGTCGAGCGAAACCCGTTAGCTTCTGCTATGGTCGGAGCTGCTGGGGCTTTGGCGGCATATGAGGGAACAGAACTTTACGATAAACACGGAAACAAAGAAAAGAAAGTCAAGAAGTATGCTGTTCACAGAGGTCGAAATGGTGAAGTTCAAGAAACCTATTACTCTGAAGAAGAAGAGGAGATCAAACCCGAAAAGAAAAAGGGTCGCCGCAAGTCAATTGTTGATAGTGCTATGGCTCTTGCAGGTCTAGGTGCCGCCGCAAAGGGTGTTGAACATCATCGAGGACGCCGAGGAAGCGGTGATAGCTATTATGAGGAATCAACCTCAAGAAAGAGCAGATCCAAGTCAAGATCCGGGGAGGGAACTGCCAAATATCAACAAGCCGCCAAAGCAGCTCTCTTAGCTGGTGCTGCGGAAGCATTCCGAGTTCGAAATGAGCCTGGAGCTTGGGGTGGTGAGAAGGGAAAACGTATTCTCACTGCCGCTATCGGAGCTGGTGGTATTGATGCTGCTATTGACAAAGATGCCGATAAGAAGAGCAAGCGTCATATTCTTGAAGCAGTTGTTGGAGGTCTCGTTGGAAATCGGGCCATTAATGGATCACGAAAGGATGTCGAAGAAGATCCTGTTACTGGACGTTCCCGATCCAGATCTCGAGCTAGATCTAGAGCACGTTCTTCATCCCGAGGTGGAGGAGGTGGTGGTGGAACCGGTCTTGCTGCACTTGCAACTGCTGGTCTTGGGGCTATTGCTGGTAAGAAATTACTTGATCGTTCCAGATCCCGTTCAAGAGCTGGTTCTCGTTCCAGAGCTCGCTCCCATTCACGCGGACGCAGAGATAGTTACAGCCGCAGTCCATCACCAGACCGTAACAAGCGTAGCAGAAGCAAGAGTGTTAGTGCAATGGCAAGAAAGGGTTTGGCTGCTCTTGGTATTGGAGCCGGAGCTGGAGCTGCTGCTAATGAAGTCGGTCGCAACCGTGATCGTAGTCGCAGCCGTAATCGCGATGATTATGATGACTACAGTGATTACGACGATCGCTCAAGAAGAACTCGAGGTCAAAGAGGGGATGTATATGGTAACCCACGATATTCTGAGTCTCGTGGAAGTGTAGACAGTCGTGGAGGTGCTAGGGCAAGGGATGGACAGAGAAACAAGAAGGTTGCTGAAGGAAAGAATGGATATACCAGTGATGATTCTTTGATATCTTCGTCAGAGGATGAGAGGAGGGTCAAAAAGATGAAAGGTAAGCAATTTATTACAGCTGGTTTGGCAACTGTTGCCACAATTCATGCAGCACATAATGTATACTCAAGCATGGAGAAACGTGATGCGCGACACAAGGCTGTTCAGGAAGGAGAAATGACCCCAGAGGAGGCGAGGAAGCTTAGGGCAAAGGCTGCATTGCAAGATGCAGCATCTGTTGGAATTGCTGCGCTCGGTATCAAAGGAGCCATCTCAGAAATCAAGGAAGCAAATGAGATACGACACGAATGTAAAGACTTCCGAGAGAAGAAAGGTGAACGTCATAAGAAACGTCTTGAAAGACAAAAGAAGCTTGCAGAGAACGGCGGAAGAAGACAAAGAGATGGTTCTCGCAGCACTTATTCTCCCTCCGATAGTCGCTACGATGATCGATATGATGACCGCCGTTACAATTCGGGTCCTCGCTATTATGATGGAAATCCATATGCTACAGGTTTACCAGCTCCACCTGTTGGATATGAAAGATAATCCATATCCTTCAGCGCACATCGATGAGTTCGTCATCCACATTCATTTTTCCGGCTTTCAAACAATATAATGCCTTTGTTCCAGCTTCGCCTAAAATATCATTTCGATCGCAGATTTGGAAACAACGAAATATCTACATAGGAGTTCTACAGTGCGGTGCACCTACGGGGTCGGTTGCATCTTTTGGGTCTTTCTTCGGCGCAAAGATGATTTAATGAGTTCACGACCATCACAAAGTTTCTCCATGCCTTGACGATTTTCATATATTTGTTTCATATTTTTTTTTTTTACACATAACACCCAGACGTTGTTTTTTGATTTTACGTTTTCATTTGTGTCGTTATCTACCATTCTTCATTTCAAGCTATAGGAGATAGATGAAGAAATGTTACAACGATCTTACCCAAACCAATTCCGAGTTCACATTTTATATTCTCCAATTTTAAATGAGAACCATAACTGATTGGTATATTTCTCCATAATAGCTCGCTCCCATCGCCATTAAGAAAGCTAGTTCAAGAAGCTTATGTCCCCGCGAATTAAAGTGTGATAACGTACAAGTACAAACCCGCATCTACGAATAAGACACTTGTAACGATAACGTGCGGACAACGAAGTGGAACGGAAGGATGACGATGGATTGGATTGGATGGGTGGGTTTATTTAGTGCGGGATTTAGGAGGATAGGATATACGTACACACGATTTACGAAACGAAAGATGGGATAAAATTTACAAATGAGTGAAATTGGATAGGCTAGGAGATGCGATTTGTTACGGCAAAACTTATGAATTGATGACTAGTTTCGATCTTGGTTTTACTTCTTTTTGTTGGTTATGGTTTGGATGGAGGATTTATTTTGGTGCGGTTTTGAGGGATGGGGATGGGGGATGAGGATGTTTTGGTTGGTTAGTTGGTTGTTGGGAGGAGGATGGGGGATGAGGGATGAGGGATTTTCGATAGGGAAGGATGCAGATGCGGGTGATGATGCAGGTGATGATGATGATGAACGATGATGGCATGATGCATTTGGTGGGTGGGTAGGCGGTGAGGGAAAGAAGTGGAATGTGGAATGTGGAATGAATGGATGGATTTCTCTATCTTTTTTCTTTAGATGATTTTTTTGATGTTTTGCTCTTTTTTTTTTCCTTTTGATTTCCTTTTTGGTTTTGTTTTTTTTGGATTCGGGTTGGTGGATGGGGTGGATGATGAAGGATGAAGGATTTGGTGGAGGGAATGATATTTTTTAGTATTGCTTAGGGTATGATATGATAGGATATGATAGGATAAGCTACTATGGATCTATCAATCAATCATCAATTGGATCTTTGTAAGACTTACACAGTATGTTCTTTAATTTATGATTGGAAAATTGATTGTGAGATTGTGTGATTGTGAGAATGTGTACAGTGTGATTGGTATAGATAGTGATATAGGTAAACACTAGGTAAATAAAACACTCATTTACAGAGTATGGAGTATGGAGGGAGTATATACTATATAGATTGATCTAGCAGGTCCAGAGTCCAGACAGATCCGGGTTTAAGGGAATGAACTCTAGAGTGGGTTGTGGATTTTATGTTTGATGTGGATGTGGATGTGGATGGGATGTCGTCATTTTTGAGATCGCATGCCGTGTACTGGAATATTGGGTGTGGATATAGGATATAGGATATAGGATATGGGATAGAGATGTAGATGTAGATGGATGTAAAGGGTAGATGGGTAAATGATATGGTGATGAATAGGTGATAGATTATGTAGATGGAGATATATATATATGGTTGTAAGTTGGATTTGGGTTTGGAGATTGGGGAAAGCTAGAAAGAGGGAAGGCGAACTTGAGGATTGAGATTGAGATTCGTGGTGAGTGGGATGAGTAAATAGATAGATAGATGGATGGATGGAGTAGATTGAATACTTAAAATATGGATTATGCTTATTGATTGATAGATTGATCAATCGATTGATTAAATGGTAAGAGTTAAATGAATGAATGGATGATACATAGTACATGTATTTGGACTCTTGAAGTGTACTTTGATATTGAGTATCTAGTAATTTGTTAATATAAGTGTTGAGATTGTGGATGGATAAAAGATGGATGGATGAAGAGTTTGAAGTATGGGATAGGTAATATGAAAAGTATAAAAAGTTGATTGATATCTGGGAATTTGAATAGAGAGTGTATAGTGTTTATAAATGGTATTTATTTTGAGTATATAGGTATGTGAATATTAATGTTGATGTGCGGTAGAATTGGAGAGTTGAGCTGTTGTGAGAAAATAGATGATAGGTTAAATGCATCTGAATGCTGCAAAAGTTGTAAATTGAAACTTTGATGATTTGATCGCTGGGCATGGTGGCATGATTTGTATGTGTATATGTAGCGTTACGGTATTCTTCCTCACGAATTTGGAAAGATGAAAGTCTGTATATACGGAGTTATCGTGGAATATCAATTTTTTGAATATCACATTTTTGATTTTCCATCACTGCGTTTCTAACTTTTCTTTAAATTCTCCCCAAAATCCGTCTCCCACCGAATTTTCCGATCCTCGATATCGTCTCCAGTTCCTACTACTTTCACATGCATCCACACTAACAACTCCATCCAATCATTCATTAGTCCTTCCACAAAAAAATACCATTTTGCTCCGTTTGCTTCAAATCGTCTCCTCGCTTACTAGCTTCTGAAAAAATTCTCTCGCGCACAGACCATGCGAAAAATCTATATAGGATGGACTTCCCTCCCAAATTTTCTTTCTTCTTCATCGACAATACTGTAAGTAAAATCTACCCCCTACATTTCACATCTTCCTCCAAGACGACTCCAAATTATCTCTCTATCTCGTCTCGAATACTCACTAACATATCCTCCCCCGCATAGTCAAAGAATCATTTCTTTAGTAAACGTCCTTCTTCTGTGTTCTCTACAAGAGCCACAGACTCCAACCGAGACGATGAGCCGAACCTCAATACCCTAGAGTGAAACCGTTTTGCTTTCGATCTCTCTGCAAAGAGGGCGTTTTCTCTTTTCGAGAGGAAATGTATAGAAAGTGGTGATGATCTCGACCTTTTGGCGGTTCTCTTAGGAGACTACCTCTGGGTGGGTGTTGATGGTCGTCTGATCGGTTTTTTTTTAAACTTTTTTCATTGCGTTCCTGGCCGTGCTGGGGGGTGAAGAAGAAATGGGATGGTTTGGTGGATGAGTTTTGTGTGCAAAGATATTTGCGATGGGTCATACGGGTATGCAGAGAGCTTTCGATGGTGTAGATGTATATGTCAGATCCTTGTTTCGTGGTTTATGTGGTCATGGTTGCTGGAAAGTTGTGGTTACAAATGTAAATAATTCATCCCAATTGAAAACATTTTCTCTTGGTTCAGTTAAACCTTCTGAAATCAATGATCACTCTAACACCTTGCTCAATTGACCTCTTCCATTCATGACTCGATCTCACTTTATCCTTCTATTTGAGTAATTAAAATGGAACTTTGATGAAGGATTTTTTTGAAGCATCCTATTGCCCAATGAATGCATTTACCTATTCACCCAAACCCGCGGCGTTAAATATCATGATGATTCATTAATTATTAATCACATTGAATCACCATAACATTTCCATCAACAACACCTCTAAAATAATCCAATGAATCAATCTCTACTTTCCATATGTATTAACCCATTATAGGTATCATTACTCAATGCCATCGTCTACTTATCTATGATTCAAAAATATTACACTCAAAATACAAAAGTATCTATCTACCTCCCTATCACACTTAAGATAATATAATATAACAATATAAATGTAACGATACTGTACTGGAGGCAGCGGCTGCCTAAGGTTCGTCGGTTGGTAGTTATAGGTTAAGGCTTTATCACTGGTATTCACTTGGAAATGAAGTCGTTACTAGATCAAGTAGAATATAGGTAAACTAATTGATAACTAAGTTGAATACGAAGCTCGTATACTATGAAATTATTCTGATTATATAATAATCCCTTTCCTGAAGTTTTAAAAAGCTTATACTCTTAAATACTCTTAAAAATCTTAAGGAATCTATATTTCTAGAGACTTCATTATGTAATCCTTAATCTGCTTTAGAACACTAATCCTGGGACAATTCGTCTTCTAGGATAATTTAGCTCCTAGGACAATTGTCCTGAGATACTTATTATCCTAGGACATTCTATCTTAGGACAAATACTGTCCTAGCTTATCCTGAGTCCTAGGATACTTGTCCTGTACCATTGTAATTGCCTAACCGTTTGTCCTAGGATTCCTAGGTTCCTTATCGATAAGGAACCCCCTATAAACCACGGTTGAATCACATCCCCCCTGTTTTCGGCAGCTAAATCACCGACATCTATAATACTACCATAATCCAAACCACGATTCGTGACAATAAAATATATTACTGATGGGAAATATTCATATGTCTATCTCATCTCCTTTTTATATATATACTGGTATACTCTATTTCAAAGAATCAGTTATTTTTAAAGTAAGAGGGGGGAGCTTGGGGAAAGAGAATGATGAGCGCGGTAGTGAGAGTATGGTCTTAGTGGTAATAGTATTTAAAATTGAAATTGTAAGATTGGTTATTGTGATTTATTGAAAGTCAGGTTGGTGGTGGGTTTATGATTCGGGATTGATTTGTTATGTTATTTTGATTGGTATTGGTCTGTTAATTATGTTGTGATGATGCTTTTGGGTTTGTTGAGGTTTAGGGGGTTTGGGAGTTTTGGAGGTTTGAGGGAGGTTTGAGGGAGGTTTATGGGGTGGTAGGTTGGGTATAGGGAAGTTAGATACATAAATATATGATTTTATATCTTTAGTGATAAATTGTTTTTGTATGAAGCTCCCTCTTGCATTTTGATACATCAACAGAAAAAGAGGAAAACCATAGATAATAATCATTAATGAAAGTGTCAGCCTAACACCACCACAAGCAAACCTAAACACCATCATCGTCATATATCAAACACCTAAGAATAACCAATCACCTATAACACCGACACCCCAATTCTTCACTCAACAAACAACCCCTTCTCCTTGTGCCATTCTTCAATACTAAAATCGCCATATCCATCATACACCTTTTTCTTCCCTTCCGGCCATCTAACATACTCCGGTTTACTATCCCCCTTCACACAAACCATTTCCTCCACAACCGGCAACTCGGTATCAATTGCACTCGCAAACGGATGAATTAACTCCGGCCATGTTTTATCCCACAACCAAAGCATCGACGCACATTCCGTACAAAAATTGCGTTCAGAAGTGCATTTTTTTTCAGTTGCTTTGCCACGATCTTTAATGGCGTTGTATTTCCTAGCGGATTAGTTAGTTACGTTGAAACGAAATAGTGAAGAAATGGAAGGGGAGGATACTTGATGTATTCTTTGCCTTTGGTAATTTGCAGTGTAGATGCTATACCACCAAGATTTACAGTCCCGCCATATCCTCCGCATTTACGACAGATAGAACATGCGCAGAGTTGGTAGGGGGCCGGAGTATGTGATTCCAAGGTGAATTCTACGAGTCCGCATTGGCAGCTTCCTTTTAGTTTCCTAGGGTGGATATAGATGTTAGCGGGGTAGGTTAGGTGGGTTAGAAGGGGAGGACTCAGGAGGGGAGTATTTTTTATTAATGGGGAAATGTTTACATTGGCATTTTGAGTAACCTTAGTTTGTTTGTGTGATTTTTTAGCTTGGTGAATCTGGGAATAGAGTTGAGGAAATATATAGTTTTTATTAATGGAGGATGTTGTCTTAATTATCTTCTATATATATACCTAGGTACCTTACACCACTGACCCCTCTTCGGAAGGAAGCCCACGTCATAAAATACGTGGTGAAGTCCTCGGAACAATAGAAAATCCGCCCGCTGCAACAGATGTTCATCCAAATAATCCATAACATCAGATACCTAGGTAATTTGAGATTAAATATAAATAAACAACCATGAGTACATTTGGGAGCCCTGGTGGGCGTATGATCAATAATAAACCTTCTCCGTAAGTTGTTTTTGTTATATTTTCTTGATACTATGGAGATATTTGAGAAGAAGAAGGCTAATTTATACTTTGCGATATAGACCGGAAAGAGGAAGTTTTCCGCTGGATCATGATGGTATGATTTCCTTTCCTTTACTTTTCTTTTCTTTTCTTTTCTATTCTATTACACATGTACGAGTGTGCAAACGAGATAGGATACCAGGTGAATGGGATGTGAATAGCGAATATGCCAACGAAATACTAACGCGACGATGCGATAACAGGCGAATGCAAATCCGTTATGCAAAGTTATCTTAATTGCATGAAGAAGGTTCGCGGTATGAATGATCCGGAATGTAGGAATTTGGCGAAATCGTATTTGTCATGTCGGATGGATAGGTATGTTCTTGGGTTTTATATGTGTATATTTGGATTGGATAATTGGGAAAAGACTAATGCGTCTGGTGTGCGGTAGGAATTTAATGGCGAAGGATGAATTTAAGAATTTGGGGTTTGCGGATGAGGGGTCGGATTTGAAGGGTGTGGATAAGAAGAATGAGGCAAAGGATGGGGATGCGGATGCAAATAAACATAAGAATGAGTTAAGGTGGTGAGGTGGTGAGGTCGGTTCGAGAAGCTATTTGAGGCGAGAAGGTGCAAACGAATGAAGCACCAAGGACTAGCGAAATGGGCATCTTATATCATTTGTACAATACAGCATGGGATTGGCGTTTCGGAGCGAATATAAAGGATGGGAGTTTGATTGTTCCAAGAGAATATCGGAAGAACTAATTTGTTCTCACAAACAGGGAATATTATTCAACTCCAAGGACATTTATATTCTATATTACAATTGTGTTTGTAGTTTCGGAATTGGTGATATATACCAAAACTATGGCTGTCTTGAACGGCACTTGTATGTCTCTGTGAAGGGACAATCGATAAGCTCTATGGATTAGATTTATGGATTTTCATGTTAGACTTTCAGCTCATCGTTCTGTTGTCATCACCCTCCCCTAGCAATGTCATATCCCTAGATATAAGAGTGTAGGCAAATGCAGATGATATTATATTGCTCTTAATTTTCCCCCACGAGTTCATGAAGTCTATTGCGCCCGAAAGAAAAAAAAACAGAAAAGACATATCTTATTTCCAACATGGTGAACAATAGATTTCTATACAAAACTACTTATTAATCTGTATCGTTCACGACTTACTATATTTTTTTTGCAGGATTCCTATAATATTACAAATAACGTTTTGGAAAGATATATTTGTGAATTTCTGATTGTGTTTAGATTATGGAGGATACGTATGTTTATTTAGAGTAGTTTCGAAATTCTTGAATACTTGGTTTATGTTAGAATGTTAATTTTTTGGATTTTTTGATAGCTGAGTTATGTAAAACTTGGGAATTGTATTTAGTATTATCTTCATTTACTGAAAGCAAGTGTTACTTTTCCTGATCTTCTTTTGTAACTTGTATGCATCATACTGTTGTAAATTTGGGCTTTTGAAGCTGGTAAAATGCTAAGTGGCTTGGAATTATTGTGAAGTAGTGAAATGACTGCAATAACACGGTGATGTTGTTACGAAAGTACTGTCTCTGAAGGAAGAAAACTGAAGGGTGCATTACAAGGTGTGATTCTGGTTGCTCTCAGCCTACTTGACTCAGCTCAATCTATCAATGAGTTTCCTTCTCTAGGGAAAGACAAATAAAAGAAAGTAGCACTGAGTTAACGGAAGTATTACAGAAATGCTAAGACGCATCTCGACTCTTCTTACCATGGTAATGGCCATGAGTACACTATTGCCGAATACGAGCTGTCACATCCCAGACTTAAGTATTTCCTGCTCTGGCACCTGTCCACGAATTCTTATTATGCTCGTTGCCCATCTCCTTGACTTCTTCAATCGTAGCTATGGGAGCAGCCCACCATCCATCGCCTATTGCTTTTACTTACTAAGTAAGTCAACCATCCTTTGCAAGAACAGATGCATATCCCTATGTTTCATATCAGCTCCCGAGATATCAAATATGTTCCTTGAACTTTTCCGATCTTTTACTAATTACAGCTATAATAACTATTAATCCCGAAAAAAAAAAAAGAATTAACATGTTTTTATCACACACTTTGTGACTAACGATAAGGGTCTTGAAATACTCCAAATGCAATTTTATAGGCATATTTCTACTTCACGTATCGTATTAGACCTTCTTTATATTATTTCCCCTAATCATGTATAATATTTGGAATTTTGATGAGTTACTTGGAATTTCGTGAGCCAATTTGATTTTGATTTGCCGTCAGGAATTTTTTAGATTTCTTGAGACGAGGCTCGTTAGGAGGCCTGAATGTTCTCTTGTCACTGGAGCTTGGTTATTTTGGTGGTCTTTTCTCTCTTTGGTTCTCTGCCATAATGATGGAAGAAATTGTTGTGAATAGGATTATGTTTAGGGGGGAGAGTTTGAACAATACTTGATGACTTCAAAACAACTACGTAGTGATAGACTTTTACTATTCGATTTACCATTTTATTCGGAAAGATGTTTACTTGGTATATATGTTTTAAAAATGCTCCCGGTTCAATGTAAAGTATATACTTCAAGGTTTCAATCCTGTACTGTGTGTAAGACTCTGTGTGAGGAGAAAAATTATTGTTGTAGTAGGACGAACAGGAGGTGGAGAATGTGATATGGATTAGCCGGCTTGCATCTACTCAGAGCTTGGCATAGGAACTGTAGGAATTAGAGGACGGGTTTCATAACTTTTCCTTTCTCGATGTGTTCAACAAGGCTTGGTGGGCTAAACAGATATATAATGCTCTCAATTATTTATTGCTTACTTAGGTCCCTCTGGTATGAATCCTCGGTAAACACCCTTCTCAACTTCAACATACTTTCAATTCATGCTTGTGAAGAGATATTAAGACATAGAAAGGTTACAATTTCTTTAAATTGAAAATTTTACACTGTTTGCTGCAGGTTTCCTGTATATACAAGTAAATTAAACGCATATTGTGTATCATAGGACAAGATTAACATGCAACAATAGAGACAAAGTCTTCCACTTCTGCGTATTGCCAACTAGATACTTATGTCTCTTTTAAAGAAAAGCACCAACCCCATTTTTACAGCTTTGTTTTTACTCAAGCCTCAATGCCAAATTAGAAACATATTCACTGTGAATGACAAGCTGTATGAAAGTAATTCTTGATGGTGATTCTTGTCCACTAAGCAAATCCTCGAAGTGGTTAGACCGCCCAGATCAGGCTATTGTGAGACCTTGATAATAACAGTAGGAACTTCAACTTTGAATTTGTTTGCTTCAACGACCTCCATTCAGAATCTGTAGGTTACTTTTCCCAAGACTCCAAACATCTGAAATACTATTAAAAGGGTGAAATTACTAAGTGTATATCAAAGCTCGGACCAAGAAAACATCCTGCACGGGCCTCTCTCAACATGGCTTCAAGACAAAGATCTCATGGCAAACAATCCGAACAATCCAAACCAAATAATAGTAAAAAGACTCAACCTAAACATTCTTATAATCTTAAGGGGAGAGTCTTCAGTATGGATAAATCAGAACCATTTATTGATTCTGGCTTGATTGCCGTTTCTCTTGTTATTAAATCGCAAACCGGCCCACACTTTGTTTTTCACTATCCTCCTCGACCATCCTTCGCTCCACCCCTACGCAACTACAGATATGGTACGGAAACTGATCAAAGTGAGATTGAAGAACATGCAGATAGCGACGAAGATGACAGCGACGACTTCTCAGAATTAGAAGAAGATGACTCAATTGCTTCAAAGCTTGGAAAATTGAATTTGAGCGGCAAGGGGATGAACAGTGGAAATGGCACTAGATCGCGTCACGTGGAGATTGAAGGCGATGATCACCTTGAAGGCAAAGATGGCGAGCAAATCGTTCCTTGGGAACAATTTGGGGAATTTCCTACCGTCGATCTTGCTAGTATCCTGACCCCACCACGCGCATACCATAAGAAGAAGTTCGAGTTGTCAATTGACAACCTCTACTTCGTTTCCTACCCGTTGCACATCCGCGAAGATGGATTCTGGAAGAAGCCGAAAAAGCTAAAGAAGGGTAAAGAGGTAGCAAATGATGGAGATGAATTGAAGGGCGGTTCCGTGGCTAGCAGTGCTCAGCCAAAAAAAGGCAGTGGTTCGGATGACGGTGATGATCGTGGAGAAATGACAATGTTCAACATTGTTTTTGTTGTTAGCTTGCCTAGGCATGAACAAGATGAGAGAATTGAGGAACTCTATGAGCATGTTATCAAGACTTTCAACAAGGCTCTCAATCATGCTCAAGCTCAGGGTAATTATGTTTGGAAGGAATCTGAGACTATTCTAGGCATGAAGGAGAGAGCCCGTGAAGATAGTAAGTACGCCTTAAACATGAATCAACCACATGATCTAATTTGTTGACTAGAACGACCAATGAGTCAACTATGGAGCCAAATCTTGATCAAATCTACATTGGCAGATGCGATGCGCGACGTTTACGATGCTGTTGTCAACAATACCATCACCACCGTCTGCCTCGACACAAAACCTCCCATTGATCTCTCTCTACATATCCCAATTCCAACATTTTTGATGAGCTTCCCGAATCCTAATGAAAGAGCTAAACCTGGTGTATTACTTTCCAGCGCCAACCCTCTTGTCGATGAGGAAGGTAATCCAGATCCCACGCAGCTAGATAAGCACTTTGCTCTTCTACTTCTTGAGGATGAGGTAGATGTCATTGCAGAAATAACATCTGAAGATACCGAGCTTTCTGCTCCTTTGATTCAATTCATTAAGTGGGCCAAACCTACTTTGTCTTTCCAACAAGTCGCTCAAGCCAACAATGTTGGTCTCGATGAAGTCATCACTCTTGCACAACATTTGATTTACTGGCGCAAAGCAATCGCTATTCCTCCTATTCACGCTCGGGACATGTTTATTGTTTCACCTAATTGTGACATGCATAAGTTAGTTCCAGCAAGTCAACAGTGGAAAAAAGCATTTCCTTTTGCTCCCTCTTTACAAAGCTTCCTTGCACAAATCTCTTATGCTCCACGCGCCTACAAGGCTTTCGTCCCGTCCAAAAGTCATCGTGAGAAATATATGGAAATGCTTGCATGGCTTATTCGTGGAGGCTGGGTTACTCATCTGCGAACTTTCTGTTGGATCTGGGTCTGGCCTGAGATCATTTACGAGGTCGACTATCAATTGAAAGCAGAAGCTATCGAAAAAATAAAGAACCCACCTCTTCAAACAGCACCTGGATCCCCAGAAGAAGCAAATGATGTTGAGAATGGGACACTGGCTCTCGATCCAACAGCTCCACTCACCACCGAACAAGCAGCGGAAGCTGCACGCCTTGAGAGACTCGCTGCTAAGACAGTAGCAGAAGCTAAGGCAGCCGAAGATGAATTTGAAAAGATGCCCGTTCCAGATGCTACCGAACATCCTTCTATGAACCATGCAGAACACTTGAAGAACATGTCCTCCTATATCATCGTCGATCCTCACAAAGCTAGTCACGTCGAGACGATGTACATCGCAGCCATCGGCAAGCGTTGGACTGATCCTAAGGCAAAAGCATTGTGGCCAAAGTTCGTAAAGTATTTCAATGGAACAACCGCTTTGGAGGATATTTGGGCCAAGGAAGGAATGAAGCGTAAAGAGACATGGAATATTTTATTGACTTATCAGGAGCAGCTTCTAGTGATGAAGCATTGGTAGATGTTTCTGATTTGTATTTTCATTTCTCATTTTCTGTAATGATCTTTTGTGGAAATTAAGAGATGGGCGTTATGATGATGATTTACGGTGATATTAAGGATTATACGGCGTGATATGGATCAGGAAAGGATGCGATGATACCATGGCTTTAGTGGATTTTTCATGATGTGATACCCTTCCACATGATTTTGCCTGAGAATTAATCAAGCTATTTACTTTCGTCTGACCTTATGTGTTAGCTATTCACTGAATCATATGGTAAGATTACAAATATGTGCAGTAAAAACGAAAAGCTATATACACACTGTGAAAGCAAATACTAAAATTTGGCCATCACCCGTCCAAATGGATGCTGCGGAGGGGATGAAAGCAATATTGGCCCGAATTATGGCAATAACTGATACATTCAGCTGCTAAGACAAAACGAGCGGACATCCAAGGAAGCAAGTTGATTTAAGATCTGAAATATCACATCAATTAGAAGGGCGAACAGTATTTCTTACGATCATTTGAGGCAAAACCTACAATACTCAATATAAAGCAAAGTAAATTTTTTATCGCTATTACAGTTTCCAAAAGCCTACCAACTAGATCACCGGTAAAGATGATCGAAAAAATCAAACACAAAAGTAGAGAAAATTGCAAAGCAGAAAACTTTCCAAGCATGGTTTAGTGGGATCGAACTTACTAATAGTAATATATGCGTGAGGTGGCAAATTTGCAATTACACAACTGCAAGAAATTTTTATCAAGTAGTAGGATTACTATAAATAGGAAAAAATAGATATATGTAAGTACATCCCCTGATACATCTCTTGCGGATCTTACTTATTGTTAGATTTTATTAGCTCTGGTCCTCGCAACATGGGGGTTTGTTCCATCAACGAAATATATGCTGAGATGGGGTATTAGGCGCGCTGAATGCTGGAGAATTATCCATTTGATATGGGGATGAATTGGTGTTTAGATCTCGAATTTTGTGAGCCTTACTCGTGTATTATATGGTAAGGTATGTAGGATGTCTTGTATGAAACACATTTCGATGGATTTAAGAGTCCGTACAGTTTTAGAGTTTCTGGTTGGTAGTATGACTGGAGTCTTCAAAACATGTTGCAAGCCTGCAAGGGAGGGCTGATATAGTATTAGTATTATATATGATGTGGGTGGATGGATGAATTAACCGGCAAAGTATGTTGATATCTAGCTAATCAGCCTTGTATCAATATCGCGACGCTAGGAAGTCAATTGTGAAAAGGCTGCATGAGTGGAAATGAACATTAGGTCCCAAAAATTTGCTTACCATGAGAATTTCTTGAAAAGATATCGAAGCTCGGGGAAATAAGCTTATTGGATTAGAAATTTGGAAGAATGCATTGAAGGCTGTAGCTTAAATCATAACCGGTGAGTTTATAATTATCCTTAACACTATCTATTATCTTAATGACGAGTATAATAGCTCAGCTTGATGACAAGTTCATACTATTAGCTTGGTTAACCTGTAATATATCTACCCAATATAGGACATTTGGGCATTTAGGGGAAGTGGAGAGGGGACCATGGGAGGCGGAGAAGGAAAAGAAAAGGTGAATTTGAATCCAATGCACATTTTCGTGTTTGAATAGCTCTAGGAAAATTCCTGGTTAGTATAGGTTAAATATTGAAATTCAACAAGAGAAATCTCGGAAAACTCCCAGCAAAGGCTTGTGAAAATTATCGATGCGCAAAAGAAGAAGGTAGCAGGTCCCATAACGCTAGTACGGTTTATTCTAGAGGCATTGCTCTTCGCTGATGTACGAAGGAAAATTAAATTATGGTGAGCATAGTGGAGAATGGACAGTGGAAGAGCGCTGCATTGCTGTTACCAATTTACTTTCCACATATATCATATCGTCTAATTTGATTGTCGAGTCTAGACAAAATTGAAACATGAGAATTCTTAAATCCTTCTAATCTATTTATGTGCCAAGTATGAAACCTTGGAGTCAAAGTCAAATGCAGTCGAGTCTCTCACCCTTAATAAGGCGGAACACCATGGAACTATTATATCTATAAAGATCTTCTCTTTCTAGCAAGAGGGGTGTTTTATATCTCTTTATTTGCCCCCTTGTTTCTTCTGATGTGTTGGTTGCTGTAAGTATATACTCACCTGACTCTAATACCCGGTAGAAGGAACTGGAGATATGTATGGCAGGTCACGGTGAATAGTGGTGAGATCTAAATGGGTGGAACAAGAGATCTTGGTATAAAATGAACAAGTTTCATATTACGGTTCTTCACTCCAAACAGTTCACAGATCTTTCAGCGGAAGCATGACAGGCACCAAACTATGTTTTGGAGAATATCACTTACAATAAATGAGCTGCTGGCGATGATGTATGTTGCGTGTTAGTCCCCTGACTAGAATCTGGCCAAGTTACTGCTGAATGATTTGCTGCTTCTCTATGTAGTTATCATTACATCATCTTATTTATCGTTGTTGATGTTATATTCATTTCATTTTTTTTTATTTTTCTAATATATACATCCATTTCACCCCATAAACAGCATTCAACAAAAATCCTTGCTGACATCTGGGGGTTTTAAGTCTTTGGATTTTACCCCCTGGCAAGATGATTCTTGGTTTGCAGACCAGAGACTGTCCATACGCTTCATACCGAAAGCCATTTGGGTATTGAGAGGAGAGTATTTATACAAAATTTCCCGACTTCTCGGGTGTGTGGATTTGTCTAAAGGGGGGCTATCAATGGAGATCTGTGGTATCGATGGTGAGTTAAAGAGCAGTAAATTCACTATGTGATAATGTTGTTTTATGGATTCCTAGTTCAGAAGACATGGTAGATATATAGAACCGAAAATAAACACAGCAGTTTCAACCATACAAATGATACCATAGCCATCCATTGCACGAATATAGGTGGATCACAATGCTAGCATATTAGTGATACTCATCCGTACTCTAGAAGATATTAAAACCTTCAGTTTCTGGGAGTCTTAGGATACTTCGTCGTGTTCATAAAGGCCCTTCGCGTTGTCAACCTGATTTCTCAGAACTTTTGCTGCCAGTGGGTTTAGGCGCTTCTATTACTCTCATTTTATCATTGTTTAGAGTATTTAGTGAACATTAGACTCATTTTCAACCTCATGGGCTACGGGATCTTTTCATGCTACGTAAAGGAAGTAGGTAGGGCTATGGTATTCATAAATTGCCTTACCGATTCCAGAGCTACTACTCTGCCCAGATGAATCTTGTTTCCAAAGTATACGCTCATGGATATCTTTATATACCAAGAAAATTTAACTCAGATTCCCACAAGCCATCGTGCATGCATCTTAATTCGATATTCAGCTGAGGTTATATAAGTGTATATATCAACTCACTAAAGTAGAATAGCTACTCCAGTATACCCCCGCCGATGTAAGATTTTAAGATTTTAGTATTTCCTCAATATATAAAGGAAGACCTTTTCAAAGTATCAGTAATCATGAATAGTAGAAATAACCATGCCTTCTCTTAGGGGAAAGAGCCCTGAGGATTCAGCCATGATTTGTGTTATCTGTTCAGGAGGTGCAGTCATCGTCATATGACCAAAGATAATATTGTAACTTGGAATTTCTTTGACCCTTATATTGCATATTAACACTACGACGAATCTACCTTTTCCATCGTTCGGATGTCTTTTATTTATTTCGGCGAAGCAAAATGTCGTCGTTTATGTCCTTTTGTAATCATTATTGCCCGTGTCATTACAACTAATGATATTTACCCTTATTTAAATCGACAGTTGGAATTCTGTCAAATTAACGCTTTCTTGCTGGGGTTCTCAGTAGTAAACTGTTTTGCTCCGTCTCCAGACATAAATACCGCGGTTTGATACTAGAAATGGGGGCTTTATATAAAGCAGAGATAATAAAACATAATAAAGAATATAATATTATTATTCTCTGTTTTATTTTGTGAAAAAGCTTAATCTTATCTTAGAGCCAATGAACGCATTTAGATCTTTTTGAAGTTATTTTATATTTACTATATGTAAATCTCCGATCTGATTAAAAATCTAATATAGAGAATGAAATAATAATTAATTTTCAAAACAATAATCAATATATAAGGATTAGCTATTATTTGTTAATAAATTTTCAAATTTTGAATCAAAATTATCTTATTGTTGATTTATTATTAAATTTTGAACTTATGGTTGGAAAATGAAAGGTGTGTGGTGAGTGATGGCCGTAACAACTTGGCATAAAAGCTAGACGGGAGGGAAACAGTGAAATACATGGGAATTACCAATATTGCACCCGAAAAATATAAGGGTGTAAGATTGCCTAGAAGACTCATAAATAGCTAGATACAATATGAATTCTATAATCGATACGCCTGGTATATTAATACACAAAACATTACAGTCGCGCCATCTCCTTAGGCATACACTCGAATCCTCGCATAGCGTGACAGAAAAATTCCCTGTTTTTGATTCTTCAGAAGTATATCAAAACAAGACGCAACGAGATATATTGATACATCAATGATCAAAATACAAATGCACTGCTGGATAGCTCCTGAGAATATGTGAACGTAAGATATCTCAGAAGGATATCAAGAATAAAATCAGTTCTTGCCAAATATCAACACATATGGTAGAGTGCTAATTATTCCACATCATCTCCCATTTCCACGTCCACAGCACCATGTCTCTCATTTATAGACCTGCAATTACCAATCTCGAAGTTCTTTTCGATGAAATCTCATGTTTTAGTCACTTTCAAAGTGACAAATTAACACAGTCTTTTATACTATTACAGAGAAATTAAACACTATACATCATCCACTCACTATTCATACTTAAGAAACTTTAACTATATGCGCAATACGAGATGCCATAGAAGCTATATAAACAGTACAATATCCTAAGTCTTACCATTTTTCAGAATCACATTCCTTCAGACTCGGTGCGCTGGTTGTTCATGGTGCGTTGAATACATACATACCCATAGATTATATCACCCTTTTCCAAACATGAAAGGTAAGGATTAAGGTACCTAATAGGTAGCTTACTGGGAAGGGTTGATTACAGCTGATGCGTTGATAGTACTATTATCCATTACTGCTGTTGATATAAGTCTCTTGTACTACAAGAATAATAATCGTTTGATCGACAACTATTATTCATTATCAAATTTCCATTCTCGCTAAAGAAAGGGAGATTGATTTTGGCATTGAAGCCTCCTTTTCTGGATGGAAGATTAAATGTGTGGTTTTGAGGTGATGATATAGGACCGTCAGGACATTAAAAACACATTTCTGTCCGCTTGGATGTCAAAAGTAGGAAGGACGTGAGAGGTTATAAGGTGGTAGGACTTGGAACATTAAGAATTGTGGAACCCTTCCCATGTTCTCTGCAATTAGTATGAATTAATGCGCACAAATGAACAAATCGCCGAGCCACTGCTAAACTCCTGGTCTCTCCCAATAAGCCACCGAAAAACGTACATGTGAGGGTATTTCCAATTCCATCTATCCTCTTCCTTTACTCCAGCCTTTTGACCAACCTTACAATCCGCTTGCCGAGCCACCACGACTTCTTCTTCTACTTAGTCGTCCTATTCTTCCAGCACCACCTTCACTGAAACTTGTACCCAAACCAGAGTCACTTCTTCTACCAGCTTGCCAACTCCCTTCCGCCTCTTCATCCTCGTCATCCGCATCCCCTGCGAGCGGCAAGATAACCGTCTCTTCCAATATCTTATCCTCTCCATCATCTTCATTTTTGATGCCCACAGGTGGATATACTAAGGGTGTATGACTCCTCACAGTCGGGAACGTTCTTGGAGTGTCCGAAATGTCCGGCTCATCCTCCGTCGCCTCTTGCTTAACTGTAGCTTCACTCTTTTCGATTTCTTTTCCCTTGACCACTCCTTCCTCTTTCCTCCCTCCAAAACACAACTTCAAGATTGCCCAACCAAAAATACAGCCCAACATCTCTGCTGCCCAAAAAGCGCCCACCCCGATAATTGCACTACTGATCCTCCAATTCCACATCCACCATCTCAAGCCACTCAGTTTCGCCCTCATAAGTATTCTGCATCCATATATTTGTACTTCTTCCGAGTCTTTCTCAATGACAATTTCTATGGCACTAGGCACATTCTTATTTCCTCTCGGAAATCTGACGCCTTCCGCCATCTCCACCATAATTTTCTCATCTTCTCTTTTCCAACCAAGCACATAAAGAGGTGCATTTACCACCTTTCCCAATCCAGATATCAACTCACTTTCATACGTCAAAATTGTAGGCCGTCGAGACGAGAAGAGAACATCTTCATTTTTAGTAATTCTTGATAAAGGTAGTAGATGTTCCACTACTGGTATTGAGCCGGAGGTTTTATAATTAGGCCCTAGAAAATTCACATGGACCATAAAATTTCCGGCTTTCAGATTTGCTGGAGAACGGGGCATATGTAGTTCTAGCTGGATATCATATTCTTGTTGTGTTACGACGGAATTGTGGAGGGGAACTATGCCATGAGGATGCTGACCGGGTCTGCGTTTGTGGACTTGTTAGCACATCCATTTTCAATCCCTTCTCTCCTCCCAAGGAAAAACCAACGCGTCGCAGCCCTAATACCCATGGAAACCCTTAAATATGATGATACGCACGCAAACTGCAACCAAACCCTCCTCTCCACCCCCAACGCCGGCACCCAGCTCCAATAAAACCCCGCATAAGCTACCACCGCAAATCCAAACAGTACAAGCGACGTCGACAAGAATAATATAGTATTTAAATATGTTTTTCGCGCGGGCTTTGATGTCGCGATCGCAATTGGCTTGCGGATTATGGTGTCCTAATCGCAGATATTTGGTTAGCTGTCTGAGAATGGGGAGGAATGTGTGAAGTATTCAGGGCGGAAACTGGTGTGCGGTGACGGGATTTAAAGAAGTAATTACCATCGTGATGTGCGAGCCTATTATTGTATTACATTGTTTTGTGAAGAGAATTAATATGAGAGTATGAAAGTCTTTGGAGGTGATGTGCGCATTGAATGCGCGTTCCGTTGTGAGGTTGTGGTTGATAATGTTTATTTGAGAATGCTAGGGTGACGAAATGACGTCGGCTCTTGGTGATCCATGCAATTTCTCTGCTTGACTCCCGGTGAGCTTGGATTCCCTTGATTGCACCGCGGAATTCTAATATGAATTATTTTAAACTCATATGATCGACCCATGATACTATCAAAAACTGGACAACCTGCAGGGTCAGTGAGGATTTACAAAATTAGGTTTTTATCTACAAAACTATTAGAGACCATAACATGGGATGGCCTCTTTCTCTGCATAAACCCTCATCCTGTCGCAAACAAGTAGCTCACAATCCCCAAATCCCCGCCATATAATAAATACAACACCACCCACAATGGCTTCTCAAAGCGACATGCAGGACCTTCTTCGGCTCTTCACAACCGGTCGTAACAAAGTCCCCATACTCACAGCAATGCAACGCGTCAAAGCCCTTCAAACTGCGTCTATACTTCCATCTATCTCAGCCGTCGCATCGACACCTCTTGATACTCTCCAATCCGCACTTTCTATTGACGAGAAAGCTGCGAAATCTCTAATTACTGCTTGTAAGAATGCGTCTAAAACAGCAGGCAAACGGTCCGCCGGCGAGATTGATACTACCAGTAAACAAGAAGTCAAACGTGTTAAAACATTCGAGTCGGCGTATTCTTTACCAGTTGAGCAAACAGAGGAGGAATTAGAAAAGAGCTTGGAGTTACCAGAGAGTGTGAGAGATGAAGAAAGGATTAAAAAGACCAAGATTTTTACAAATAGAGCACCACTGGTATTGGTATGGGCATTGCAGCTATTGAAGTATACGCTGCCGGGACAAAAGTTAAGTGGGAGATTGAGTTTAGCGCAGGCGTTGGTTAGTGCGAATAGTAAGAGTAAGGCGGAGAGCTTGGGATTGAAGGGTAAGGGGAAGGATGAGGATGAAGGCAAAGGATGGCCAAGGTTAAAGATTATGGGGAGGGAGATTGGTGTTTTGAAGAGAGGGGGATATGGCAGTGGGTCAGATGAAGGCAAAGCGGAGAGTGAAGTAAAGATGGAAGAAGAGAAATTTGCGATCGGGAAAGATTTGATTAATGAATGGGCTGTCTCCACCCCGATAGTATCCAAAGGCTCAAAGTTCATTGCCCGCTCAATATCAGTATCCTCACCCAGTCAAGCTCTTACCTATCTCCAAATTCTCCTCAAGGATCCAAGCATTTCGGACGCAAGCCATAACGTCACAGCTTTCCGCATCCAAGGTGATCATGGAATGATCGAAGATTGTAAGGACGATGGTGAATCAGGCGGTGGCACGCATATACTGGGGATACTTCAAAATAACAACATGGTTGATGTTTTGCTTGTTGTCTCCAGATGGTATGGAGGCGTCATGTTAGGGCCTGACCGTTGGCGAATCATGACACAAGTGTGTAACGATGCATTATCACAACGCTTGAGAGTAGCGGGGAAAATAGGAGGAGAACAATTATGGGGGTTAGATATTGAAGCGATGAATTCTTCAAATGTTGGAAGTAGTATGCCCATTCATAGACCGGAGGGTGCGAGGAGATATGTTTTCAATGCTTTTGCTCCACCTCCTGATGATGAAATTGGGGAGAAGGACAGGAGCAAAAGGAAGAAAAGTGCGAAAGCGATAGCTGAAGAGAAAGAGGGAAATCTAGGATTGCTGATGGGAGCACTAGATTTATTGTTTGAGAGTTGGGTTGACCATATAGGGAGGGACGAGTTAGATAGAAGGGCTTGGGGATGGTATGTGCAGATTAGACCGGAAGTAGAGAGTGGAGTCGCGGGGTGGGGCGGAAAAGGAGTGGTGAAGTTGAGTGAGATATTGGCTTTAAGGAGAAGGACGTGAATTAGGTAAGCTGGTGAGTTAATCTATTCTGTTTTGATTAATTCTCGTACGAAATCGTATCAATGATAATGTGAATAAAACTTATTGACATCAATGCTTTGTTTGTTGGACATATTGCACTCCTTTCAGATGCTGCTGTGGATGACATTACATTTACAAATGCAATGACCTCTCCCCATCTCCACTAACCTCTTCAACGATCTGTTTGAATATACAGAGATCCCCATCTATGGATAACCGGTCCACTGGGTCTTGGAAAAATCGTACAATAAGAGCCCCCTCGATACAGTGCTGCATTACAAAGGCACAACGAAGGCTCATTGTATCCACGGGCATAAACATGACCGTTGTAGATACTTCAATATCTTCGCATATACCAGGGAGTTGTGTGTGTCACGGTTATATCCATGTTTTCAATTGCAAGGTTTTCCGTCAATTATTAAGTACAAAACAAGGGAACTTTATGCCGCTCCAATGTTTCTCAATGAATGGGATAATCACTAATATCATTTGTATTGAAGGGAAAGGATAGATCAATAAATAATTTTATATCAATACATACCTAGTTCAGCGAACACACGAAACATAGTTTCACAAAGAAGCATACAATATTCTTATACACTTTTCCTATCTCTACCTCTTCCCCTATATTTCCCCGCTCACAAAATCCTCTCCGATCTCCATCTAATCATTCTCACTTTCGTACTAATCAACTTCATCCAATAACAATAAATATAACCATCTTAACCAATGATTCCTCTATATTCCATATCCTCAATTATGTTACGAGGTTTGCCGTCTAGATCACGTGGAAGTGCTCTAGGCTCTCGAGGTGGTTTATAACCAGGCGTCAAGCAGGGACTTAAGTAATGACAATGATGTAATTCGTAACTAATAGTAGAGTATACTAAATGATTGATCTTGAGCACGAAGCTCTTTACAAATGAAATCCATCTTGATTATATAGACCTTCGTGCCTCCGTAAAAACCGATAGCTATAAGAACGACAATTCGATCACCGCAAAGCCGATCTCGATTTGTCGGTTTCTTGATCATGTGATCAAGAACGTGACCTATGTTACTGTCCGACGTAACATAGATGGGGATAGCTACTCTATATATACACAAATGAATGGCCTAGCCGCAATGGCTAGGCAAAAAGAAGTCATATTTATCCCTCCAATGATCTTACTTTACCGATAACCATTGGTACCTAGCACTTGTCCGGATCTGATCCTCAGACCACCTAAATCGTATACTAATCCCGAGTAATCGTATCATGTGTGGACATGGTTAATGTACCTGAGGTTTCTTATATAATAAGGGTGGGAGGAAAGCAGGGGTTTCCGTCACATATATAATTAGAATAGTTTCATAGTATAGGAGCTTCGTGCTCAACTTAGTTATCAATTAGTTTACCTACATTCTACTTGATCTAGTAACGACTTCACTTCCAAGTGAATACCAGTGATAAAGCCTTAACCCATAACTACCAACCGACGAACCTTAGGCAGCCGCTGCCTCCAGTACAGTATCGTTACAATTTCTACCAGTAGATTTCTAACAATATAAAATCTTAATGTAGCTTAAGTCTGTTTAAGAAAACTTTACTACTAGATTTCTATTAGTAGATTTCAACTCATTTAATCTAACAAATACTCTAATATAATAGAAAATTCGAAATGAATCTAATACTCGATATACATGTTGGTATCGATCATACGGGTATATTCTGGAGTAGAATATGCGATCGTGGAACAACGATTTTCCCATACTAATCCGAGATAATGCAATCATGTGTTCTGATTGTTTATAGGTTTCCGTCAAACTGGGGCTCGATAGAAATCTTCCAGTAGATATTTACTAACGTGGTTTATCAGTGGGTCGGACACTTTTTCCTCGATTTATCACTTTAAAACCATATTATTCAATAACAATTGGATGAATCGATTCAAACTATTAAGAATCTAATAAACTAGCATCTATTGCATTATTTTGACAGGTTCTTGAATTATGACCAGTCTTTCCACACTTACTACAGCATCGACTAGTAGATGATTCCCTATTAGAATTTCCCCCATTTTGACGCTCGTCGCATTGAATCTGATTATCAACCTCTTATTGCGATAATATATCTTCAGCTTCTTGTCCATTAAGTACTCCTCCATTACGTAGTTGAATTTTTTTTAGTGTGTCGACGTTTACTTAATGCTTCATTTGCTCTTCGAAGCATATGATTCTCAGCACTCAAAAGTGTAACTTCATATGCTAGTCTCTCTATACCTTTAGCTAAAGCTTGCACAGTCTCAAATATAGGTGTAGGAAAGCTTGATTGATGACAAGCCATTCGAGCTTTTACTAGAGTTGATTGTAAAAGAGCCTCAGTTGGATTGTGAAGGGTTTGAGAGATCCAGGAGTTGGTAAGTTCCAAGGAGGTAGATGGAGGGGTAGAAGTACGAATCCTAATATCTAGTTTTGAGGGTATAGATTGAGGATCAAATGGTATTAGACCTGCTCCTCGAAAACCAGCTTTTATATTCTGAATAGTAATCGATTGTTAATATATAGCTTTGAAAGCTATAAAGAATTCAACCTTAGAGATATGATTGATATGAGCCTTGATAAATCCTTCAATTTGACAACTATATGAACGTTTGAGTATGCTAAAACATCCAATATCAAGTGGTTGAGTTAAGTGATTTGAATGCGATGGTAACCTTATGCATATAATGTCGTTTGACTTACAATATGACTGGAAAGGTCTTCTCATCCTGTCAATTTAATAGCTACAAAGCTGGCTACAGAAAAGGAAAATCAAGATGTAGTTGCAACCCCTCAAAGAAAGCAATTAAAACCTACTCAACTCGAAAAGATCAAAAATTCAATTCAGAAAGACTTCGATCCTCTCACTTTAGAGGGAATCCATCATTTCTACTTTCCTCCTTGGAAGAAAGAAGTTCCATATAAAGTCAATATCAGCAAATTAGGAAAAGAAGAAGCTGCGATGATCCACAATCTGGCTTTCAAATATAGGTGCAAAAATACCATTACAATATACACCGATGCCTCATCCACTTTAGAGGGAATAGGGGTTGGGATCGGGATAGTAGTCATCTTACCAAATGGCCGAATTTCACATCAAGAGATTATCAATATAGGCGTGAATCAGCTTGTCTATAATGGCGAGCTCCTAGGAGTTACTAAAGCGATCGAATACGCAAATTCAATAGCCCAACCAGGAAACAAGTTCAAGATATACTCAGATAATCAAGCAGGATTATTCCGGTTGAAAACCCCCTCCGATTTACCTGGTCAATCATGCCAAATCAAAGCTATAAAAGCTGCGGAAGCTATTCAAAATAAAGGAGCCGAAATCTCTCTCAATTGGGTCCCCGGACATACATCTGTACAAGGAAACGAGCTAGCTGATTCTCTTGCAAAAGAGGCGACCAAAATACCATCCCCATCTCACGAAACCAGTTATGCCTCCATTGGAATGGATATAAAAAGAATGAAATCAGAGAACTGGATAGCCATCCTTAACACTAATAATTTTCATCAACCATCGTCAACATATTCAAGAAACTACCCCTGGAAGATCAGCTCAAAAATCAGAGTTCCAGGAAACATCAAAAGAAGCACAATCTGTGCTCTGTTCCAACTCAAAATTGGACACGGATACTTCAAATCTTATTTGAAACGATTCGGAATCTCCTCTAATGACAGTTGTAGATGTGGGGGAAAGGAATCTCCTGATCATCTTCTACTCAATTGTCCTATATATAAAACGGCAAGGAAAATCCTCAATAAGGATAACTGTGTGAACGAAGTGAATGACTTCAATTTAATTACTACTGTAATAAAGAACTAAGCGAACGCGAAAGAGACTAGCTCTTTTAGTAAGTCTATATAAGACTTACTACTTTCAATATGTAGCTAGCTCTTTAGACAGAATACAATTAGACATACAGGACCTACGTAATCCGTGGGTGCTACGTCTTCCGTATCCTTCTCGTACCAACAATAACCCCATAGTCCGACCTACCATGAAATATCTGCTTCATACTAAAGCAGGAATCATCAAGACCCTCGAATTTATCGAGGCGACGAGAATAGCCACCAGATCATGGCATCTCAATAGAATGCATGAAGAAGAAGAGGAAGAAGGCGGAGAAGAAGGGGGTCGACCGGAAGATTGTGATTGAATTGATCAATTATGGCCAATTTGGTCAATTTAGTCAATTTGGTCAATTTGGTCAATTTGGTCAACTTGGTCAACTTGGTCAATTTGGTCAATTTGGGCAATCACCCCAATGTCAAATTTCATTACATTTCATTTGTTATTCCTCTTATTTAAATACGAGAGTATCTGTAAGGCGGGCTTGGTTCCCTAGTATTAGTTTTCACTTCCCCCATTCAAAAATTAGAAGATTGAGGCTTTCAATCTCCCCAACCTGTATTAGCTACGGTCGAATAAGGCCAACCACCCTCCATTTACTATTGTTAGAAGCCTACAAAGCTCCTAGCCGTCTTAGATAGTCATAGACTCAGTGTAGACGTTAATTTAATCAATCAATCAATCAATCAGTGCTACCGAACGGTCACTTGTACACAAATTAGCCTCTCAGCCAGCTAATACCATTGCGGCTTACAGCCGTGCTAAAAAAAATATGGAGAGTATCTTTTCCCTAGCCATGTTTTAGATCATCGTAATAATACATATGATGGCGAGAAAGTCGGCAATACAGCTAGAAAGACAATGTAACGTCGGAGCATTCTCGCCGTGAGTCAGCTTGACCTGCATAACCCCACATTCCAAAAGGTAATAACCTTCGACACCTCACAATAGTTGTGTTGTCACACAAATTTCTCGGGATAATCTATAATCAAGGGCAACTTCAAGATATCAGCGCTATATTGATTTCTGCTGTGTACTTCATTATTATCTACTGGTCTCTCAACTTTGCATACTCCAAATCCTAAAATGCGCTTGCTAGAGTGCGATAATGCTGACGGATATCGGCTCACCAAAGCACTATTAGATAACAATATTCCTCCTTATGCAATTCTCTCACATACATGGGGAAGTGACGAACAGGAAGTCAATTTCGAAGATATAAACTCAGGTAATGGCAAAGCAAAAACCGGTTATGAGAAGCTCCAGTTTTGCGGAAAACAGGCTGCCTGTGACAACATCAATTATTTCTGGGTGGATACTTGTTGCATTAAAAAGACGAGCGACCCTGAGTTGAGCGAATCTTTGAACTCTATGTTCCGCTGGTATAGGAAGGCTAGAAAATGCTATGTCTATTTATCAGATGTAGAGGTCGTTCAAAATGGTGTAGAGCAACCACAAAGCGTGTGGGAAGGGCGTTTTCGGGCCAGCCAATGGTTTACAAGAGGATGGACGCTCCAAGAACTCCTGGCTCCAATATCAATCGAGTTCTTTTCACGGGATTGTTGTAGGCTTGGTGATAGGGAATCTCTGAAGTTGATTATACATGAGATCACAGGAATTGCTATTGAAGCGCTCCAAGGAGTTCCTTTATCGAAGTTTAGTGTTATTGATAGAATGAAATGGGCGGAAAACCGAATTTCGACGAGAGAAGAAGACGCAGCATATAGCTTGCTTGGTATCTTTGGAGTATCCATGTCAGTTATCTATGGCGAGGGAAAGGATAAAGCATTCAGGAGGCTCAACAGGGAGATCGAGAGTAATCCCGATAATCCTCCCTCTCCAGACAAGCGCTGCCTAACTGATCTGTTCACTACCGATCCACGAAAGGACAAGCAACGTATCGAGGAACTGAAAGGAGGACTGCTCCTTAAGGTATACGAATGGGTCTTCAAAAATGCAGAATACCAACAATGGTACAACGACCAAAGCAACCGCTTGCTATGGGTGAGAGGAGATCCTGGTAAGGGCAAGACTATGTTGTTATGTGGTATCATAGACGAAATACGGACATCAAATAATTACACCTTAGCCTATTTCTTTTGCCAAAGCAACGTCGATACTATTAATAGTGCTATCTCCGTCCTACGTGGCCTTATTTATATGCTTTTATATGAACAGCCTTCACTCATTCGGCATTTACAAAAGGAATATGAGGTTCCAGGGAAGCAGTTATTTGAAGGTATTAATGCGTGGGTGGCGCTCTCTAATATTCTGAAGAACATCTTGCATGATGAGAGTTTGAAGCCAATAATCTTGATTATTGATGCACTTGACGAATGCGAAAAGGACATGGTCAAATTACTTCGTCTGATTGTTTCCAGTCTAATTGAGTTTCCTCGCGTTAAGTGGCTTGTCTCTAGTCGTAACTGGTCTGAAATTGAAGAGGCACTAGGGCCGATTGAGGAGAGAACGTCGCTCAATCTCGAATTAAATACCCACACAGTATCTATTGCTATCGATTGGTATGTAAGAGATAGAGTGGAAAAGCTTGCAAGGATAAAAAAAAGTATTAAAAAAAATAGAACGACGGTTGAATCGTATCTCCTGGAGAATACGAACGGAACCTTCCTTTGGGTGGCTTTGGTCTGCCAAAATCTTCAAGAACTTCGATTCTTCACGAATTCAATCTTACAAGATTATTACCCTCCAGAATTGAATCCCTTATACGAACGTATGCTACAGCAAATTCTAGATATAAAAGAGCATGGAGTAACTGAGCTCTGCCTTCAGCTCATGGCTATTGTAGTAGTAGCCTTTCGACCTATTACGCTCTGCGAGTTGGCACGTCTGATCGGATCGGAGATTCATTTGGAAGAAATCATTCAACTTTGTGGCTCCTTTCTGGTCGTTCGTAATCAGAGTATCTTCTTCGTTCATAAGTCGGCAAAGGATTTCCTATCAGAAAAGGCTGCTGAGATAATATTTCCAAATGGGATCGGCAAGGTAAATGAGAAGATATTTCTAAATTCGATAATAGAAATGAGCAATATATTGAAAGAGAACATATACAACTTGCGTCATCCAGGCTTCCCTATTAACAAAGTCAAGCAACCCGATCCTGACCCACTAGCGTATATAAGATATTCATGTACCTACTGGGTTAATCATTTTATAGATGGAAATCCCCCAAAAACAGAAAACCATGTTCAAAATAATGGCAAAGTCTATAATTTCCTAACAGAGCATTTGCTGCATTGGTTGGAGGCCATGAGCTTGATGGAAAACATTTCTGGGTGCATTGTTGCAATAAGTTCTTTAGAAAATTATATCTCGGTAAGTCAAAACAGCTTCAAATAGCTTCAAATAACTTCAACTGATAAATGTGAAGGTTGAGAAAGCTCCTGAACTTTCCGCTTATATTCATGATGCCAAGCGCTTCGTCCTTTATAACCGAGTAGGAATTGAACAAGCTCCTCTTCAAATCTATTGCTCAGCCCTTTTCTTTGCTCCAGAGAATAGTATTATTCGAAAAACATTTCAAAAATGTATCCCGAGTTGGATTTATAAAATATCAAGGACACGATCAAGTTGGAGTGCCGCCCTCCAAACGCTCGAAGGTCATTCGAGTTGGGTTTACTCAGTTGCCTTCTCACCAGATGGTACAAAGATAGCTTCAGGCTCACGCGATCGAACGATCCGGCTTTGGGATACGATCACGGGCGAATTGCTTCAAAGGTTCAAGGGTCATTCGGATTCGGTTAACTCAGTTGCCTTCTCACCAGATGGCACAAAGATAGCTTCAGGCTCACGCGATCGAACAATCCGGCTTTGGGATACAGTGACAGGCGAACCGCTTCAAAGGTTCGAGGGTCATTCGAATTGGGTTAGGTCAGTTGCCTTCTCACCAGATGGCACAAAGATAGCTTCCGGCTCTGACGATGAAACAATCCGGCTCTGGAATACGACAACAGGCAAATCGCTTCAAAGGTTCAAAGGTCATTCGGATTGGGTTAGGTCAGTTGCCTTCTCACCAGATGGCACAAAGATAGCTTCAGGCTCACGCGATCGAACGATCCGGCTTTGGGATACGATCACAGGCAAATCGCTTCAAACATTCAGGGGTCATTCGGATTGTGTTAACTCAGTTGCCTTCTCACCAGATGGCGCAAAGATAGCTTCCGGCTCTGAAGATAAAACGATCCGGCTCTGGGATACAACCACGGGCAAACGGACGATCCGGCTCTGGAATACGACCACGGGCAAATCGCTTCAAACGCTCGAAGGTCATTCAAATTCGGTTAATTCAGTTGCCTTCTCACCAGATGGTACAAAGATAGCTTCAGGCTCAGACGATAAAACGATCCGGCTCTGGAATACGACAACGTGCAAATCGCTTCAAACGCTCGAAAGGTCATTCGGATTGGGTTAGTTCAGTTGCCTTCTCACCAGATAGTACAAAGATAGCTTCAGGCTCAGACGACGATACAATCCGGCTCTGGGATACGATCACGGGCGAATTGCTTCAAACGCTCGAGGGTTATTCGGATTGGATTAGTTCAATTGCCTTCTCACCAGATGGCACAAAAGTAGCTTCAGGCTCAGGCGATCAGATGATCCGGCTCTGGGATACGATCACAGGCGAATCGCTTCAAACGCTCGAGTATCATTCGAGTTTAAAGGCATCCTCAGCCTTTGAACGGTACTTTATGTCAAACCATTGGATAGCTGAAAGATTAGATGAAGAAGTGCGAAATATTCTTTGGCTACCTCCAGACTATCGACCAACTAGTACATATTTTTGTAACGGAGTTATAGTCATGGCATTTTCCACCGGTGGCATTTTTCTTCTGAAATTTGAGTGAAAATTTCATATTATCTAAGTAAAAATCAATTTCAATATATCTATTACTGACTAACTTATTTATGTCTTAAATATAATATCCTTTTATTTTTTTTTCTCTCTTTAACAGAGAGGTTAAAGGAAGTCTTATGATTATATAGACTTTCTATTTGCCACCTTGATTCTAGTATGTTCTAGTGTAGTGATGTGGTAGTTTTATTGGTACAAAGAAATACAAAGAAATATTTTATTTGATATAGCTTCGAGCTAATCATTATTAGAATTGAAGATCTGAAAGCATAAAAAGAAATATGTAAATTCGATTCTGTTTCCAGCTTTGTATTGTATACTATATATATATATTGGAGTTTATCTCTGATTATGGTAGAATGCTATAATTTTAGAATACTACTATTCTAATCATTTTATTAAAAGTCTATGTTAGTTTCATAATGATTAATCATATTGAATAAATTACTAGCCTTGTTCAAATATTTGCTTAACCTTTGTTTAACAATAGTAGTGAAAAATATGTCGATTCTATTACTTAAAATTTAAAACTAATGAAAGAGGAGAGAGAGAAATCTATATATAATATACTTCGAATAGATCTTGAGTTTGATGGATACAATAAAAAGTTCCAGGAGATTGGTGTATGAATTTCCAATATAATTACTTTTTGGGTTTTGTCGAGTATTGTATCTGAATCACCATTATAGTCCAGTGCGAAAGTGCATTATGGATCTTCTCTCAAGAGCAACGGTATTTTATCCTAATTATCGTTTCACATTCCTCCGATTCCTATAGAATACGTTTCCTCTTAATTTGTACCGTTTCTAAGCGTTCTTTGGAATGTAAAATATTGTAAGGAATGAAAGTTTTTGTGGAAGTCAATTCATCAGATATCAACATTCAATGCTTGGGAAAGAATGGGAATATGAAGAGGCTCTAGGATATTTTGCAGCTGAAACTCGAGATTATATGTTGTATCATGCCCAATTTTGGTACGTTTAAGAAAAAATCTGAAAGGCCATTCTTGATATTCGGCAATTGGTAACACTGGACAAGAGGAACTTCAAGAAGTTGGTGAATAAAAATGAAGGTTGTTTAAGGAGCTCTGCTTAGTATCCTATCATAGACTGGTATATCAGCTACTGTATCAATAAATCCAGAATAGTAAGGCTTCGACTTCTACGATAGACTCATCGTATAAAGATTGCAGTTCGGGAGCTGATTGCTTCAAACACAACCACTATATGACTATACCCAAACCGTAAGATTCGTGACTTGATCAGCAGGCACTTTAGTACTGGGGGTATAATGAACAGTAATTTTGATAACGAAAACAAGCATTGATACTGGTTTACATCATTCCGGATCAGTGTCAAAGAGACAATCTATGTTGATGTACTGTATGATTAAAGAAATGCATAGCACTATCTAAAAATGCTGAATATCCTTGATAAGGGCAGTGAAATCCTTCATCAGCGGTACGAGATTGAAGGTGCTGAGTTTTGATATGTCGATTAAGACTATCAATGCAAAGGTATTTGTACTCTTGTTTCTCTGGCCCTGCTTCATTATCATCCATTTGCAGAAGGCACAAAATAATGTAGAGACCTTGGAAAGGTTATGAGATCTTGTTGTTATATCAGCAATTAGAGATGTCGAATCTGCGTCTTCTGATAAGGTTTGGGAGTTGATATGTTTTCGAGGCCATCCTTTGGATTTCGATGCTCGATATTGGCGAGGGGATTCTTGGCGTTTGCAAAGTTGGATTAAGTTTTGAACAAGCTCGATCCGCTTTGAATGATCTGATCCTCTGTAAGGCCTGTATGTGGTTCGAAGAGCAATCTGGCTATAGTAGCTCGCTCCTCAAGCTCGTATTCAATTGTTGAAGGGGTGAGGATATCGGCGGGAAGAATTCCTTGCAATTGTCGATCGACCTCGATAGTATGAACAGTCTTGTGAAACTCCTTGATAGTTTTAGCCAGCAACTGTTTGCTTTTTTGGCTCTTCAAATTATTGACTTCAGTCTGTATTTCTTGATGTTTTCTATACCATCTTGTCTCCGCAGCTGATTTGATAGTGGAGTAACCGCGTGCCTCGATGTTCAGAACAGACTCTGCGCTTCTGAATAAGTTGAAGAATGTCGGGATCTTGGCTAATCTCAAACTTCTGCGCATCAGTCAAGTCTGAAGGGGCTCGTTCGTGACGAGATAGTCGGCCAACAGCTCGAATTAGATCTTTTCGTCGTGTAGATCCAAGGTAAATAGCTTGACAATCTGTATCAATGAATGCTGGCATGTAATATCGTTCATAAACATCTCCCCGATGGCCCATGATCTGCCGGCGTTCTTCTGGTGTAACCGACTCTATATCGACAGGAAGTCTCAAGAGCAAGAGAAATGTGTGGTCTGAAATTTTGGATATAAGGAAAAGAACTTGATAAGGATAAGAGATAGAATAAATGGGAAAGATTGAGAGAATTTTGTATGAAAAACCTACCATTCAACCTCCTCCCAAAAGCTCGCCGCAAATCATAATCACAGATTGGTTGTCGCAACTATCGCTGAACGAATTGATCCACAACGGACTGTTTACCGACTCAAGATCAAAAAACCATCCATCCTCGATTATATTCCCATTCCATTTATTCGATCTGTATTTGAAAAAATTTTCAACTTCTATCCATGTCTCAAAATTTCCCATCCTGAATGGTTTCTACCACCCACAGTTATCCTCAAAAAATGCAAGCCTGATTGGGATGATGAGTTTGAGGTTGAAAAACGCATCTACCGTCGCCTTCAACTTCTTCAAGGAAGATTCATACCCTATTTCTATGGAGAAGCTATATACAATGGATCATCTGCCTTGGTCCTATCAGAAATTATTGGCCGAAGATTGTTCAATATCACAATGGAACATGGAGAGGACGCAGAATTTGAGAGAAAACTAGAAGAAGTTTATACAGCATTAACTAGTTACAGAGTAATTCATGGGGATACAAAGTTAGATAATGCTATGGATGTTGGAGATCGAATAATGGTTATTGATTTGCAGCAAGCTATAATCGATGAAACAGAATTTGCTAGAAGTACTAACAGAGGAAATGCGAGGGGCTTACTGTGTGACCTTCAATTGAACTGTCAATACGAAGATGAGGCAAGGCAAAGGAAGAGAAGAGATTGAAAGAAAAGGCGGAGGCAAAGGTAAAAAGAAGAAGTGTTGGGTTTCTTAAGACCAGAAAGAGTATCAGATTGAATTGATTGATCCTCTAGCTAAGCAGTTAAGCTGCGAGTATATATTCAAAAAAAATGAAGGAATAAGATTAGGTATTCAGCCTTCGGAATTAAAGTGCTTTGAAATCAAAATATTGAAAGCAAACAAACAGTATACCAAGAAGGAAAGAATGAATTAAAAGTTGAGTTTTGTTTGCTCCTTATATGCATCATGCAATATATATGCATATGCTGCCAAGATCCCAGGAGGTCAACAAGAAGGTATAGTAGGAAAATCCTAATTTATCACTTATCTAATGTATTGTTAGGCTTTGGGAGCTGAGACATTCAAATCAACGTGGAGAGGAATAAAATGGGCTTGGATTGGGATAGGAAGAAAGGATTTGAATACTTTCTTTGTTGGCTGAGTAGGCAAGCCTGGGTAGTTGAGCACCAAGTTGAGTAGAGATTGCAATAAAAGGAATGGTCAAGCAGGAAGAATAGGTTGTGGTAGAGGTTCACATCGTACTCATTCATGTTATACGATTTAAAAATTCCCCTCAATTAGAAATTCCATTAAAAGGTTGCTTTTATATTGTGATCACTTTTTGAGTTTTGTAGAATACTGTACCTGAATCGCTGCTTGCGTCCTGTGCGGGAGGGCGTCATGAATTTCCTCCCAAGAACAACCGTCCTTTTTCATCCTTACTATCGTCTCGTGCTCATCTGCCTCCCACCGAACGCGCTTCCCTTTAGGTCCTGCTGGGCGTACTTCGGAATGTAGAATACTGTAAGAGCTCCGGGTCTACGCAAATGTATCAGCACCTAATGCTTCCGCAATAATAGGCAGATACAAATGCTCCGGTACATATTGTAACTGAAATTCGAGAGTGTATGTGGTATTGTTCCCAATTATAGTACATTTTAGAAAGCCTTGAAACTGCTATTCTCGATACTCGGTAATGGTTGCCGGTTCTGCATATATGGGGTTCACAGGGGATGATGGTGAATAGCAGTGATTACCATCGCTGATCGTTGATGAATACCCACCAAAGTTCGATTTGGAGGAGTCGATCATGGTAGATGAAGCAGTGGAGGATGGATCGATGATAGGAAGTCGTCAAGGATGATCTTCTGCATTATTATGTCGGGATGAGGTTTGCTTGTTATCGATAAGAAGTGATCGAGTTCTTCGCTGTTTTGCAGGTTGTATATTGTCGTCATTCTCACTATCTTTGTCAATCTCAGTTTCGGATAGATATCGCTGCTTTCTGCATCCCTATTGTTTATTATTTTCCCCCTCCTTTATCGATCCTACAGCTATATCCCTGTGCTGCTGAAGGAAGTATGATGAAGATCCATGCTCAAGCTCTTCAGGGTCACTGTAATTGGAATCACTCTGATCTTGATCGCAAATAATCAAAGGATGCGATAGCTCGATTGAGTAGTCCACAGAAGAAGAATAGGAGTTATCCATTGAGAAATTCTCTTGCTCATCTGAATTTGATTTATTATCTTCCAGTATTAGAGTATCTATATATAATCAGAAGATTGCTTTATTATCGTAATCAAGAGTATCCATACCTTGAGTATCATAACCCTTTTATAATCCTTTTATCAAGGTCTCCTAGTACAAACAGGGATCAAGGATTGTTTCAATTGATGAAGAATCGTCATCATATATTCTTGGCGAAGCTATCCTATCCTCCCAAATTTTGTTTTCTAAGCTTGAATCCTCTTTTGTATTCATTTGTGATATACTATATGATATAGGGAGATCGATATTGTAGTCATTATCGATAATGTTTTCTATATTATTATTCTTTGTATAGAAAAACATTAACTATTATTAGTAAGGAAAAAGAATATCTTAGGATCTTATTTTGGGCATATATTCCTTGAAGTTCTGAGCCTGAATCATTACCATCATTTGATCTCTGAGTATCGTCAATTAATCTTCGATCTGGCACAATATGCTGCTCCTCGACAGGAAAGCTATGTTTCTGAGTGATTGCCCTTCTGGAACACGGAGCAGTGGGCATATAGGTATTATAAATGGGTTCAAAAGAAGTCATTTTGAGAGTATAAAAGTGATTGATAATATTTTGGAAGCTTTTTGCTCTCTCTAGATAATACAAGTAAATCGAATTGCTTTGATGAGAAATAAAGAAAAAGGAAGCAGGAATGAGGGAGAAAGTTTAAATACGTTTCTCCTGCAAGCAGGGTATCCACTAGAACGTACTCTCTTTAACTTTCGGTGAGCGCTCCTTATCTCATACATTCGCTCATCTAGCCGGCGACTCTTAGCTCTCTAGCATACTGGTCATAACCGGCGGATAGCCTCATTGCAGAAATGATTATAGCTCCAAGCGAACCATATTCCAGCAGAAGGATCAAGTATATCGCATCCTTAATCTACTTCCATTTCCTACTACACCTCTTGTAATCACCAATATACAGTTCAAATGCTTGCAGCGTCTGGCTGGTTGTTTTGAAGTCCACGATAAACTACAGGGTCTATGATAGTGATCAGTCTATTTCATCATAAATCAACCCAAGTCAAAGTATACACTGCATATCACTCGTCTTGTAATACGGAAAGCTTACCCGAATTCTTTTGCTTTACACTAAAGGGATTCGCAACACAATCGAGCAACCAAGCAGGTACATCACTATTGTGAATTATTTCTACGATTGGGCAATGCGTAATAAGGGGCTAGGAAAGACTGAGACAAATCCCTTCATCACTAGCGCTATCGAGAGTATGATTGAGAGGGATACAATGGGTAAGAAGGTAAATTGGACTTTATTGTAGGCCTCGGCGTGTATTTTGGCTCGTATCATTAAAATTGTTTGATTGATTGCTATTCCGAGAAATCAATATTTGTCGAATTCGCAATAGTAGCTTGATTCTGATAGCTAGGAGAGCTGCCCTCTACAAGCTTCCGCGTACCCTCAACATACAAACACCTCGGTCCCGATACAGACCCCTTCGCGCAAGATGCGTCCCTAACGTCGCCAGGCTAACGTCATTAACCTTGTATTCTCAGTATAGAATGCGTCTATCTTGTAGATTCCCACTCTGTATATTCACAATTGACCAATCTCGGCGTTATTTCGCGATCGTCAGTGACAGTATGTAAATAGAACCTTCCCTTTGTAGAAACGAGACTGTGCAGCTCCAGATGATCGTATATCCGCTCTGGCGTCAATACAATATCCTTTCAGTAATAGGATATTGAGCTGATGATCCTTCTCAGCTCAATATGAGGTCCATCCTTTTGACATGACCACAGCTCTAAATAGAGCTTGTTCCGAGGTCATACGACCTGTCCCCTTGTAGATATCCATGGAACGACCCAGGCCTCGAGCTGCCAGCGTTTCGTTGTCGATACTCAAGAGATTGCAGTGTATAGTAAATATAGGTTGCTCTCATCACAAATCAACCCCAATCAAAGACAGACTATATATATCATTATTTCGCTATGCAGAAACTTATTATGATCCTTTCTTTAGCATATAAGCTATTCATAGTGCAGTGAGACAGTAGGAGTACCCTATGCTATAATGAGGCACTTCTTTGATTGGCCAAATTGCAATGAAAGCAACCAGGCCCAAGGGTAAGAGTACTGCAGTTGGGCTTACTGAAGTGATTGTTGTAATGATCACAACAATACGCTGGTGAGAATGGAAAGCCGAACTTCTGTCTCCTTCGTAACTCGGCCAGTAGAATGCGAGTCAGTTGATTGATCGTCATCATAACAGCCAAAGGGCATCGAGTTCAAGGTAGTAAATCGAGATTTGTGATTTGAGATGGGTAATGCCGTCGACGTTTTTCAGCTGCGGCAAGACCGATGTAAGCGGAGACTCGATGTGGGGCGGTATGGGAAGGGACTTACAACGCAAGTCAAGTCTGAATGACCGAACAAGGACGTGTTGAAAGAGAACTAAAGAGACAGAAGATCGAGGAGAGAGGAGCGCGATTCTTATAGATGTTGAAAGCGGCGGCTGGGCTCGTGCACGCACGTTGCCTGATGCGGCGGCCGTGTAACGATACTGTACTAAAGGCAGCGGCTGCCTAAGGTTCGTCGGTTGGTAGTTATGGGTTAAGGCTTTATCACTGGTATTCACTTGGAAGTGAATTCGTTACTAGATCAAGTAGAATGTAGGTAAACTAATTGATAACTAAGTTGAGCACGAAGCTTCTAAACTATGAAACTACTCTGACTATATAATGAACGATAAAGGGAGCCCCTAGGAGCTTTCTGGCTCCTAGGGCTCCTTATTACGTGATTAATGATGGTGCGTGCGCATACGATCTGTGACGCCTCACACCTCCGGGTCACGTGGCATGCCCCGTTTGTATTTAATCATAGGAAAACTCTCTACTCTTGTTCTAAGGGATGCGAAGACTCAACACCTGTACGCGGTGCATCCTACGAACCTCCAGCTCTCTTATGAGAGTCTGCAGAGCTAAGTTTGAGTTATTTGATGGAGTCGTGGTAATTGGAAGAGGAAGAGGCGCCCGATCACGACGTTTTTACCCGTTTGCGGTTTTTTGACAGTTGCATTATCGAAATGCGCTCTCTACAACACTACCTTTATTACGAAACAAAGGACAACACCATCATCTACGACAATACGCCACGAAATCATCTCACTTCTTAAAAGTGAGACTCCTCTGGAACATATAATACAACTCGACATCTTTGACGCGTATATGTTATATACTGTATACCTCCCATGATCGATACGACTGAAACGACAACAATTTATATACCTTCCATACGGGAACACCGGAGGAGTACTGTTGAAGGACCTGAGCTGATGACGAAACTTATTCTGCTCTCATTCAGCGAAGGTATGCTACTTACGGAATCGGGACATCCGTACAAGCCATTACCTATGCATGCTATAGTTACACTATATGAGGATTGGTGCTCCTTTATAAGCTTTCTATTGGCAGGATGATCAGAATGAGGACGAGGCAATCCTGACGGTGGGCGATTACAGTACGTTCTGGTATATAAGGAGTAATTGGATTGATGGTATCGGGAAGGGGATCAGGGATGAAGGGTTTTCGAGTACAATGTTTTAATAGTATGAGGGGAAGGGAGAGAGATCAAGAGCCAGTGATCTAGTGGACGAGGATGACCACAATTACAACCCCAAAAGGCCTACCGGCCCAAACCCCCCCTGCGAAGGCAATCATGTAAACCCTGCCCTAGCCCCCTTTAAATTGTATAAAAATACTCCCTCTAGCTAGCTAGTAAACCACTCAGAGGCTTCTCCTCTGAGCGTCATTTGTCCAAAACTGGAATAGATGGCTAAGGTTATCACGCGCCAAGGCGCGTGGGCCTACGGCCTATGACGATAAACACAATCAATCAATCAATCTCTACTCTTGTTTTCCTTCTTCTTTTCTCCTTAGCTTAGTATTTTCTAATACAAGATACTTTACCCAGTATTCTTGAGTGTGACACGATCTTCAGGTGACCAAGATCACATACTAATTCGATGAAATCTGATCGTGTTTGTACAAGGCCTAAGCTCTCCTAATTAATCAGTTTGCTACCATCGTAACACCATCAATCCTAAGGGGGAATGGGGCCAGGCCGCTAAACTGGGGGGGGGGGGGGGGGGAAGCAAGCACCACGACTGAGATTATAATGAAAAAATAAAAATAAAATAAAAAACAAAATTAGTTATAAATTTTCTCATTTTGATTTAAATCAAATACATTAAATAATAAATTGATTTATTCAAAAATTTAAATTATTAATTGCGACGGAAATCCCTGCTTTCCTCCCACCCTTATTATATAAGAAACCTCAGGTACATTAACCATGTCCACACATGATACGATTACTCGGGATTAGTATGCGATTTAGGTGGTCTGAGGATCAGATCCGAACAAGTACTATGTACCAAGAGTTATCGATAAAGTAAGATCATTGAAGGGATAAATATGACTTCTTTTTGCCTAGCCATTACGGCTAGCCCATTCATTCGTGTATATATAGATTAGCTATCCCCATCTACAGGTGCTCTTCACCTGTAGATTTTAAGTTAAATAAAATTGCTGGTCTATAAACACCCTTTTGGTCACATTAATCAATATCTTATATTCATTAACAGATGCCGAAATTTGTCAATGCCCCGGAACAAATCTATTATAAAGAAATGACCATATACAGATAAGATTTGTGTAATACTTCAAATAGCCCCTCCACAAACCCTAAACCAGATAAGGAATGCGCTGTAGATTTTTTGACTGTACGAGTATATAGACCTAAGCCACTAAACTATCAGCTCCCAACTCAGAGACTCTGAACCTCAATAAAAATGAGAATATCTACGTCAAGTAAAAACGAAAGCTTTTCCCGATGTGACTTCGAAGTAAAAGCTAAAAGGAGCATTTTGAACACCTCGGCATAATAATGATGGCCCATAGGAAAATGTCACTAGCAAACCTCCATGCGAAAAAGGGAACGATCACAAATGAAATTATTCCAGAAAAATAAGTGAACTCCATTGTATGATACATAAAAGGTTTGCCGTCTTCCCACATAAAAGCAAGTAAGCCAAACCATTCCCACGCCATATGTCTCTTTTTCCCCACGCCACCAGAAGTTTTGCCAACCGTTAATTTTCTGTCATACAGAAGGTAGGCAAGGAAACATTAATCATGTAAGATGCATTAAATAGAAGTTTTTATCGTTCCCTGTTCCCACCATAAGTATAGCAGATCTTGCAAAAATCCCAATTCCCTTCACTCGCTATGCAGTAGACAAACCGGAAAGATCTGTAACATGAACGCCGAATGTGACCTGAGAGGTTATGTAACAATGAGGAGACAGATCTTGGATTTGTAAATGTTTGGTGTGACACATCTATATGTCTGTGCCGGAACCAAACTAACCAGATCTTTTGATGGTGTGCAATCTTATCTTGAAAGAGACCGCTGCACAATAACAGCAATTCGATCAGCGACCTGATGTTTGTTAGTCATTTGAGTAGCGTGGGAGTACGAGGTGTCTTACATCTGGTGTCGACTTGATATATGGTAAGTCAAAGAATGTATATTTCTCGTTTTTCACGAGTTCGATGACCATGTTAAGCACGCCCCAAGGTATTGGGAGGGAGATGAATGCTCTTTCCAGTAAAACTCGAAGAATTTGTTGACTAATATCTGACTCCTCCTGATCATTGACATCATTTCCAAATAATTCCAGAAGCGCTTGGACAAAATAGTGTGTATGTGCGTTGGGGAAACGAAGCTGATTGACCATGCTAGTTAGAAGATAGTGTCGAGCTTCTGGATTAAGTTCATGAACAAGCATCGAGATTAAAACAGCGTCAGTGGAATTGCGAGCGAAACTGTTGAGTTCTCCCTTTTGTCTTGCCCTTGTTACAGCATACATACAGATGTGCAAGACGAGAGACTCGATCAGTTGCAAGTCAACATTAACAGGTACAAATCCTGCACCAGTCACATCTGCTTGCTTGCGTTGTATAGTGTGTGTGATGTGGGCCACCGCATCTTCTGAAGGGCCATTTTGTAAGGCTTGTTCAACGATTTCGAATAGACCGGTTGATTGTAAAGTACGCTCAATGTCGGCAATGTTGACGATCTCTGGTGATAGGCGAATCTCTTCAATGCGTTCAATTTTCAACCCTGGCTGTAATGGATCTGGTAAGGTAGGCATGGTTGGATGAGCGCTAAGAATGAGATTCAACAGTTGCACGCAATGACTTGGTACCTTGGCGCATAACTTTGAGGAGTGTGCGACTACAAAATCAGGATAATCGTGCTGTAATACAACAAAGAATTTTAGAGTCGCTTGGTAAATATCCCGTGCTGCTGAAGATAATTGTAGTGGCTTCAGTAGTTCGCCCATGTAAGAAAGCAAACATTCGGCAAGTTTCGCAAATGGCTGCCACCCCATATCATCTGGAAGTCCCATCAATGGAGCAAGGAAGAAACGGTGGGAGATCAAGGTCATCCAACCGTATACAAAGCCTGGGAAATAAGCTGGCTGAAGCTTGATGAGCTTTTCAGCAAATGTCAAAATAATTTCACGGTTCTCGGTTTCAGATAAGTCGGCCGAGAACGTGTTCAAGTGACAAAGTATCGAAGAGAAAAGCCTTGTGAAGACCTTCTGATTGAAACCTTCACCACGCATGACATGGTGATGATTCAAAACTAATGTTATGACGGACAGAATCGATTCCAGGAAAGCAGCCTTATCACCTTTCACTTCTCCTTCGCGCTCATAGCCCCTAATCAATAAAGATATAAGCTTTGCCAATGCATCTGTAGGGATGTAGGCATCGTTGAGGAAGCCATGCATTTGAAATTGCTGTTCGAAACGTTCGACCGATGTGTCTATTGAAAGACGTAAAAACAGGCACAGGTCTTCTTTGTCGTTGATAAGCTGCCTGTTGTACATGTGAGATATAAAAACAAGAGCTGCCCTTTCCGGAGCAATGGGGTTGCTGAACAAGTGAGCCCATTCCTCGAAGACATATTCCATTTGATCTTGACGGAATGCAAGACGGTCATCTTGACTGCGACCGACACTTTTTGGAAGAGCAGAAGCTGCGAGCTTCTCCTTGAGTTGTTGGCCAACTTCCAAAGTAGGATCTTTTGAAATCCATTCGAAAGCGACTTCCAAACTTTTCGCGACATCGGTATACAATGCTAGTGGTCGATCGTTTAAGAAAACCTGCTCCAATAGAGAGAGAAAAAATTCTAGTGTTCCTTCTTTACGCTCAGCCAAAGCTGTAGAGGTGGCGAGGTCGACACGTGCCCAATCAATCATTTCAGCCTTGACCAATGCAACAATCAAGGGCACATGGAGAAGCGCTTCTCCAACTTGCTGTCCAATGATCATAGAAACGCGGACAGCACAACGACCGCCGATTCTGATAATGTTCTCGAGGACATGTACTAAGCACTCAATCACCAAAGTGTTTTCACTGCCACTAAAGACTATTCCACAGATTTGCTCTGCAATCCAGATATCATAAGGTTCTTGCCCTTGCTGGCTCCTGATAATCAAACTGTACAAAGCATCTAGAATCTCAATGACGGGATGTGGTCGAGGAAGATCCATATAGTGCTGCTCTGGAATATCTGCAGTGGTTTGTTGTAAGTCAGTCAATAGCCTTTGTACTTTTTCTGGTAGTCCTTGGGGGTTCATAGCCATATTAGGCATTCTTCCATTTGACAAAGCAGCTGAAGGTTGGCTGTAAGGAGGTTGGTGGTTGTTGATAAGTGGCATTGTAGGAGTCTCAGCAGGCGTTGGGAGGTTTGGAACAGCAGGAAATTGATCCCGTAACAGATCATTGGTGATTGATGTTGTTGCATCTGAAGCTGTAGCAACATGAGTGGTACCGGCCAAAGAGCCTGCTACTGAGCCCCTATCGGCTATCGGTAGTAGTCGCGGCTGACGAGCGAACTCATCGTATATGGCCATTTGCTCCTGATTGAGGCCAGTCAATGACGGCTGCAACTTATATGGGCTTGGAATTGTCCACGCCCAACGGCTTAGTTGTGGATCAATATATGGATCATCCGGTCGTCTCATATGGTGGACACGGCGTGCCTCCAACTCTGGCTCGAGTATCTCTTCAATTTCAGGTACAGCACGCTCCTCGGCCTTCTTTTCAACTTGGCTGCAGGCCAAGTCGAGGTTAGAATTTACACACATGATTATAGTTCCCTCAGGTAACTGATGTTCAACAGATAATGTTCTGATGTAATTTGTCATGCTTGCGCGCAATGGCTCTTTGGAAGTAACCAAGGCAAGGCTACCAGCAGTCTTCTTAACCATGTTGATAGCTGCAGAGCGTACACGAGCCTCGTTCGGCTCGGTTGCGAAGTCTTTGTGTATCATCTGAGCTGTCGAGATAGCAGCAATAGTAACAGAGCGTTCCACAACAGGCGAAATGATCTCATGAACTGCTCGTGTAATGGCCGTTTTGAGAATATCGTGCAATTGACGTGTGTTCACCATGTCGTTGCTGGGCGGGTAAGTAAGAAGAGGCCCAAGATCGGGCATGGTAGCAAGGATTTCTTGTGGAGAAAATCTGCCACTGGCAATTCCACCTCCTAAGCCATTCACAGAAAGGTTTTCAAACCTATCCAGGCCATCGGGTACCGCCATTGTCTCGGTGGCCTCCTCAACAGGAGGGATGCGACTCTGGAACTCTGTGGAGGGTTTGATGCTCTTATGATCCAGATTCAGCCCTTTACAAAGAACTTCTATTTCAAACTTGAGGTTCAGCTTAAGCTCCGCATTGTGATATAACTCAATTAGGAGGTGAATGATATCCATAAGCCACGGATTCGGAGGTTTGAACACAATCGATTTTCTACCTTCAATGAGAACTTTGCAAACGAATGGAATGACAATAATGAGTCGTTGTGTGTCGCAAGCTTCGAGCAATAGTTGTTTGAAAGCGATATTCCTGTGTTTGATAGGCTTATCTTTCGCGAGTGTCATTGAGCCCAACCAGCCACCGAGATTCTTCAAATGCGTGCGCTCTATTGACGACTGCAGAGTGCTTTCAGCATTAAGCAGCCTCGAAACACTGATAAAAGTCTCTCTCAGCAACAGCTTCCATAAAACCTTGTCTTCGAAGAGTTCAACAAGCCCAAGATATAGTTCGTGGTAGTTGGGCATAATCTTAGCCCGTTCCTCAACTAGGTGACCAGCAAACCATTTTTGATGCGTCTCACCAAGGGCGTTTTTCAACTCGATGAACTTCGATCCTATGTTAAGCTCGGTTATGTTGTTTAACAAGAATTGGACTTTGTCCTGTGCATCGTCGTCAGGGTCTTTGAAGTCTGAATTGGGAGGAAGCGGGTCCACGTTAACAGAGTTAAACGGAGGTGCAGCAGGCTCAGCGGCCAGCATTTCGTCGATATTGCCATTTGTGATTCCGCCCCCATTCATCAAGTCGTTGTGCCCGTTGCGTAACATATCCTCTTGTTGGTCATGGATGACCTTCTGCGCCTTTTTCCAAGGTTCCGTACTTTCAAGGCCAGGTACTTGCAGCAGTTGATGACAGAATCCAGGCCATTCCGGTAAACGAGGAGTAAATTGGAGCAAAGCTTGCAATCCAAACTTGTACATTGATTCCTCTGGGAGGTGATCTCGAACTGCTTCAAGGATCATGCCGAGACCAATCTCGAGGGGTAGATCGGCGATGAGCTTATCCTGAATAATGCCACCAAACAAGACAGCAGTGGTTGCAAGAGCCTCCAATGGATAGGTGGAATAGAGGGTATATTCGTCAAAAAGACCATGGATCATGCAGGCAAACACATCTTGCTGGTAGGGATCACGGGCAGATTTGTATCCAGCTAATGCATCAACAATCTGTCGTACCTTGAGCTCTTGGCTATACATTTGCTTATAATGCTGTTCCATCATGTGCTGTGCGTCCTCGCTAAGCATGTTCGTTACCGAACCGTTATTATCAATAATTCGGTCTAGCTCGTCATCCTGGCCATAATTAATAAGGCGAGGGTAGGCAGTGATACAAGTTCGCTGTACTGCGATCAATTGTGCTGAGGGCTCTTTTGGTAGGATTTCCTCCAAAACATTTAACATTGCGAATACAGTTTTGACAGGTAACATTATACTGTGTTCTCGCTGGGTACGCTGATATGCAAGCTCGTGTTGAGCTTTGATGCTCAGGAATGTCAACAAAGCCGAGCCGAGTTCTTCCTCCCGTGGCGAATTCGTGGCCTTCCAGTCTTTGAGATCCAGTAAGCTACGGGAATGTGCTAGGGCAGCAAGGTCGAGCCCAAAGCCATTTAGCATCGAGGCCAATTCATGGAGCCACTCATGTTTTATTGCATGATCTAGTATAAGAGTAAGCTCGAGGGGCGCTTTAACATGTGCGTCCATTAAGCGTTGTGCCACCCAGGTCTTATCTTTTCGCCACAAGCTTGCTAAGACGAAATCATAGTTGCCATCAACTCTGAATAGAAAGCGTTCGAAAAGGTTGTTGATTGTCTCTACTGCTAGATCAGGCCACGGCCGCGGTACGCCGAATGCTGAGACCAGGAATATGTCTAAATTTGGCACGACCACTTCTTGGAACAATCGTTTAGCTTCAACAGTTTCCGAGCAGTGGGGCTCTCTAAGGGCAACGATAAATACTGATGTTAGCGTGATAACGGACACGAGCGGATGCCTTATTGCCCATTCAGCACGTTCTCGAATCTCTGGCTTCGCATCGACATAGTCCTCTAGTGTGAAGGATGGCCTGAGCTTTGGAATGGTGGAGGCATCAAGCTCGTTCGGGCTCAATGACGCGTATGCACTGATGAAGGAAAGCTGGGTTTCAGTATTTTGCCATGCACCACCGAGAAGTTGCGGAATGACTGTAGGATCTTCAAGGGCAATCGGTCGAATAGATTCGTACACTGCCAAGAATTGTTGTGGAGATATTCTGAGGTCTGGCGTATCGAAATGTCGTACAACTTGACACCAACTGAACCCTGGAGGGACTTCCTTGCGAAGACTGTTAACCAATACTTGCGAAGAGAATGTGGGGGTTCGACTGATGGCAGTATAGAGTAGGGCAGCAGCGACTTGTGCTTCGTCGAGGTTGATATCACCGGCGTTTCGAATGTGATTTCTACATGCATCCTCATCCGAGGTGAATGCAGACCCAACCTTTTGTATGCATAATATCAATGGGTTGCTTTCTGTGATTATCGACATTAGGAAAAGCGCTGCGAGAACTTCTGTGGGTGCGGGAATATCTTGTTCAGGGTGGTCGCGAAAGCGGTAGTTGATTGCTCGAAAGAGTAGAATCTGCGCTTGGTGATCAAAATTCGGTGGATGACCTTGGATAAATCGATCGACTATCGTGGCGAGGAAGGAGGGAGTAAGATCTTCTTGACCTTGATTCACCTGGGATAGAGCTTCGACAAAGCCTTGGTAGTTTGCCGATAGGATAGCATCCGCTGCGGAACTGTTAGCTTTTGATGGAGAGGAAGGGATGGTTAAGGAGAAGAAATTAGTAACCTTTTGTTTTGAGATCTGACCTTGATCCGGTTTTGAAGGCAAGTGCTAGAATAGTCTTCTCGAGCGCATCTAGCTTAAAATGGTCCATAAAGGTCGAAAGGTCAAAATCACGAAAGATATCTTCATTCCCCGTCTCTATGGACTCCGCAATCTTCCCAGCTTGATCGACATCATGGGCTACCTTGTGTACTTCATTCACTAAGATCTGGTAGTTGCCTGAATTAAGAACGGGTCGATTAATGCCGGGAAATATCTGCGGTGCGTTGCCAACCACAAGTCGGCTGAAGTATTTTGAGAATACTTCCATGCCGTGCTCATCAACTAGCTACAAGCTTCATGTTAGATGGAACTAGGAGGTTGAAACTACGAGGGTACTTAATTTACACACCTTTCTGAGCTGTTCAGCTTGCTGTTCCCACTTTGTGCGATCTTTATCTTCTTTAATGGTACCGAGTAATAGGTAAACCTGAGCGACGACAATTTTATTGACTCCGCTGGCACCGATTGGACTGTTTGTAGATGGACTTGCGCCAGCACTGAATGTACTATGATGCGAGCCGTGAGGTGAATGACTAACTCCTGTCACAATTGTTTGCGCCGGTGAAGGTGTGAAAGTCCCCCCTCTTGAATTGACCATCGAAGATAGTTGTATTTTGGCGCAGACCCACTCCCGCAGAGCTACCTCTCAATCTTGTTCAAGATGAAAGGTGATCTATCTGGGAGGAGTGGACATGGATGAATCGTGTTTAAAGTTTGCGCGACAATATTAAAAGGTTTGAAATTCGAATCGGAAAGTGCTAGGCAGGTAAAAGATTTGTTGTTGACAAATGGATTTGTGAAGGCGATGTGTTCGTTGTGGGGGCGGGCAGTTCTACACAGAATTGAAGTTGGAGGTTCTCAACTCTCATTGCGATGTTCGGTTAACCGTAACTGGACTGGTAAGGCTGTTGTAAGGCATCCAAGGAACACATAAATCACGACGACGACTAGTACCTAGGTAGTAAATATAATGCTATTTATTATATTCGATCACATGTTCCTGGGGAAAAAATGCCTAAATATATCAATCTTTACTCCGAACAGTCAGTTTTTATGGTCATAGAAACGACTGTATTCAGACGATGGCGATCCCTATCGAAGACTACTAGGTAGGTTTGTACTTATGAAAGGAAGCATTGTTACTTATAAGATAATGGAGTATGTTCAAGCTACTAGTGTACCGACATCGTAATGAACAAATTCAGATAATCTGCCTCCACGGCGGTGGCTTTCAGGAGGTCCACCAGACCATCTTGGGCGTTTGCCCATATCAAATACAATTAAAAGACAAAACCACTGAATATCTGATCCGTCAATGGGGTTGAATGATGTTGAATGATGTACTGCTCGCCGCGGAAAGTTGTGTTTATCTTATCCTTCAATTGTGTACCAGCAGCTTTGACAATTTGGAGAAGACCTAATGCAAGATTCACAAGTACCTACTACATGGTTCCATTGTGAATGAGAAGGCGGGGTTACAATGCAACAGCACTGAGTAATACAATGTGCTCGGTAGCTATTTGACGTGGTTCTTCTCTGACAGCCGGTATCGTGAGTAGCAATACCGAACACTTGCATAGTTGAGATGGTCCGTGATGGATACAAGTCACCATTTACATACCGGTACGTATCATACTAATTACCTGAATACAAACCTATCAAATGTGTGTGTTTAAAGAGATGGGTGCAATGGAAAATACCACATCTTTTCAATGGTCTGTATAAGAACAGTAAGCGTTTCTGTCCTTTCCACGTCCCTCATTAGTCGTCACTTTACAGATAATGCTTAGAGTGGAAATATCCGCGCGCTTTCCCAGATCCCGCCGCTACACCAAGCTGTCCGCTATGCTTACATAATCAAGGAGTACATATCCCCACATCACTATGACAACGACTTTGGGGCTGGTTAAATCAACATAGTTCGAGAGTTAAATTATGCGGTCGGTAACTCCGCAATCAATCCACCTTTTTGCATACCGATCATTCTGTAGGCTGTCGGACAACTTCCTGGAGTACAACTTTAACTCAAGTTCATCAATATCTTATCCTCAAATTTCCAATACATCTAATTAATTCTTTGCCCTTCAAAGGGCCGAGTTTGAACGTTACTAAACGGCCAACTCAGTAACCTGTTAATACTAGGCAAGATGCCGGGAACAATATCAGATGGACCTTCTGTCACCATGAGTTTCGCAAATAACTTTTGGGGAAAGGATGACGCTGGTGTTGAGCCACTGATACAGCGTATGGTTCATGCTAAACAAACTTGTGATGAATTGAAATCTTTCTACAATGGTATGTTTACATTTGACGCGTATAGTTGCACAGCTGATAAATCGCAAAGCTCGTGCCGCCCTGGAGGAGGAATATGCTCGTAAATTACTCCAATTATCACGAAAACCATTGGGATCCCAGGAGTCAGGAACTCTGCGCAAATCATTAGATGTTCTGAAGGCGGAGGTTGAAGCGATGGGAAAAGCACATCAAACAATTGCTGGACAAATGAAAACCGAGTTGGAGGAGCCGCTGGCGGCTTTTGCCGGTGCAATGAAGGAGAGAAGAAAGATTGTTCAGCATGGCACGGAAAAATTACTGAAAATCAAGGTACAACAGACAAATCAGGTCAATAAAGTAAGGCACCCTAACTTTAATCTTGAATATTACTTACCTCAATGTCAGACGCGAGACAAATATGAACAAGAATGCCTCAAGATTAAAGGATACCTCGCCCAAGGACATATGGTAATGGGACAGGAAGAACGAAAAAATAAAGCCAAGCTCGAGAAAACCCAAGTGAACTTAGCGGCGTCGAATACCGAGTACGAAAATGCAGTCAAGATCCTCGAGGAAACAACAGGCCGCTGGAACAGAGACTGGAAATCGGCCGCCGACAAGTTCCAAGATCTTGAGGAGGAGAGACTTGATTTCATGAAGAGTAGCTTATGGAGCTTTGCGAACATTGCTTCCACGGTTTGTGTAAGCGACGATGCTTCTTGCGAGAAGGTTCGCCTCGCGCTTGAAGATTGCGAGGTAGAGAAAGATATTATGTCTTTCATAGCTGAATGTGGAACTGGACAGGAAATTCCGGATCCGCCAAAGTACATTAATTTCTGTCGCGGTGATGCTGATTCACAATCTGAGGCTTCTGAGGACGACGCTTACTCAGTGGCACAATTTCAACGCACTATTAACCCAGCCTACAGAAGTTCGTCACCACAACCATCCACCTACGAGTCTCACCACGATCCTCAATCAGCTCTTGCTAAGGACTTGGCTCATGAGGTTGAAATGCCAAAAGGTCGAGATACAACCGCCACTCCTCAGAAACTTACGGCATCAAATTCGACCCCGGACAGATCACGACATGCCCAAGTCGAGGATTACGAACCAGAACCTCCTGCACAGGCCCCACCTCAAGTGGAGTATCAACAACCAGCCAGACCTAGAGCGCAATCTCAGGCTGGTTATTCACAAACCGGCCGAGCTCGTACCCAGCCTCAAATCGATTATCAGCAGTCTGGAAGGCAAAGACAGCAACCTCAGCAAGATTACCAACAAGCCGAAAGGCAAAGGCAGCCAGTGCACACTAATCATCAACAGGCAGAGAGGCAAAGGAAACAATCCGTCGATTATCAACAAATTGACAGACAACAACAGAGCGAAAGACAGAAGCAGGCACAAGCTCAAGCTCAAGCGCACGCTCAGGCTCAAGCTAATTACCGTCAACAAGAACGCCCGAAACAATCTCAGCTTGAATATACTCCTCAAATTTTGCAACAGCCCCAACTTGATTACCAACGTCCTGAAAGTTCTAGGTTACCGAAGATGGACTGGTCAAAACCAATTCAAATGCCATACGAACAGCAACAAGGCCAGTTGGTTCCCAAACAAGGCCAAATTGCTCAAGTGCCTCACAACCCTCATCCTACGGATGGCATGACAATGTTGTGTCGAACGGGGCCTTCCTCAGCACCGTCAGATATGAGCTCCGCCGCGAATAGCCCAGTAAGGCCATCTAGTCGGGATTCTCAAAGTGATTATTCAAACCCTACCTCATTCTCAAGCCAGGAACCTCAAAGTGGCAAAACATCACCGGTGAAGCAAAGCGCCCCGATCATTGAGAAGCCGATCCAGAAGAGAAAGAGTGGGATCTTTCATAGTCCATTCAGACGAAAGAGCACCAAGGGTGGAGAAGAAGTAGCTGCTGTCGCCAAGCCAGCCGCGTCAAATCGCAGTACTTGGTCCGGTCGGAACACCAATGTTCAGAGTACTTCATCTAGACGACCTACTTCAAGGATGATACAGCCAGCACCACAAACTATGATGCTAACTGACCGACCTAGCAATAGCCCGGAGCCCGTCGATCCACGGGCCAATTTTCAACTGAATATTGGAAATAATGTTTTTGATGTCGCAGCACCTGAGAAAAAGAACAATTTTGCTCAAAGTGCCCCTGCTGCAAGCCAAGCAGTTGAGGAATCTGACCCCATAGCTCAAGCTCTTGCTGATCTCAAAATTGTCACCAAGGCATCGTCTACTAGGGTGTCTGCTGATAAATATCACGGCGTCGCTACTCCCGCTCCTGATGCAGCACCCACCTCAAGACCTATAGGATCTCAAATGGTGAATGGAGCTTTGATGGCCGGTATGCGCGGTACTCCCCCACCATCTTACGATCCAACTCCTGTTGAGAGACTCGGCCTTCCGTCGCCTGCCTTCACCTCGAAGTCAATGCAGCAAACTCGTCAAAAGTATGTCGACCAAACAGCAAACATGTTTAGTGCTCCCCAACCAAGGCCAGATTCACAGCAAGCTGGGTATGGCTCACGCCCGGGAACAAGGGGATCAGATATGCCCCGAGCAACATCACCAGCGCCTCCTCGAAGTGTTTCACCTCGACCTGGAGCACAAGGACAAGCCCACAGATCTGCTTCTCCCAAGTACGCCGGAAGCACACACTCTCGTACCGGATCCGCTCCTCAGCAAAAACGGGGCTCTGACACTTATTATCAGCGTAATTCTCCAAGTATTTCTACTCGTGGTGTCTCGCCGGTTCCATATGCACAGCAGGAAAGACCCAATAGTAGCCATGTAAAAGCTCCCTTCCAGCAACAAGAGAGGCCTAGCAGCAGTCATGTCAAGGCTCCATTTGCACAACAAGATAGGCCTTCCAGTAGTCATTCACACAACAGCATGGCAATACAATTAGCACCTGGTCCTGATGATGGTTATGGTTCTCAAGGACGAAGCGGCAGTAGAGCCAGTGCCGGTTCCAGAGCCATGAGCTACTATGGCGGTGGAAACGATCAACAATTGACGGCTCGAAGCAGAAGTAAAAGTGTTGCAGATGTTCGCCAGTTCAATAGTCAAGGTCGACCTATTTTACATTTTGGTAAGTCAGCGGCTTCTGAATAGCTCAATTTATACTAATAATTCCAACAGCTCGGGCACTTTACATGTATCAAGCGGCTATCCCCGAAGAACTAAGTTTTGCAAAGGGAGATATCCTTGCGGTTATGACGCATCAAGATGATGGATGGTGGGAGGCGGAAGTAGCTGGAAAGAATGGTCGACCGGGCTTGGTGCCAAGTAATTATCTACAAAACTGTTGAGCTCCTCAATAAGTCTGAGGCAGCGATGATTGGATACGGACTCGGATTTGGTATACGACATGAGACTATGTGGATATGATAGCTCATGAGATGATGATGATGATGCAGTGTACGCATTTGCATGATGAATTTTTTCCTCTTTTCCCTTTCTTTCTTTCTAATCTTTTTTTTTTCAATTCACACAAGATATATTATCTACTTTTGACTTGTGCTTGGGCAATGGAGGAGGATTTAGGGTTTTTTTTATTCCAGGCAGCGAGAGCGTTTTGTGGATGGGTGGATTTGTAGTTATACCTTTTTGAGATATGAGCTGTTCGGTTCTTTTGCTTTTATTCTTCGAAATTTGCAGATTAGGGAGCGAATAATGAGAGCAGTATTGGAGAGTGAGGATTGAGGAATTTAGACAAGCAAGCACATAAGTTATTTGGAGTATGATACTTGGTATTGAGAGATAATTATTAAACATATACTTTCTCTTTCGAAGTTTTGCTTAGTGTCTGTCACTCGTGAAGCAATTTTGATGTTGGAAATTTCCCGAAGATTAAAAGTGTACTAGATCGTGAATCTAGATTGGCGTTTGACTTCTTAATCTTAATCTACTTCTATCACAGGAAAGTTATCTATTTTTTTTTTATATGTAGCCTTAGTATAGCTTAGTTTGTAATGTTTTGGTGCACAGGAGTTTTAACTCGCTATACTTATATTAGTCTATTTCTACTAACTATCTGGCAATATACTGATTGCTGGATATTTGGGGAGAGTATTCCTGAGCACACACATAGATGAACTAAATGGATATGCAAGCGCACTACTAATAAAACGAGGGTTTGCGATCCTATTCTCTCTACTCTAGCTTTGTAGAGCTCGAGGTGTATACTTCTGTAGACGACAAACGACTCATCGCGTAACCTGCTCAAGGTCCGTGCGCCGGGTCTTTTTAGGGCTTACTAGGTATTTATCGATGAATATTAGAGCGTAGAGTGTACCTTACCTTGATGATATCATATCTTATGTGTACTAGTCTAGCCTTCTCTCTGATATAAATTCCATGATGTGCATGTTCGTAGATCACTTTCGGATTTAAAACTTGATTTTGAAATTACGACGTCGTGCTAATTAGCTATAGCAAGTTTGTTAGTTCAACATCAATTTTTTGACAATTCAATTATTTTCGACGCTTGGAAACTTTGCTGTTTCGATTTTGTTGCCCCTGTTCGTGGTAGGTAGTAGGGATAAGGTAATAAAAACTTCTTCGGGATAATGGACTTTAGCCATAAATTTTTCAGCTGACAAATATAAGATTTCTTCTTTTAGTTTGATAATAGGGCTGTAATAGCAGGGCTAAAGAGAGGGTGATATAGCGGCCTAAAAATAGTAAAATGGGTTTACATGTGAGTGACAGATTTACATGGACAAAATTGTACATTCCTTTGCTTCCTTAAACACAAGATATAACTAATTTATCCACGCAGACGAGACTCAAGCAATCTACCGTAGTATTACCATACTTTCTAGAACAAGAAATCAAATCTCTATATCGGTTAATAAAATATAAATAATTGGAATGTTGCGATTGAAGTGAAATACATCATTTGAGAATACTTATGGTGCCTGTGGATTGGTGATTCTACGGTCGATTTTCACGGCATGATATTTGAGGAGGCCATTCCGGCGCAGTTGAACATTGGTGGAGATGGTATTATGGAAACCTTTGAAGGAAGAGCAGTGGAAACGATGAGCGAGGAAAAGATAGATTTCATTGATGAACGCCGGGATTAAGTAGTGTCCCTAGAAAAGCTCAAATCCAGTGGATTATATGAAAGCCAAGTATGCAAATTGCAGGCAAGATACTTCTTTGTCCGTTCCCATTCCCACATGAATTGAGTGTATAATTCAGGGCCCGCTTGCGAGAATGTCGCTTTCTGTAAAGCGCTATTCTCTAAAGAATAAGAGCATCTTTGAGAGTATTTCCCGCAACATATTTTGCATGTGCTCGAACACCAAACATTCCGTTGATAGAGGAGAATAACACGAAGAAGTTGAGCTCCGAAGAGAGCACTTCACCAAAAATCTAGGGCTCTGCCGCCTTTAAGCATATACTTACCAAACCTTCTGTCAGAGAATTCCGGCCTTTGAGCGGTATCTGTCATGATGAACTGGAAAAGTCTTCACGAAATAGCCAACCTTTGATCTACAATACTTGTCCAACTACTATCCTGAGGATAACAGCCTCATGTATTCATACGAGTAGTGGGGAAATTAGTGGCCGCTGCTTTTCATTCGCAACCATTAGCTAAAAGCTATCAATTGAAGCAGCTTCACAGGAGAATCTAAACAAGTAATATGTGTTCCATCTTTGCTAGTTCCCGAGTCCTTATCTTTTGAATCGTTGAAGTCCACAATTATACCTGGATTTAATACAGCTTTCTTATTTATATAAGGATAAAAGTTCAGCGTCTCTTTTACCACGTTCTCTTACTATTTACATGAATTGGTGACTACTCATTTATATCTAAATATATTAATTGGGCAATTTGAGTCGACCTAAAAAATACCAATGAGCTAGCTTGTCACGCTACTTACTACTTGAGCACCATTCATGATGGAATCGAAGGCCTTGTGAATGGATTCACCCAGTTGGCGCCTGCCCAATAGAGTGTAGTTACAACTCAGCCCTCCGGATGTTACGACGCAACCCCTAAAAAGATGTAGAAAGCTCTAAACGCCGGAACATTCACCATTTTCTTAAAATCCGAACGATATACGAATGTAAGTCTTCCATAGTCAATTGATTATCAATCATAAAGTCAATATAATTACATTTATTTCCCAAAAAGAATATTCAATATTCATCTGAATTCTGAAAACGAGACATTAAATCCATAAAAATATTTCGGGGCCGCGAGTTATCCTCTTGTACTTACGACTTCAAAGTCTCTGGTAAGATACCCACAAATATATGAAAAGTCCAGTTGAGGTTTCAGCACTAAAATAGGCAGTAGAATCTTTTCGGCTTGGAATATGAGGTTATTTTGCGTATGATAAGACTTAGAATTAGTTGTTGTGGTATAAAAGGACAGAAAAATCTAATGTAACCTATATGCTATGGGCTAAATCGAAATTAATCCGTGACAAATCCGATGGTGAACACAGCGCACAACTATACCTTTTTGATTCTACTCCTCTGCAAACTCGAAAAATCAAATCATTACAGTTGAAGTCGCGGGTAATACCAGCAAACAGCCCTTCTAACCCATCTACACCAGCCTATATTACATCAAATTCATCGCCTGGTCATTACATGGCATTTACAATTTAGGCGAGTGGTTCCTAGGATGCCCTTTTGATCATAGCAAATGGAAGAAGCAGGCTGTTGGGATTTATAGGTTGCGCAGCAAAAAGCTTCAACGCGATTTCTATATATTTATGATGTTTTACGACAAAGCTCGTTAGCAGCCGTTTCAAACTGTACGCGGCATTGCTATTTTAGTAATAGCAAAAGTGTAGAAAACAAGATGTCGATTTAGAGTTACACATACTTCAACCTTCCCTTCCCTTTCGGTCCAAATCCACGCTCAAGTGTTTCATCATCTAAACCATAGCACGATAGATATTGAGAGCAACGAGATCCTGGTTGTCACTAATGTAGCAAGAGATGAAAAGCACACTTGGTTCTTTGACCCATAATTCCTTGAAAGTTTAAGAAACCTCTGCAACATTTTATTTTAGAAAGAAGCACAATTCTAGATAATGATTGATGTGCTACTATCCAGTTCTTAGCCGTGATATTAAAATTGGTTATTATCCATATATCGCACTCAATAGCAGAATGATCCTCCAAACATTATACCATGATTTGAGAATGCACGGGTAGTGTAAGTTTTCATATAGCCCTAGACTCGCGACAGTGGGAAAACCCGCCTTACAAACACAATACATGGCACTTGCCACTCTTCCGTATGACTAGCTTTAGCATATTGCAGAAATCGTTACTATCTCATCATACAGTAATCTTACTATCCTCACTTCCTACTTTCGATTCCAATACGCTCAAATTCACATCACACAACTCACATCCAACCAGAAACATATTTTATTTATTGATATTATTCTTCTTATCTGTTTTCTGTCTGATCACCAGCATAAATACTATCCCCATCCTCGAAGAAGTAATAAACATCGCCCAAGCCTCCGCCCGCCGTGAAGCAGTCTGTGAAGCAGTTGCCAAGCAGCCACCAAATAACCCATCTTTAAAGGCAGCTATAGAACTGTAGTGCAGGCACGCGGGGTATTAGAAGAACTTTACAAGACGCACTGTGCCGTACCAAACAAACAGTCAATCCATAGAAACAAGTATCGTATGTAAAGGCTCAGACTAACTAATATAAAATCATACTGTTTATATGATTTGATGATATTTGTAGCCTGCCTTTCATTCCAAAAACAAATATCGCTCACAGCGTGTCATGCCATGTTTGTTTTCGCTTTCCAATCTATCAGGTAGATTAAGAGGTAGATGAAACAGTCATGAGCGTAGGGATCATCATGCCATGATGTCTATATCAAAATACTTTGTGTTCTTTCCTATGTGGCCCCTAGCCATCATAATTCTTCTTCATCAACATCCTTCATTGCCGGTTCAGGGAGGGGAGTCTGTGCAGCTTCGGCAGCTGCTACAACGTCAAGACCACTTGAGTATCCTGCTAGTCGTTTCTCTAAGGACTCGTCACCGAGAAGGCTCGCTCTGTGTTTCTTCATAGGACTGCCCACAAAGTTGTCGCCTGTAAGACTTCCTCCAAATACATTGTTTGGTAAAGTTAAGCTGTTGTTGTCTCCATTGGTAGCAGGAGTAGCATTGCCAGACGTATTGCTGGCCGAGTTAGAAGATTTGCCCAAGTTGGTATTCAAATTTCCGCCGGAATGTTGGCGTTTCAACTACAATCGAAGTTAGTATACTCAAGTCACAAACAAATAAGGTGACCATACCTTGATTCGTCCGACTCCATCTGCTAACTCTCCTTGAAACTTTGCGTCTTCTGTACTCAAAGTCTTATGTGGGTCATCCTTATCATCCACTTCTTCCATCTTTACCCCCCTGTTATCGTCATCGTCATCATCATCACTGTCTTCCATCAAGTTAGCGTTACCATTGCTCTTCTTTCCAGATTTGCTGCGCTTTGTGGAGGTATCGTTATCTCTAAAGGCGGAAAATCCAACAGTTCCAGTAGATTTCAGAGGAGCCAGATTTCCAAAGTCCAATTGTCTTGATCGTCGTTTTGTAGCACTGCTGGTTATCTTTTCCTGCTTCGAATTTGGTAAAATGCCCATCTTTTGCAATTGGCCTGTAGTAACATGTTAGAAAGTGGGGTCGTGATACAATCAGTGATAAAACTTACGCTCGCCTCGATAGAAGAATGTGAATACCGCGAAAGGTCTGTCAGGTCCGTCTATGCCAGTGACAGTCTGGGTGCTAATAGATTTTGGATCCAAAGTCTTTGGTTTTGCAAAACTTGTGGTGTGATCAACATCTGCTCCATCTCCCCCTTCTGCATTGCCCTTCTCTCCTTCCTCGTCGTCATCATGGGCATCAAACTGTGGAGAATATTCACCGCGCTTGATTTCTCCAGATGCAAGTACTCGAAACATAGCAACTTTGATTTGTCCTGCAGCTTCTGGTAGGGCGTCATCGCCGTCCGAGTCAGAGCTGAAGCTATCGTCATCTGAAACTTTTTCGACGGGTGATTGCTCATCTGCTCCATATCGTAAAACCTCTCGTGCTGTTGATCGCTTTCTTGGTGTCATCATATCTGCGAGCTCATCGTCGCTGCCATTCTCCTCCTTTCTGCGCCTGCGACGCTTCTCAAACTTTTGTCGACGCTTCTCGATCCTTGCAGCTGCATCTTGTCCATCGAGATCAAGTCCGTTCAACCATCGCTCTAATCCAACCTCACGAAACAAGAATTCCCGTTCAGCCAATCCCCCTCCTTCAGAATCGGGAACCTGCACCCATCGAGAATTTACCCATGTCTCTTCGCTCGGTCGTAGAAGCGTTGCTACTTCTTCCTTTGCTCTGCCATCGAAATAGATGTATGCAGCGATTGTTTCATTTTCTGACTTGGTGATCGGTATGTAGGGCCCGACTTGACCACTGAAATTTGTCTTCTCTCCAAAGCCAGGCAAGCCAGCAACGGTTTGAGGCTGAGGATAAGGGTTCGAGGGAGTTGCTTTCGGTGTGCTATAAGGAATTGGAAGACCTGGTGTTAACAACGTAATTGAGATAGCAAATTTGGCGGCTTCAGGCTTGTTCGTAGTCGAATCGCGGGGAATCTTTGGTTGGGGCACGGGGATGAATGTGTTAATACGACTGAATCTTGATTGTTTAATTACACCGTACTCAGGAAGTGGTGATCCTTCAGCATGGACACTGACGGCAATACCTTTGAAGCAAGGCATTTTCCCTCAGCGATGTACTGTGGCAGGCAAAGCTGCACAGCCTGATGTGTAAGAGTATTGTAATTTGTTGTTGAACGTGGGGAATGGTTGAAAGTTGAAGAAGCCGAGCTTTGGAAGCTCCGATTGCAAAGAGGCTGAAGTACGGAAGTTGTTGGATGCTTCTTAGCGTGGCGGATCTGGTTGCTAGAAGCCTTGCGTGCGCGTTTTGGAATGGTAGGTAGTACAAGTAAATAAAGTACGTGAGTAGATGACTCGTCCTCGATTCTTTGGAAGTCTGATTTACCAACGAGAAAGAAGGATAGAAAGTACTGGAGTTTTCTTGAGTTGCAAAATGGTAGAGTAAAGTAGAAAAGGTTGATTTCACGCTCTGTACTACGCAAGAGGTTCTGGTTCAACAATGAATGAATGGATGGATTCCTTAATAGGTCGATAAGTTTCGCTAGGCTGACGAACAACTGCACAAGTCAAGAGTACTTATCGAAATATGAACTACCAACAATACCATGCAAAACCAAAAAAAGTCACAAGTTGTCATCACAAAAGAGTCATTGATGTGTTGGAACATGGAAGAAGAAATCAATCACACCGCTCAATCATATTTGAAAAGTCTTCAAGCGGAAATCATTTTCAAAAGGTGGTCTGGCTGATGGCCGGTCATGGTCAATCAATCACTCCTACATTTCAATCCCGTGAAACATTATGGACGTCTCCCGAGGTTCATTCAGATAAAACTTGAAATAAACTTGCTACCTATGTACGGCACGAAAATGTCCGATGATTCTATGATACATCCAGATTAAAATAGAGTTGCCTTCATATCCCGTCGACTCAAATATCCAAAATGAACTGGCTATCTAGCAGTCTGCCAACCTCGACGAAACCATGTTTTCATGTTATGAGTTCAAGTGTGCTGCCATGTGTCGCAATCATATATGTTTTTGATAATAAATTCCTACAGAGACTCGAAGATTGTTAGCTAAGTCTTTTCAAAGATTCTGCAAAAATAAGAATAAAGAATTTGATTGTAGAGTCAGACTGTTGAGCTTGATATATTGATTGAATCGACATGATTATTCAGAAGGCCGTTCTTAATGGAAGGTTTTGTCATCATACAAAAGATGCTATGGAATGTGCGGGGTGCTGCAAAGCAAGGAAGACTGAAGATTAAACATACCTTTGAGCTCAAGTTCTGGAAAGCGGTGATTATGAAATATAGAAAGATAAAACTAGAAAAGCATACAACTACATCTTGAAACCACAATAGGAAGAGCAATGCTCGAGTAGTGTTGACAAAGATTTTGTTGAATTCAAGAAGAATACCCAGGAGTATGCAGGTGGAAAAACAAGTTGAGTACCATCGCGAACAACCGAATGATTTTTAAATGGAAGGATAAACTTTTCGAGCTTATTTGCCGAAAAGACTAAGCTATAATAGGTAAGGCGCATATCGGCCCAATGATTCGCTATGTGCCCACTCGAGTGAAGTGGTATCAAAATCGCCTGTACGAAGAAACCCCTCTATAATTTCCCCTCCAAAACAAGCACATCAACATCACAAAATATCTTTTCTTTTAAAGTTACCTCAAAAAAGTCTCATAACCTTAGAGCAAGATGGCCAGTAAGTACTATTTCACATAATGTTTTAAAGGTCTTACAGATACAGTTTATGTCGTTCTCTTTTGTGCTTTTCTTCTTTCGTTTACCCAGGTAATTGTGATCCGAGGCTGACTCCTTTTCTATAGGCTTCCAAGATGTCGCAAGTAAGTTATAGTATATTCCATCGCGACTGCGACGTAGCAAATGTTATTGAGTCGTCAGGAGTGTCTTGTGCGAAGATGCATGGCGATTCGCAACTTCTTGCATCATGCTAATCAGGCCATCTGCTACTAGAGCAATTCACCGAATTCTATTACAACCAGTTCGATGCCGACAGGAAGCAGTTGGCTCCTCTTTACGTCGGTAATTCCATTGCCTAGAAAATAATCATTACTGATAAATTCTCAGCGTGACACCTCCATGTTGACTTTCGAGTCCTCTTCCGTCCTTGGAGCTCCCGCCATCGTAGAGAAGCTCGGAGTACGTTGAACATTTTTCTTTATTGCAGATAAATGCTAAATAAGGCTGGCACAGTCTCTTCCTTTCGAGACAGTAAAGCACCAAGTCTCGACGCTCGATGCGCAACCAAGTGGAGATCACGGTGGAATTTTGATTTTGATCACAGGGGCTTTGTTGGTAAGTCAAAAACTTTCATACGCTTGCGCAAACATAATCAGCGTGTGATTCATTCCAGAGACTAACGACGATTCTCCCAGGTCGATGAGGAGCAAAGACCGATGAACTACAGCCAGGCTTTCCAGCTTATGCCAGATGGAGCTGGAAGCTATTTCATTTTCAACGATGTCTTCAAGTTGGTTTTCGGATAAATTTGTAGCAAGGTATGTTGGCTAAATATGAGGTCGGTGGTAGAGGAGGGGATGTTGGTCCATTTTGCAAAACTTTATACCAGCTTCCTATTGAAGACGGGATGTAGTGAAGATATCAAATAAGAAATGACATAAAAACGGCATAATTCAATGATGCTCACATTCCCCTCTATCAATTATGCATCTGACGATCAAGATATATGTGGAGAGATGATCACAGTCCCCCTCATGTTGTTGCACGATCTTCAGCGTTGCCTATTGTACACTGAGGTGGAAAATGATAATATTAAGTTTTGGAGACGTATGAATCTGCCATGTCTTCGTAATCATTTTCTAGGCAGCTTTGAGTATTTGCATTTTCTTTTGTTCTTTTCCATCTAAATAATACCGTTTATACGACCCAGCCTCATTCAGGCACTTCAGCCCTTTGTTTTCTCCATGGGGACTAGCGCCATACGCAGCTTCTCGAATTCATACAACACGAAACAACTAGCTGTAGGACTCACAGTATTTTCAATTCCGAGGCCCATACCTTTTAAACTCTTTTTCTATCAAAGCTCAAGCGAAATAACTTCGACATTCTCTTACGAGCGAGTGTACTGGACTTTGAAACGATTCATGTGTGCTATGTGTTCGCAAAGAAACAATAACAAACATTGAAGATTTTACAAACTACAGCTCTCCGCATCGATTTGATCTTTACTAAACATCAACCCATTCGAACATTATCAACTAACCCCCAATAACGCAGTCATGACTATTGCAGAGGAATTCGCAACGCGCAATTTCAGTATGTATTCCTTTCGCTGAGCTTGTATAGCTTTGACTAATTTCGATTCTAGGTATTTATGGTCAATGGTAAGAAAATGCGACTCTTCCGAGCTCTCCAACCATCGCACCCAAGCCATTACATCATGAAGCACTGTTGAAGATACATGTCAAATATTATCCCTGCAGGCACATTCAGCATACACTGGAAACTGAGTAGTGGATATTTAAGAGTCGTGGAACAAATCTTCGGAATTATGTCTGACGAAAGATACAGGACCGGAGTTGTGTGCATACTTCTATGTTTCGCCTTGGGCATTGCGAATCTCTTCCATGTGAGCTTGCTCATCATCTTCAGTGCGCTATGCCTGTGAGTTTTGCCTTTGACTCTCTAATCGTGACAAAATTAACAACTTCCTCTCAGTGTGAGCTCTTTCCTCATCATCTTCATCGAGATCCCGTTGCTTCTCCGAATCTGCCCCACTTCTTCGACATTCGATACCTTTATGCGCCGATTCACAACTAATTATATGCGCGCCGCTATCTACATGGGAATGGCTATTGTTCAATGGCTTAGCATCATCATTGCAGCATCGAGTCTCATTGCTGCTGCAGTCCTCCTTACTATCGCAGCTGGTTTCTACGCGTTGGCTGGTCTTAAAGGACAGGGATTTGTGGGAAGCAAAACACTTGGGGGTCAAGGCGTCGCGCAAATGATTCTATAAATTCGGAATGTTTCGAGATAAACTGCATGGGACAAGTGGTGCAATTCGAAGCGCGGCGCGGAGCTTGGTTCATGGAGATGGATGGTGAAGTGCAACTTTCTAGTTGATTTACGAATAAGAAAATGAGAGAGCATGTGGGATTGGTGCAAGGCGTCAAGGATTAACAGCACATTGACTTTGGCTGTTTGTGTGTTTTCATGGTTGATTCCTTCAGCCGAGAAAAACCTGGAGTTTCTTGCGGCTTCAACTTTCTTCCTCTTGCTGGTGTACTTTTATACCTTTCGTTTCCTTTTTAAAGCCAAACCATATCAGTGCATCTGGATGGATTCTTGTTCGTATATGTCTTTTCTTCGAATGGAGTTGATGTGGAGAAGATAATTAGGTACGGGATTCAATGGAAAATGAGTTATGGGGCTTTTTAACGGCTTATGCCACATGGAGAGTATGGTGACTGAAAGAGTTTGTAAGTGCGAATGTGAAATTGGTTTTATGAATTACGCATTAGCAGTGGTGTGAGAACATTTAATCTTGGTGTCAACAAATAAGAAGTGTCATGAGTATTTGATGAAGGTCATGAGCTATTGTGAAGACCTGGGTGACTTTGATCATGTGAAGTGGTATGCTTGTGATACATTATCGCGGTGGTTTTATTTGTCGCTTCGACGGCTCTTGGCAGTTGTCATCGTAGGGTAATCTGAATACGGAGGTTTCGGGAAAGAAAGCTATGGATGAAGCCGATATCTTTTGGCCTATGATCAGCACTTTCTTGGGTTCGAAAGGTTCCAGGGGAGCTTCCGGTGAGCTTATCGTAAATATAGATCTAGTTTATAGGGGACCGGCTACACAGCTCCTTACAATTGTGACCCTTGTTTTGTATTGTGAGGTAATTCTCCTCTTCCATCTACTTTTTATTCCACACTGAGGTTAGAAGTAGGTGGTAATATCATTTCAATTGATGTCTAGTCAATTACGAACACCACTTCAAAGTGAACCGTCATCCCTACGGTTAAACGACGAATACTGACGACAGTCCTGACCGATCGAGCCGAGCCCCTCATCTTTTCGGACAATCATTCTTCCCTCAACTTCACCATTTATCCAATTAGAGCATTGGTGACGATCAATGAAGCCTTATTCAAATCGGTTTGTCAAGATGAGTACAAATGGAAAGCCGGCGATTGGACATAGGTGTAGTGGGGTGATAGTGACAGGTTTTGCTTCCTGAGGCCGTCAAAAAAGGTACAAGTCCTGAAGAAATGTGATTGGTTATAGACCTTTATGTCTGTCTCACAAGGACCAACCCCACCTATGATATACATTTTTGTGTGTAGTAACGGTGAAGTGGTGAAATACAGCCAGATGTTCAAGATTGGAATAACTGCACTTTGGGAGGGAAGAATATATGGCTATTCGAATGATATACAATACTAATATTTAAGGTTTTAGAATATAATAACGAATAGCAAATTCTGAATGATTTTTCGCAATAATTTTATATCTTTTCTTGAATCTCATTATTGAATTGCTCCTAACGATGACGATTCTTGGAAGGACTGCTTGGGGTAACATTTCCCCAAGAATCCTTGCTTAGCGTTCAAGCGTTCAAGCGTACAATATCAAAGAACGCAAATAAACCAACTTCATGCCGACTTGTAATTCTGGTACTTGACACCCCTCGTTTTGGCAGATATCGGCTTCAATGATTGAACTTAGCATTTTATTATTTTCAACCGTTTCACATTGGTAAGTCTGTTTGCCATTAACTGCCCCTATCGAGTCGTTCATTCGCAGATATACAGAGAGCTCCGCTCTATTCACAGCCTTCATATCTACCACTGTCTTATATTGGGTTTGATCTTCTGGCGACGAGTTGGAGTTCCATTTGAATTTATTATTGTACTGTACAACAAACATATCACTCCATTTTCTGCATACTCCACAACAAGAGTCTATGGCTTTGCATTCACAGCCTATCAAAATCAACAATCTTGTTGATGGGTTGGCATTGGCTATTTATTACCTTGTTCACTGAAGCTTAATCCAGTTAACATCCACTATTTTTGTATGGCATGCAACGAGTACTGATATAAATCTCAGAAATCTAGGCCGTTACATTTTCACAAGCTCTACATCAACAAATATGTCGACGGCAATTCCACAAGTACCTCCCAGACCTAGCAAGTCTCAGGAACAGGGGAACACCTCTTCTGGTGCCCCTTCTCTTGGTGATAATATACCACAAATCCCTCCAAGGCCCGCCAATCGACGTGCTGATCGTTCCGTTTCTCCTGCTCCTGAGAGTTTCGCACGATCGCCTCTCAACGATATGCCCGCTCACAATCATGGAAAGTCCTCCTTGTACGCTATGAGCAGTGCCAATAGCTCAACCTCAGAGCTCGAGGTTCCGCGTCGTCCAGCAAGCGTAGCTCTTCCCTCTATAGGCCAAGAGGGTAGCGAATATGCAGAGGCTTTCGGAGCTTCGGAAGATCTTAGCTCATCGCCAGCACAAACAAGGAATGTCGCCAATGATTTGAAGCTTCATGCTCCTAAGCCTTCCCATCCCGAATCCAGCGCTAAGGCCAGGGTATCTGCCGTTACTCGTACCGATTCTAGCCAAGCTGCCGCGTACGGCATAGGCAGAGCTGGAGATGATAGAGATGCTGCTTCTCGATCTTTGAGGAACAAATCAAGCTTTGCTAGCAATGCTTCTGGTATCGAGCGGCCACCATCGAGTACCGGTCATGAAGATGAGCATGGCATTCCTGAAATTGGTCAACGTGTTCCCATGTATCCGAACGCAGGAGATGTCCAAGCTCCATCGCCATCACCGTACTCAACCCCTTACGCTCCTGGTATTGGTTTCCACAACGATGGATCAAAGCGTCACCATGAGCGTAGAATAAGTGGTCGTGGGGCAGATGTTCCACCGGGAAGTTATGGTCTTCATGGACATGGCATTATTCCTCACGATCGCTTTGAAAAGGCCTATTATGAAAAACATCCTGAGGTAAGTTTTATGAGTGCATTAGTTTGATTGCTTGAGGGCTAGCTTCACAGGCGACCCAAAAATCACACAAACATAATACATTACTCAAGTGATAGGGTATCATAAATGGTACTTGCTATTCCAAGTTACATTCTAATATTGTTTAACAGCTTTACAAGAAAGAAACTGCTTCTTATCACGGACCTCTCGGCGAAGGCAGAGCGGACTGGGCGATGAGCAGTGATGACTTGAATAGGATTGTTAGAGATACTGCCAGTCGAGGCGCTGGTCTTGGTAAGGTGTATGATTGTGCTATCCAGTCATGATTCTAATTGTGATTAGGCACATCTCCAGCAGTGATGAGTACTCCTACCGAACAGATTGGATTTCAAGCTTCTGAAGAGTATGCGTCTCGCATGTCTTCCCCTCGTCCACAGTCTAGTGGACATCAATCTTCTGGCTATAACGTAGCGCATTCTAATGCTTCTCAAACCCACGTTGACTCGCCTTTGAAAAGAGAAAGCGTTCCTCTCGACGGCTCGAAGAAAGAGGAATTTGAGGGTGCTTTATCAAAAAGCCTCGATGATAAATCCGAACGTGCTTACGAGAGCGAAGTGGATGCTGATGATATCATCCATGTTGATAGTCGTCGCTCTAGCAGAATATACGATCCGGCCAATGAATCGAGACCATATTCCGCAGCTGGCCGGGAAGATGATGATCTTCGTGAGGAGCATGGATACAGTGCTCCAATTCTCGCTTCTGATGAAGTATCAAAAAGATCATCTGGTTATGAACTGCAACCTGCTGTTTCTCCGTCAATTGAACGCAGAAGCTTCTATGACGATCTAACATATGGGAGCACACCCGGAAGCAGACACACTAGCCGACCTGCAAGCATACATACACCAGTAGTGCGAGCAACGGAATCAGCGCCGTTGGAGGAAGTACATGAATACGAACCATTGTTCCCTGAGGATGAAAAACCAGGTGCTGTGGAAAAACCCGAAACTGCGGCTGATCGCCTTAAGCGTCCAGAGACCCAAAATCGTAAATTTCCAAGTCAAGATGTATGGGAAGATACGCCCAACAGTCTGCAGTACACTGCGACAGTTTCAACACCGCAACTTCCCGATCCGGATGAGGATCATGAGGACGCCCACAAGAAATCAAGAGAGACCCCAGAGCAAGCTTTTGCCAGGCGACAGGAGGAGCTAGCCGCGAGAGAATCTACAAGTACAGACAGTTTCTTGCATCCCCAAAAGAAAGCGTGGTCTCATAAACCACACCTTGCAGCAGAAACACGACCAAATTTGCAACAGCGATTCCCAAGCAGAGATGTTTGGGAGGATACTCCGGACAGTCTCCAATTGCAGACGACCGTATCGACACCCCAAACTCCAGAGGTAGATACCGTCACGAGCCCATTGGACGAAAGACCTACCACTGGTGCTGTCGTATTTCATCAGGAAAAGGCAGCAGCTGGCTTAGGACTTGCGCAAGATGAAGGCCGAGCTACGACTGGTATCCCAATGACCAAACCAAGTATCCCCGCTCGCCCTGTGAGATCAAATTCGCCTGACAAAACTCAACCTATCATCCCTGACCGTCCCGCACAGAAATCCAAACAACTGCCAACTACGGATGATGCAGGTCCTCCTCTACCATTGAAGTCCAAGCCACAAATTCCTGCTCGACCAGCAAAACCCTCTGCACGCGAATCATCGGAGAACATTCCATTGACAACTGTCCAATCAAACACTTCAGCAAAGTCGATTGACTCCGAGGCCAGCCCTTCTGCTGCAGTCAAAGCAAAGCCACCCGTTCCTTCAAGGCCACTTGGTGGTAAGATCGCTGCTCTGCAAGGTGGTTTCTTGGCGGACCTTAATTCACGCTTGAAACTTGGACCGCAAGCTCCAAAGAAAGAAGAACCCAAGCCAGAGGAGAAAGTTGAGGAAAAAGAAAAGGCTCCTTTGTCAGATGCAAGAAAGGGTAGAGCTCGAGGTCCTGCCCGTAGAGCACCTGCTAAAACTGCGGCCCCTGTCTCAGCGACCGCTCAAGAGTCGGTCCCTGCAACTTTAGCAACTTCAACACCATCTACATTGTGGTATATTGACTCTGATGAGGTCTTGCATGTAGAATCCAAGACGGATTCTAAGCCAGAGGAAAGCCGCTCCGCCTACCACAAAGGCAACTGAATCTCCAACCCCTACACTTGCAACAAACACCGCGGGTGAAAGCCTTCATGATGCTACAGAAATTGCAAGTGGTGCTGAGAAGAGTGCATCCTCTCCATCGGCAGAGAAGGACATACAATCGGAACAAAGAGAGGATATTCAGAAGGAAGCTGTCATTGCTGATGCTCACAGTAATGATGTCGAGCCGCAAAAGCCAAGTGATTCCCCTCCTGTTAGTGACACTGCCGTGGAGAGCACAACTGAACTTGAAGCTGTGACCGAGAATTAAGATCTTGCAGTTGTGGAGAATGTGCTATGTAGAGTAAACCGAGTAGTTAAGTTATCAGTGAGCTATGAATCATAGGTTTTATAGTATGAAGTACTATTGAGAAATGGTATTTTATATAAGTATCATGAGATTGTGTTTTTGTGACTGTATGATTGTGTGAATATTTCTTAGTGTAGAAGCTAGGACAATGGATGTGATTCGTATACTTTTAAAGAGATGGATAAAAATTTAGTAGTATGGATTTAGAGGTTTTTCAATGGTATTGGGAAGGAATGAAAGGAACAAAGAAATGAGATAGATATCATGGGATGAAATTGAATTGGGTTAGTTAGGTAGTTAGTTAGTGGTTTGTTTTGTTTTAGTGGTGGATGTTTATGGTTGAATTTTTAAGATTGAAGATTGAAAGTTGAAAGTTGGAGAGAGCTTGAGGGAGTTTTGAGAGGGAGCTGGGAAAGGGTTGTAGAGTATGTAGAATAAAGTGTAAGGTATGAAGATAAAGAGTGTGAGGGATTAGTATGGATGGTATGGGATTGGGATGTGGGATATGGGTAGGGGTAGGGGTAGGGGTGGTTTTAGAGAATTTGGGAATTTGGGAATTTGGGAAAAGAGTTGGTGGTGATGGGGATGTTTGTGGTCGTGGTCTGGTTGTGAGTATTTGGAATTGAAGCTGTGTTGACTTTGGTTGTTATCTGATTAATTGGTTGTTGATGGGATGGAATGGAGGCTCGAATGATGAATGGTATAAATTAGGACTGTAAGGAGATGGATAGGAGTGGGAGTGGGAAATATCGTGTAGGGTAAGATTTATAGGTGGATTGGAAATTAAGCTAGTTAAGCTAGTCTTTCTATATATTGTGTAATATGAGGGAGAAATGGGAAAGGGGAGAATTATATATCTCTCTCAATAATCTTGTCATGAATGTAAAGGCACAAAAATGTTTCTCAAAATTATATTGTGGGATGTTATGTTGGATACACACATACACAATGGATTGCAAAAAAAAAAAATGGATTGGGAATTGAGAGATGATGTATGTACTATTGGGAAAAGTGGGGCGTATGGATGGTATGGACTTGAAAACTGTGAAAGTTTGTTGACTAAATAAGTCATGAAGTACTAGTACATTGAAAATTTAGAGACGGACGGAAAATGAAAGCTATTGATTGGAGAGACTGGGAGTATAAGGTGGTGTTATGTAGAAGGGCCTAGTATGTAGAGCCACTGGTTGACAGCTAGAGATACTTAACAGCACTTGCTGGAAAAGTTTGAGAGCTAGGTATGAGTCTCTAGGAGATACGGCGCCCGAAAAGAAGGTGCATGATTCAGATATTCTTTGGGGAATCGGGATTATGGTTTGGTTATTACAGGTATAGGTAACTCAATTATGAGATCGTTTTACGAAAAGACGACAGATCGAGAATCGAAATACATTTGGTATAGGGTTCTGTGCATGTGGTATCGTGTATCTTTGAAAAATATTTGGAACGAAGATTCAAGAAATAGGAATACCGGGGGTCTGGAGATAAAAGCTCTCTGCATATTTGACGGGATGTGACTAAACAGATGGGAACAAAATGATGTCCCTTATCATTGGTTGAAATAAAAAGAAGTTTGGGTATTAAATTAGCATTTACTGAATAGCTACTCATAATCACCTTGTGAGACGATAAATTCGATCCGTACATGTCGATCGCAAGTGGTCGAGATAACTTTCGTTTGGAACATCAATTATGATACGTGTCCAATCAACAAGTTAGCTTTGGGCTCTAGGCTTAATCGGTGGCACTTGCCTTGCTTAAGTTATTTTGCTAGATTTAGATTATGTTTGTCTTTGATTTTAGTGTGAGAAGTTTTGAAGTTGTCAGATTAGATGTTGAGGAATTGTCATCTTGCAGCTCATAAATATATATTCATATCTCATATCCTCCTTCCCTTGCACATGCAGACGAGTAATGCTCAATGTGATTTTATAAATGAATGGAATTGAAATCAGTTTTTCCTTGATGATAGCTCTTTCTCACATGTTCATAAACAAAATATAGAGCACTAAAACGTATTTCCTTGAGAAGAATTGAAATGTTAAAAATAGTATAGTATAGTATTGGATAGTATGGAGCTAAAATATTAAACTTCAAGTTGAAGTGATCAGTCGGGTAATATCCGTTATATAGAGGGAGATCCGCATTGCCCATCCAAAAAGATGAGTTCTCACGCCATAGTAGCTCAATCTAGGTAATTAGTTCTAGAGCTATAACTTTAGCGAGGTAGTCAAAAACTCGCTAGCTTGCCCCTTCCCGGATTCCAATGCCGAGAGCTCCACTACCGAATATTTTCTCCACAATTATTTGAGGCTCTTGTTGGGGACATTTATGTCGGGAAATAGTTATAACTTATGGATAGTGGCAATCATGATGTTTTTTGTAGAGTCTTGCCTATAGGTAAATGCTGGTATGTCATTTTGGGTTCGTGGCGCGAGAGGGGGACTGTAATAAATGGCAGTGATTTTGACGGTGGGAAGGAAATCTTCATAAGTGCCTATGTTGGCCGAGGTTTATTTGGTGAAAAGTTCTGCATTTTGGAGGTACTCATTTTAGGAGTATTAGTGACTTAGTTTTGATTAAGTAGATATACTTGAATATAGTTACTTTTAGGGGAAAACTAGTCATTCTCGGGGGAGCGTCTCTTCGTGACTAAACTAGTCAATTGTTCTATCATTCTGGCCACAAAAAGGCCAGAATGCCCCGGACATTTAAAAGCATCCATAAGAAATACTAGAGGTCAAATATAAAAAATTTTCATTCCCTAAAAAGCATTTCCTCTTGTGGAATCCTGGACCTCTCTCGCTTTTTTCACCCTCTTTTATTTCGAGAAAAGTATTGATGTATGATATATTTATTTTTCTACATAAAATTGAAGGGTTCACAACTAATGATCGTACCTAGAATAACAAACTACGTCAATATGGCTGCGTGTATGTCTTGGTTGCCGCACCTTGCAGTCGTCACACCTCTCCCGGCAGTAGCTTTTGGAGCAGACTACGGCGAAGAGGTCAATCCGGCTTCTCAATTCAAAACAAAAACGATACCGGATGGTATCATGCCACCATTGCCGGATTTTGGGGTGCTTGCAGAGAATCCTTTGAGTAGGTGGGATGATCAGAATCTTACGCTTACCACGAATGTTCCAATACTCGGAAATTTTCTCGCTAGGATGCACTTGTCAAACGGGTATGATTCCAGTCTTCTTTTCATAACTTCAACGTAGTACATCATGTACGAGGACGTACGCTGGTCTTAATAATAGATATATTGGCCTCGCTGAAGCCTCACTTGGCCCTTTCTTTGAGAAAGATTTCAATCAAACACATCGGGATGGGAAGCAACCAACAGAACCATGGCCAGAATTTAATCCTCGTCAGACCTTTTCCGGCATTATAGGGTTCTTCGACAGACAGCACAATACGACTGAAACAAATTATCCAGAGCCTCTCGACCGGGGTAATGAGAGCGTCATCTCTGGTATACCTCACTTTACCGACATATATGTTACAGTTGGTGAACAGGTACTTAACGCTACTGTAGACCTAGATACAATATCAAACTATAGCAGTTCATTGAACTTGATGAATGCCACAGCACATTGGAGTTATACGTGAACTCCAATTGTAAACGGTAGTTCAAGCTTTGAGGTTGAGTATATGGCATTCATCAGTGCTGCCAGAATCAATGTCGCTGCTATTCAGCTTAGTGTCACGCCATTGAACGGGACAGCAGAAAGCATCACTATAACAGATAGTCTGGATGGTAGAAGTGCTGTCAAATCATTCCTTGGACAGAAGGGTAACGATGCTTCTTCTATATACGTTTCTAATCACCCAAATGGCCTTCAAAATGTCTCGGCATGGACAGTTTCTACGGCAAAATTTTCGAGCAGCAACACTAAATCTATCTCGCCGAGGTCTATCGTGTATCCTAGTGATGATACACTGACTATTGGAAAAGAATGGGAGTTTGAGCTCAAATCTGGACAGCCAATCACCTTCCATAAATTCGTCGGTATTGCCTCGACGGACAAATTCTCCAACGCACAATTGATAGCTAGTCAAGCATCCAGGAATGCCACAAATGATGGATGGGATGTACTTCTTGCCGAACACACTGCGATTTGGAATCAGCGTATGGAAAGAAAAGTCGTCGATTATAGAAACCCAGCCACCGGTAATTTACCAATAAATGATACCCTTGCTGAGGTTGATCAAATCAATGCTGCAGTTAGTCGATATATGATCCTCCAGACTCTCCTTGGGGAAGACGGCAGCAATCTCAACGACAATGGCATTGGTGTTGGAGAAATTACTGCAGACCCGTACGGTGGCATGACTTTTTGGGACATGGATATGGATTTTCCCCGGTATAGCTCTGACTGATCCCGACTACGCTCTCCGAATGATCAAATATCCGGTCAAGATGTACGCTCAAGCTAAAGCCAATGCACAGGAGGCTTACGTACAGGAAAAATACAAATTCGATAATGATTCCGTGTTATATTCTTGGACTTCGGGTAGATATGGCAATGCAACCGAGACGGGTCCCACATTGGACTATGAGTATCACATTAATACGGATGTGGCGAAGATGATGTTAGATTATAGAGGAATTACCAACAACGAAGAATACTTCAAAGAAGAACTTTGGCCAGTAGTGGAGAGCGTAGGTCATACTATCGAGGGAGTACTTCAGAAGGATGATCAGGGAAAATGGAATATCTGGGACATGACCGATCCTGATGGGTGGACTAATCACGTCAAAAATGGTGCCTTGACTCAAGCATCCTTCTTTCAAATCATGAACTCCATCATCTCTATCAAGAAGTAATACAACGAGACGATTCCAGCTACTTGGCTCGACATCGTCGAAAAAATCACCATTCCCGTTTCTTCCTCCGGCATCACTCTCGAATATGAAGAAATGCCCTCCAACACAACCGTCAAACAAGCCGACGTAACTCTGCTTCTCCATTCTCTATCCCTCCCGGAGTCGTCTAAAGCCATAAATTATACACTGGAAAGAAAACAAGCGGACCTTCAATATTACACGCAAAAGCAATCGCTCCATGGCCCAGCCATGAAATTCGCCATTAACACCATTGCTACACTCAGATATGGAGGTTCTGGTTGTTCAGCCTCTACCTACAACAAGATGGCCGTATTGTCCAATCTCCACGCTCCATGGTTCCTAATGAGCGAACAAGCGAATGATGATACTAATGCTAATGGAGGATACCCTCCTGCATTTCCATTTTTGACCGGTCACGGAGGTACAATGCAAATTGCTTTTTACGGATACTTAGGTCTTCATTCCTCGCAAGAAGTTCTCACAATCCAGCCTACCCTTCCTCCACCCAAATGATATCTTACAATGCATGAGTTCACGTGGGCGGGATATACTTTCAGTGCTAGTATAAATACCACACATACCAATATCACCTTTACTGGAGTGTTACCTTCTTCCTCAAATCCTCAGGACAAAACTTCGGTTCCCATGGTGAAAACCTCCCTGCATCTCGCCATCCACAAATAAATTATACACTTTCGCTCAATCAGACTCACACATTAGAAAATGACATGTACTGGCAAGACATCACCACCCCAAATAATCTCCTTCAATGTCTTCCCATCATCGCATCCGATGCCTCCGAGCTAAATCGCTGGCCGGAGAGCATCAACGATGGGGATTTAGGAACGAATTGGCAGCCCGAAAGTACTAATGAGTCTTCTATCTCTACTGACACCAGCTCCGTCCAAGGCGAAAGAGTAAAGATTATTAGTGTGGTATGGGGACAAAGACTTCCTACTAGTGCCATTGTTGTGGTTTTTAATTCCACCCATACATCTGAAGGACATAACTTTCCCCTTCCTCTTCCTGATCTCGATATTTCGGGCGTAGGAAATACAAAAATCATCAAAGATATTGATTCACTATCAGATATTACGTCTTTGGAGGACTCTCCGGACGCCAATGGGGAAGAGGATGCCGGGGACGATGTGAGGCTTGAGGAAGGTCTTAAGACGACTTATATGCTACCTGATGATAAAGTAGTATATATGGGAGATACAGTTCAACTTCGGATTTCCGAGTGTTTAGGTAGTAGCTGTGGAGTTTTTGGAGATGAGTCAGGCGCTACTGTTGAAGAGTGGGAGATTATTGGCGAAGCTTAGATTGAGGATTTGAAGGATGGAATCACAATTGGAGTTAGAATTGGAATCGGAGTTGAAGGTGGGGCTGGAATTTAGGTTGGAATTAAAATTGGAATGGATTTGCAGTTGAAGATAGAGTTGGAGTCGGCGCTGGTATAATAGAAGATTACCTTTTCATGACCCTGGGATAATAAATGTTTAATATTTTATATTTTATATTTCATTTTAATATAGATATATCCCACATTCAATACCTAACCTTCAATATTCTATTTCTCTATGCTTAATAGATTCGAGGATTTATTCATTCCGTCCTTATTTCTTTGTTATAATTATGGTCTTTCTTCAATTCTATTTTTCTAGTGTTTAGTAAGACTTAGTTATCCCAGACAAGTAACTCAATCCTCCTTTTATACTAGTCCTCTCCTGGTTCGAGACGGTCTTTGTTTATAGGATTCAAAGTACTAGCCATAGCTTATTCGAAAAAAGAAGGAACCCTCTGAGTCATCTCCTCTCAAATCTTCACTTCTTCAATATCGTTCTTTCCGATCTTTAGCTCGACTTTTTTTGTTAATTGTACTCAGATAAGGAGCATTGAGATACATCTCAGAGCAGTCCATGTTAGGTCCAAATCTGAGATACATTACCTAAGATCTAACCATGCATCCAACTCTGTTCAATAAACTAGGATAAACAGCATCTACAATGCAAACGGAATATGCACAAGGATTTATTTAATGCCCAAGTATCTACCCTAAATACCTGGATAACTCTTTCTTTGATACAGCCAGCCGACAGTACATGTTGTCTAGCGGACCGTGTCTCTTGAGTATAAAGTTGAAATTTCAGCTAATGGTTGCGAAGGCAAAAGAAAGTCTAGCGGATTGTCACGCCATTCTTCGCGCTCTCGAACAGGAGTGTATAGGCAATGATAGATTCTTGATCGCCAGTTTTTACTGCAACACCTTCCAGATTGGCATTTAAAGCAGTGATCAAGCACAAGAAAGCTGTTTTGCGAATAGGGGACACAGTGAGAGTATCATTTGAAGTGGAGGATGACCCCAGAAACGCAGGAGATGGAGTTATTCAGCAACTGAAAAGAAGCGAGTACCCTAACATTTAGATATGAATGACTTTGAGGGTTGGTTATGGAGAGACGAATGAGATATTGTGATTGGTAGTGCGTTACCGAGCCTTTGTTGTCGAAATTATTTGCGGTCTGCAATCGAGAGGAACGATAAACGATCCCGAATTTGAAAACTTGAAAGGTAACACGTGTTACTATGTTACCTAGTGGCCGGACATATCGGGCTTGTAATAATGCAAGACGAGCAAAGAGGGGCCGAGTAACTCCACTCGCTCTTGAAGTAGGGATTGATGTCTACATATCTTTCTCTTCTATCACTTCTTGCTACAGCTCAAACAATGACGAATGATCGTTCCAACATTTCACATTCCACATTTCACTGGACCCATTTCACTCTCCGTTAGTTTGAGACCGGAAAAAACCCTAGAATTCGAAAGTCCCTCTTGGAGCGCAAACCTCGAAGAAACCGTGACTTTAAGATTTGAACGGGGATTTTGAGTGAAAAGAAGTCATTACACATCATAAAATGAACAACATTCCGCCAGCATTTGTTCTATCTTGGACATCCGGTAGAGTGGTAATTCTCTGCCCATTTCCATCGTGTGATCAGAAGTTACATGGCCATGGCTACTCCATTCCAACCAAAGACCATCTTAATTCTAGAGCAGCACATTGTTACCCAAGACGGCCGTTGCAATATAGAATTCTATTCCCGTATGAAGACGATCCTTTGGTTCGGAATATCAATTTCTTGTTGGATCGAAGAGGAAAGAAGTGGATTAGTGTTGCCGATGGACTAGTAGACCCGAGAGTCGATGAGGAAGAAGAGTTGCTTTGCAATGAATTAGCGAAGACTCAAATTTCGAAAACTAGGAATCAGTCGGAGGAATACGTTCTTGATAGCAAGGAAGCGCAGTGGTTTTTGTCCGAATGCACTCGCGGCGATCTAGACAGATGTAAACGCAGGCTCGAAAAGTCGGACCATAAAGAAATACTGGTGAAAGGAAAGGATTTGTCTGATGGTAGGACTGCGCTATCTCTTGCATGTGTAGAAGGTCATTTGGAAATCGCCGGCTTATTGGTCAAGCATGGTGCTGGTCTGGAAAGTTTTGACAATGATGGAAGAACTCCAATAATGGTAGCCACTGCCAACCATCATGGCGAGCTAGCATATTTTTTAGCGCAGCTTGGTGCTTCGCTATTTGTGAGCGATAATACGTCTACGACATTAATTAAAATGCTCAAGGCTGCGCTTGAGAAGGTAACTGAGTTTGATATGTCAGATGCCACTATTTTCATCCATGACTCAGAAGAATCATCTGAATCTTCCGACCGAATGTACAAGCATAAACTTTTCCTTGGAGCCAAAAAGAAAAGCAAAAAAGGGTTCAGGGACTTGATTGATCTCTATATGGCATTAAAGCCCGAAAAATATGTTAGCACGGGATCATCGACTGGACCAAAAGGCCACAATGCATTTAGCATTGTCCATTCGAACAAAAATAATAGGGCACAAGTCTCTTTCAGCAAGACCCTCTTTGAAACTGAAATGGGCAGAGAGAGCAAGACATTCGCATTCCTGGATCGCGGTGAACTTTTCGACCACATTCAAGCCGTGGCTCTAAGCGGCTTCACATCGGGCGATGTTGGGGCCAAAGATGGCTGCTTAGACCGTAGTCTCTGGACTTCAAGAGTTATGAAGTATTGTAAAGTGGTAGGACATGAATTGGGGCGCGTCGACCAAAATGGCAAAAGTCCCAGAAGAATATCATGCTTTCCATGCGGAAAAACAGCTCATGGCGTATTTCTTGTGGATGCATACAACAATAGACGTGGAGTTTGAATATAGCTACAGAGACCAGGATTATAATTGTAGCAACGATGACGATGACGATGACGATGGTAAGGCAATATGGGGAAATTGTGCTGAGATTCGCCAATTGGAAAAATGCAAGCCCGATACCACATCAATCAGAAAGGATATCTATGTCTCAAGACTCCCTTGTCTAGATTGCAAAGATTTCCGGGAAAGAATTCATAAAAAGACAGGAATCTTGTTCAACTTTTTTTTACTTAAAACCAATTATGGCTTGATTCTTTTACAAGGAGTTTTTGAATTCTTTCGACTACTTCTTTCTGTCTCCTTTCCACCCCTTCGATGCTGTAGGGAGTTTTAGATATCTTAATACTGTTTTTTTCTCTCTTCAACCGTTCTGAAATAACAAGATGAAAGGTTTAAAACAATGACACTCAGGATCTTTAGAAAGAATTTGATCACATAACATAACAATTCTGAACTTTCAAAACTGATCTAGTACCAAAGATCTAGGAATAAAGCTGATATCACAAATACATCTGAATGTCTTCATACCATAACAAAAGTTAACCACGAAGGAGGGAGAACGAACCGTTTGATCTGTATAAGAACACCCCCCCCCCCCCCAAAACACCCCCCCAAACCCCCAAGTAGTGAAGTTAAAAAATGAGTATCTTCCTATCTACCCAGAAAAAGACCATACCTCATAACTAGTATGGGAAAGAAACAGCCAGGGAATACTCGCAAGCATATCTCAACAACAACAAAAAAGCACTTGAGACTTTTCAATATAAATCACAAAGAGTAGTTGTACCAATTTAATTATTCATTGGCATTCTATACGGTTGCTAAACGCACGCATTGATTCGTCATTCATTCATTCATTCCTTCCCAGCCCAATCCCCATCTCAATCCCAACCCCAGTCCCATTGACGATAATAATACTAATACTCCTTCTTTGCCCTCCCTGGATATAATATGTTGATACTCGAGTATGCCCAAACCGCGCCAAAGTAGTCTTCCCAAACTGTTTTACAAGGACCAACACTTGATTGTCCAACATTCTACAAAAATTGTAAAATTACAAAACTCTTAATCTAATTCAATCTCTAATTCAGCACCGCCCAAACTTTCTCTTCCTGCCTCTCTGATTCCTTTTTCTGTCACGAAGCGAGTTTTCTTTTTAATCCCACCAATCGTATTGGCTCGCTTACGCTTACTAATAGGACTTAATCGAACAGAAGGCTTAGTGCCAATAAGGCCAAGCTTCTTAGCATCAGGTGGAGATGGTTCTCTGTCTCTGCTGTTCTGCATATCTTGTGGGTTAGGTTGTACTAGATTACGTTTCTTCATGTAATCAGCACCGAGTCCTCCACCCATCATTCCCAATTTCCTGCCAAGTTCTCTCTCCTTCTCTTGAGCTAGGAGTTGTCTAGTCATTCGGTCTTCCTTTGTGCTACCCCTGTGGAAAGCATCCGGATCGAAATCGACATCGTCCAGTAAGTTCACAGCACTTCTTTTGCCAATGTAGATTTGGCTATGACTTTCTCTGTCATATTTAGTCTTTTCTTCCTTCTTAAGTTCTTCTCGACGTTGCATATAGCCTGTCGTGCCCTGAGATTTGTATTTCCGTTCTGTTCCCCCTCCTCCATAATTGCGTTTGGGGCCAAAACTCATTGTATTAACTTCCATGCGGTTTGCATGGGTCTTAATAAGAGAAAGATTTACGTGAAAGTCGCAGAATTCGGTGTGTCGTTTATTGACCCATGTATCACAAGTTTTACCGTCTTTCTTGACGCTCTTGCAATATCCTAGGTCTCTGTTTGTGCCGATTTCGAGTATAGTATCGTCACTTGAGTTGAGCGTGAGGCTAAATTTGCCTGTGTCGGTTTTTCCTCGAGCTGGAGGCATAAATCCAGGGTTGAGAAGGGCGATAACAGTTCCAGGTGTGAGTTTCCAGAACTTTTCAAATGCTGTTTTAAAAAGGAAAAGCTCAATTTCCCATTTGAGGTCGGTGAGAATAAGGATCATGAATTTGCCGCCATTCTTAGCTTGGTCCTGGTGCGCACGTGGTGCAGATTTTGCGGCAATAGTTGCGAATACAACTACATCTTCTTCGATTTCTGGACCCGCAAAGTCAGGCGCTTTGACTGTTCTCAGTAAATCAGGTATGACGAAAGTTTTCTTCCCTTGAAGGGTCCGGGTAAGCACTTGGTGAGGAATAATTCGTTTGGAGAGGTGAGATGAGGAGTATGGTTCGAATTGCGAAGCTTCTCCATCGGAATTTTCTGATGCAGCTTTGCTCGGATTGCTATTTGAGCGCGTTCTTTTCAGATTATCAAAGGAAGTTTGCATATTTTTGTTTTGTGAATCAGGTCCCTTTTCACGTGAGTTTGGCCTAGTCAAGAATTTTGTTTCAGAGCCATTCCTTATTGCTGAGCGAAGAGAGTCAAATGAACTTTGGGAACTCTGAGAGCTCGGCTTCGTGTTTGTTTCGTTGCTTTTTTTCAATGCTGAACGTCTCGAGGTATCAAAAGAACCTTGGGAATCCTGTGAACCTCTTCTCAAGCCGGTGTATATTTCGTTGCTGTTTTTCGACTCTGAACACCCCGAACTGTCAAAGGAACCTTGCAAGCCTCGTGAAACTGGCCTGCCGGATGTTTCCTTGCCGTTCTTTATTGTTGAAAGTAAATTCGACGTAGTTTTGTGGCGTCTCAATTCTCCGTTTGATTTATTGTAGGAATTCAAGACTTCCTCTCGGCTGAATTCTTTGGTGGGGGCGGGATGGCTAGGCAATTCAACTGCGTTATTTTTGAACGACTCCATCTGTTTTTGGTCGATATCGAATGCTGAGCTGCGGGTTTTCTTGATACGAGCAGCTCTTTCCTGTCGCTCGGTATCCGCAGCCCTGATTGCAGCCATTCTCTCGCTAAAAGATTTAGGTCTCTCCTCCAGATTTGAATTCTGCGATGCAGGTGCGCGGTTTCCGGTTTGTGATTGACTTCTTTGTAAGAATGGCCCCGTTCGCTTTGAATTGTTGAATTCTGACTCTAGATTCTTCCTCAAACTCGGTGCTCTCTTCAAGGAAACATCGGTTCCTTTCAACCCTTTATCTATACCAAGTAAAACCCTTCCGGGCGAACGTGGGAGCTCGGCAGGCTGAACACGGCGCGGTGGTGATGCTGGAACATTAATCTCGGCGCGCGATTTTGGCCTTTGTAACTGCCTCTCCCTCAATCCTGCCAATCTTGAGGGAGCCCTATTTGTCGCCGCAGAATTTGCTCTTAGGAGAACCGATGCAGGCCTGCGATCCTCAATTTTCTCATTCTTCTCGCCCTCTGAATCCGAACTCTGCTTGCTCTTCTTCTGCAACTTCTTTAATCGGAGTCGAGCTTCAATTGCTTGAAGTTTCAATTGCAAGATTTCCTCGTCATCGTCATCATCACCTCCCATTTCTTCCATAAACATATCCGCTTTCATTCGATCTTTGCCGGTAGCGTGTGATAATGGCGACACAGGGAGTGGTCGTTTCGAAGGAGATGCAGTAGGGGAAAATCCTGTTGCAAATCGTCGCAGTCGATCGCGGCCGCTGGGTGTACTTAAAAGCGCTTCTCTGGGAGATCTTGGTGGCCATTGAGCCTCTTCAGCACCACCTTTTCTAATGGTTAGTCATATTTTTATACATCGCATGAAAGTGCACATACCTTGAGACATAATAAGCACAATAATTATGTGCAAGCAATGAAACAAGCAGGTAATGAAGCGGTTTAAACTAATTTGGTATCTTGATACCGATTCTCGTGGAATATTGTTGTTTATCATGAATACCAAGCAGATAATGCAAAGCTTGGGGTAATTGTTGATTTGTACTGATTTGTTCTAATTTATTCTCCAGAAACCTAATTGGTAAAGACTTGTACAAGTTTATCATGTACACTGTACAGTGATTTAACAAAATTGAAGATTAAAGTTGCTTGTGCTTGAAGAACGAAGAGCATCTGTTGATCGAAGATGAGAGCGCAGGGTCTGATAAGGCGAAGGTAGGATTTCCATCTGCAACGGAAGCATAAGCTATGATTCGTGTTATTGATATTCTTTATTCCTTTTTGGTGTAGCTTATTCTTTGGCGCAATAGACGGTCCAAATAGGTAATTGAGCTAGCTGAAGGTTTAACTTTGAGGTTCTCGTTCGCTCCAATTTCAATTTCAGATTCAGAAAGTTTATGATGAAGCAGAACCCCGGATTTCAAAATACCCACTGTCAAGCCAATAGGCGCTCCCAGCCTTGTACTTTAATTTAAAGCAACCATTTATTGGTCCACTGTTGTCCTGAAATCTGACTAAGCCGACGCGATTTTATGCAACGCGATAAGACGCGACTTCTTAAAGTGGCAGAGTCTTGGTAGACTCTGTGGATTCATTCAAAACTCAAGTACACATACATTTGACTATTTACGACTTATTGAACAATTCTACAACAATCATTCGATAGTTCTGAATATGGTGGTAAAAACTAGAGGGAGACCAGCTACCAAAGCTGCGGCAGTGGAGGCAGAGCCCTCAAAAGCCGCTGACCCCAAAGTCAAATTACAGCCAGATGATACCAACCCGCCGAGGGTTTTTATATTACCAAAGGATATCAGCACGGAGGCCCGAATTATCACACTCGCAAATCCTAGATATGCAAAGGATAGTCGATATCTTGTATGCCCCGATAGAGGTTTCAATGAATTTACCCGAATAGCTGCGCCAAAAATAACACCTCGAAGTTGGTTACTTGTACCAGAAAATGGGCCAGCCGTCCCCTTGAGCGAGCAACTACTTAATGATGAAGCGAATGACAAAGGAGAGTCTTCGACGAAAGGTTATGTCACGAAAGGAGCTGATCTTTTCATTGCGACCCCAATTGACTCCTTATTCATTATCCTCCCTGCTCTTGTACCCCTATCTACAACTAAAGCTTCAGACCCTCCTAAGAGATTATTCCTGTCTGGCGAGGACTATATTGACAAGTTAATATCTATATCACCACATCTTCGCTCTTTCCTGAGAACCGGTCCCTTACGAACAAGTCTAGAAAAGAGAATGGCTGCAGTGTGCGACACGGCGGATGCTGGCGACGAAACAATGTTGAGAATAAATGAGGAAAAGCTATTCAGTGAACTTTTACAGAAAGCAAAGAAGATGGCTGAGCACGGGTTGCCTGCTAGCATGGAGGAAAAACTTATCAGAAAGGCGCTGGACACACCAGTTTTGAGTATCAACCGGGGGGAGGAATCAACCCATGAAGGATCAAAAGAGGAAGCGAACACATCGGCAGAATCAGGTACTTCTACACCACGAACAGACTCGCAGGACACACAAGCTACAGATTTATCTGTAGATACTGCGGCAAGTTCATTATCAGAAGCTTCAACTGCAGCAACATCAATATCGAGCCATTCGGCTGTTGCATCTGAAGACGAGAAGATAAGCGTACCATCGATCGATGCACCTGAGGGTGTTGCAGATCTGCTGCGCATCCGCACAGCGTTTTTCTTCATCTGCTCGAATTATATAGCCCCTCACCTCAGTGAAATACTGAAGAAGTCTTTGAAATCTTCAGCCTCACCTGTTGACTTCACTCCCTTGGACAGCCACCTCGCATATTTAACGAAATTACGACAAGACGCTATGGCGGCCAGGTCAATGGGTGATTATTCGAGAAAGCGAGCAATGGTCGGAGATGATGAAGAGATAGAGACACGCGCAGAAAAGAAGCGCAAACAGGACGAGGAGGATAGAAGGAGGAAGGCTGGTGAGAGTCGAGGTGTCAAGAACTTAAAGAAAGTCAACACTAGTGGCATGAAGAAGATGAGTGATTTTTTCAAAAAGAAATGATTGTACCTATTCTTAGAGGAAGTTGGCGTTAGAGCGGGCTTTGGCTAGGGGTTTCGGGTAAAATCGATCCGGATTGGCACATTTTAGATACCATCATGTAGAATATTGCAGCGAATAATTTGAATGATTTATCGTAAGCCTCGTGCTCTTCCTCGTGGGATACCTCGGCCAATACCTGACCCACCTCTGCCAGTGCCTGTGCTTGAACCTGTCGAACTTCCACGACCATATCCTGACGAGCTAACACTTCCAGTTCTTGACAACCCTCCTCTAGTCCTGCCTCTCCCTCCCCTACTACCACGAGCTGTTGTGCCGGCTTGTCTTTGCCGTTCCTCGTCCTCCGCTCTTTGCCTCGCAGCTTCTCTTCTTCGCTCCTCCTCCGCTGCTCGACGTTCAGCAGCTTGAGCTTTCAACACCTGCTCATTCTCCATATCTGCAATGTCCTGACTTGCACCTCGCCAATTCGGATTTAGGATCAACCTTTGATTGTGTTCCGTCTGCGATAGTATGCGAATCCATGTATTAAGCAGCGTTGAGGCTGATGTGACTGTTTGTGAAACTGTCTGAAATGATCCTTAGCTACGATCCAATATCTATCAATACACAAATTTTTCTTACATCCATGTTTCCTTTGGCAAGATCTAAGCTGCCCAGCACTCCTTCTATAAGTTCATTGATATTGCGTACTCCTTCTAATTCCTTCTGCAGAGCCGCTTCCCTTGCTGTCTCAGCATCATATTTTGATCCTCCACTTCTATGCGCCGGCCCGCTGCTCTCTGCAGTTTTGTTTGGTGCCTTTAATTTCGATTTTGAAGGTCTGGAGGGGGATGCAAAAAGATCCTCATTGTCTGATTCTGATAGGTCTAGCTTGCCAATATCTGGGGTAGCCATGGTCCAAGATGCAAGCAAGGTCAAGGTCAAGGTCAAGGTCTAGGTCAGTGGGTTGATAAGGGAAGTTCAAGTTAAAGTCTTTCTAGAACTGTTTGAAACAACCTAAATAATAGGCTTTAACGCGTAAAGTCACGTAAAGTCACGTCCAATACAGTCCAATATAGTTCAACATAAGCTGTCAACAGTCAAATCCATCATAAATCGTCCGAGCGTCTTGATACTAATGAAGGCCTAAGGAAATCAACATGGCTGGGAATCTTTCTTCCGGCCTCCTGCTTTTTTGGCCATGACAACAAACAACACAAATATCACAATCCCTTCAATCTTATTCTTGTCTAATCCCTTCCTTTATGCAATTCTGCCATTTATACAAGAATAGTTTGATTCCTTTGCTTAGCATTTCAGCGTCATCGCCTTGAACCCGCAAAATTCACACTTTTTTTGTACCACATCAACAGCAATAGCTACCACCATAACTACAGTATCAACAGTTAATTATTACCATTGTTGACTTTACCGATCTATATGTATCCAGTCAGTTGGAGATATATTCACTTTTATAAATCATCAGCTTTTATGACGGTTGAATATTCATCTTAAAATTCTATCCACCTATCCGATCTTTTGGGAGCAGGTTTTCACAACATAACATTCGACTGGACAACCATCCAATTCCTCGAGATTATCTTTTTCAAGCAAACATGGCTACCTCTACTTTGCGACCAAGTACCCCTCCACCTTCGACTTCCCTCAAAACACCTTCAACACCACGCTTTGGATATGATGATAATTACGAACCTTATTCGCCCAGGAAGTCAAGTCGAGTAGCTTCAAGAGCAATTCGGAACGCGGTAACTCCACCACCTCCAACTATCAAACAAAATATTCGCAACAATCTTTCTACTCCACAATCGACACCTCGAGCCGCTAGAAAGGTCGTATTTTCCGGTACACCACAACATATTCACTCCTCGCAACCTAAATCTCCTCAGACTGCGATAAAACGACGCGCACCTAGATCGGCTACCTCTATCGAAGGGCGACAAGTTTCTGGCGCACTGAATCTCGACAACACAACCTCCGCAGCTACAGCTCTTGGTCTAACTCCCAAAAGTAAAAAGAGAGAGCATAAGATGGACCACCATCAGCGACCTGGCACAATGGTTCGTGGCGATGGCATGCTACCAACACCTTCTAAGACCCCACGTCACCCCAAGCAAACGGAGGAATTGAAAGAAGGAATTAACGCGGTTTCTCGTACCCTTTTTACCTCAATCCATGCTGATAATTCAGCGGATGCCATGCCAAAACCGAAGAAGAGCCGCAAGAGATTCGACAACTATGGCCTTGATAGCTCATCTGTAGATGAACCAATTGCTATCTTCACCGATTCTGAGGACCGCATTCCAGAGGTCGACAGCCATTCCGATAATCCTTTCTTTGGTAGTAGCCCTCCACAGAATACTAGAGGCAGAAGCAGAAAGCCCAAGTTGATTCACGTTCCAGGAGAGGAAGACCAAACTATGGAGCAGCTTATGGGTCGTGAGGATGGACATGTTGCCAATTTGTAAGTTGCATATTCTTCCTGATCTAGAGACCAATTTTGCTAACTATTTCTGCTATAGCCGTGGTAAACTAATCTTCAAAAAGAAATCGAATGTCTCCACGAGTCATAGTCCAACTCGAAGTGGAGGCCGTGCTGAAGTCATGGTTCTCGACCAAAGTTTTGCTAGCGAGTCTATTGGGCCAGTCACACGCTCATGCAGACGCCAGCTGTTCACCAAAAATCGCCAACCTCCTGCCATTCCACAAGTCCAAGTCACCGAAGACGAAGAGGAGGCTTTGACTGACATCGAGGAAAAGTTTGATACCGACGCGACAGACACGGATATTGAGGCACGCACTCCATTCCATATCCAGGGTCTTCTGACTCCCGATGCACCAAGATTTGGACCAACTTCCTCAACAACTATCAAGAGAGCTACACGCGCTACAAAGAGATATGACGTTGTCGAATCGCCAGTAACTCCTCCACGTCGCGGTCGATCCCAGGTCACTAGTCCATTTAAATCATCCGGGAGTGACAACAACTCTGAGCGCGCAGCGAGAAAGCGTGATGGAGAAGCCGCTGCAAGACCTACTGAGGAAGTGAAGAGAGCACGTAACTAGGCCTTCATTAGGGCTCTTGCTATGCGCTTCTTGTTTGTTCTAGGGTCATTGGAAAGAAGATTGATTGCACATTGGTAAACGCATTGGACGGGCTGGGCGGGAGTTTTTGCAGAGCTTTTTGAGTCATCTGCTTATGAGCTTTCTTTGACTGCAGGGATTTGCAGTGTCTATTTCTTTTAATCACCTACTTGAGGCATTTTACTTTTTCAACAGTCGTCACTGCATGATTTGGTGGGCTCTTCGAGGCCATTGCACATGGCAGAATTTTGGACCCCTTCTTGCGCACCTTTTTTGTAAAATACCAGGAAATGGCGTTTTCAGTTTTCAGGCATAGCGAGATTTGGGTCTACTACTGTACCTTATGAAATTAAATGATCAAGAATATTAAAAAACGAAGTAAATATCTTGATAATTTGAATGGATGTGATGTGATGTGATTGCCATGTATGTCATGCAAATGATGCCATAGATTAGTGTCAAACTGATTAGCTCAAAGGATTTGTATTCAAGCAACTTAAATCCCTGCTTAAAAAGATTATCGATAAATATCCCCCGCACATCCCACCAAAACCTCAATTCACTTATCTAGACACAGCTCTTTGGATACAGCACCTTTTCAAGCTACCACACTCAAGATGCATATTCTCGTAAGTTCAAATTATAATTGTATTAATAATCCTTATTTGAATTAACGATCCACAAAAGGTAGTAAATGACGATGGACCTCCGTCGAATAAATCCTCTCCCTATGTCCACTCCCTCGTTCAAACTCTCCAAGCTGCCGGTCACACTGTTTCCGTCGTTCTTCCCCATACACAACGCTCATGGATTGGTAAAGCGCACATGGTTGGTCAAACCGTCAAGCCCACCTATTTCCGACCTGGAACCCTTCATGAGGATGACGGTACAACACATGCTCGCCCCTCCAGCGACAATACAGAAGAATGGGTATTAGTAGATGGCACACCAGCATCGTGCGTACAAATTGGTCTATACCATTATTTTCAAGATAGGGGACCAGTGGATTTAGTGGTTAGTGGACCGAATTATGGGAGAAATAGCACGGCTGTTTTTAGTCTGAGTAGTGGAACAATTGGGGGCGCGATGGAGGCGGCAGTTTGTAAGAGGAAGGCTATCGCGTTGAGTTATGCCTTTTTTACGAGGAATCATGATCCAGAAATTATTGGGGGTGCGAGTAGGATTGGTGTGAAGATCATTGAGTATTTGTATAATAATTGGGGTGAGGGAGTGGATTTATATACGGTTAATGTTCCCTTGGTAGAAGGAGTAGAGGAGAGGAAAGTTTTGTGGACCAATATGTTGCAGAATTATTGGGGTCAAGGAAGTTGTTTCGAGGAGGTCGATGGAAAGGATGAGGATGCTGACGAAGAAGAAGAGAAAATTAGAGAAAAGGAAGGTCAACAAGGCGAGCGAGAGGAGAAAAAGGTTGCTGGACACACACATAAGCATTTCAAGTGGGCGCCAAGGTTTACAGATGTCTACAAGAGTGTAGAAGAAGCTGGACCTGGTAATGATGGTTGGGCTGTTAAGGAGGGTTATACAAGGTATGTTTTAATTCAGATGAGTGACTTCCTGAGACTAACACCAATGTAGCGTCACACCACTAAAAGCAAATTTCATGCATGCTAGTGCGCCGACACAGGGAGAGTTGAAGTTGTGAGTTATTAAATAGAGCATTAGATATTGTTAGACCAATACAAGTTCCTTCCCACCCTTTTAATCACATTTACCTCGTAGAGCACCTCTGACCAGTCCTTTCGCCAGACCATCTTCAGATCCAATTTCATCAATATCAAATCTTTCTCTTAAAGAACAAACAAAGTCAAACCAGCCCCATTTCTACGCCTACATCGACTACGAGGATCCTTACGTCCAACCACTAATCCTTTCGGCTCTGAAACAGTTCCCTCAATCTTCATATACACTTATCTCATCTCCATCCGATCTACCAACCCCAGAATCACCATATCTTCATATCTCATCCTATGAAACGATTCCCTTTGATGAAATTACATCAAAACCCACAACCTCCTTGACAAACGCCTATGTCATCCGGAAAGCCCTCATTCGTAAGCATTATTTGAGTGAAACATCTCATATATGGTGTGTTAAGAACCCAGAATCTATTCTCAAAACGAACATTAAACGTGCAGAACATTTCGAGGTTGATTATGCCGAGTTCTTGGATGATGCTATTGTGGAGTGTTGGGATTTGAAGGAGAGTTTTGCAAGAAATGAAAAGGTTGATGAGGATGGTGGTAAAACCGAAGACAGAGACTGGTGGATTTTGAAACCAGGGATGAGTGATAGAGGACAGGGTATTAGGTTGTTTTCATCTTATGAGGAGCTCGTTGCTATTTTCGAAGGTTGGGAAGAAGATGCACCAGATTCGGATGAAGAGGATGAAGAAACCCAGAAAGAAGAAGATGAAGAAGAGAAAGACTACATTCAAACATCCCATCTCCGCCATTTCCTCGCGCAACCATATATCCATCCACCACTTCTCCTCTCTCCAGAATCCGATACTATTGCACCTACAAACACCAAATTTCACATCAGAACCTACGTTCTAGCTTCCGGCGCCTTGGATATCTACGTCTACAAACCCATGCTCGCACTCTTCGCTAGTTCCGCTTACATTCCTCCTTGGGATTCCTCAACTTCCTCATCTGGAGCCATAGATCTCAACCCCCATCTAACAAATACCTGCATCCAAACCTCAGAATCGAAGAAAAACGCCGTGCATCTACTTTCTTCCCTCCCTTTCCCCACTTCTCTCCACCAGAAAATCCAAGATCAAATTTTCAAATTGACGAGCGAGATTTTTGTGGCGGCGGCTAAGGAAATGAGTATTCATTTTCAACCATTACCAAATGCGTTTGAGACGTTTGGATTGGATTTTTTGGTTGATATGCAGGGAAATACTTGGTTGTTGGAGGTTAATGCGTTTCCGGATTTTGCGCAGAGTGGGGTTGAGTGTAAGGGTGTGGTGGAGGGGTTTTGGAGGGAGCTTGTTGGGTTGATGGTTATGGGGTTTTTTGGGGTGGAGGGGAATGAAGGATGTGTGGAGGAGGGGAATTTGGTGAGGGTTGGGGGTGTGGATTTGGGGAGGAGATGAGAGAGTGAGAGGGGCTAGGAGGATGTTTACTGTCTGTAGCTGTAGAAATCTGTATAAATGAATTATCTCATATAGATCCAGTTGATTGAGTATAATGCCTATGGAACATTAAAGTTGCATAAACGACAATCCTGTATCACACACTTTTAAATTTGTATGCTTATGACTTTAGATATATATCTGTAAATGTAAGATTACAACGAAAGAAAGCAAGTCCAAGATCTTAGAGCTGTTATGGTTGACTCTTAACTCTTAACTCTCGACTTTTGACTTTCTAGAGAAGAGAATTAAAGTCTGAGCTGAAGAATTAAATAAAGAGGAAAGAAATACTTAAGTATATACCTAATAGGTATAGGATGGATTTGATCCGAGAGCCATGCATGTACTCATATGTTTTTAATAGAATAGAATAATTGGATATTTTTGACTATTGTGTTATAAAAATCTGAATGAGATATTAAAGGTGGTCGAGAAAAAGCTTCAATTTGATCCGGCGATATCATCAAAATGACAATCAACCCTAGTCCTAGTAGATGTTATTTTTCATTTTCCCAAGCTGTGCTACCTCCCCTCAGATTTCCAGGCACAAATCGTATTTCAATATCCATTTTATTCTTTCGTTGTTCGTTCCTCTGTGACTTCTTATTCGTCATTTATGCCATATCATATCATATCAAACCTTCATCCGCTCCCTCATACATTTCCTCCCACCCACAATCCCATTTGCATCCTATGATACACTCAATCCCACTTCTCCATCAACTTATTCTCCAATACACCATTTGGGAAATCTTTCACACCGAGATGTGTCGTATGAGCCCAGGGTTTCATCGCATTTTCCTGCTGAATGGTATGCGAGAAACATTTACCTATTCGCACCATCATATTATTAGCAAGAGTTTCCATAAGGTTAAATCTTCCCTTCAATCCATCTCTCCTCCCTCTCCTCCCCTCATCCAAAAACGAACTAAGAAACAAAAAAGAAAAGAAAAGAAAAACAACATACTCCACCCCAATCTCGGCCACTCCTTCACCACATTCTCAATAGTCCCCTCACCCACCAACTCAGGATTCATCCCCATATTATCAAAAACCGTCGCCAACTGCACCAACGCCCCAATTCTCGTCTGCGTCCCCACCTCCCCCAAATCCTGATGTCTAATAATCCCCTCCACAACCACTTCCCTCTGTTCCCTCACCACCCCCGCCTCCCTCAAAACCTTCTCTGCAATAAATCCCCCATGGAACTCAAAACTCAACAAAGTCTCCTGTAGATACTTCGGTATAGTCCCAATATCATGCAAAAGCGCAGTAAGCGCATAGCTTTCGAGGAATTTACTCGCAGGATTGATAGAAGTCCAGGACGGGAATGCGTGGGTGAGGATGGCGACGCCGTAGTGGTAGACGCGCATAGAGTGGTTGTAGGTTTCGGGGGGGAGTTCTGAATGCGCGTATCCTTGGATGGTTTTTATGATGGGAGAGGTGGGGAATGGGAGGTCGGTTATTTTGAGAGTTGAGGCGGGAGTTTGGGCTGAGGAGGAGGTTTGGAGTAGTTGGGAGAGGGAGGAGGGGACGGCTGTCCAGCCGTAGGATTCGATTGCGCGTTGGCGGTCGTAAGTCATGGTTTTTATGGGTGTGTTTGATGAGGGTTGATTGTTTGTTTGTATGTTTTTGGTATGTGTATACTTAATCAATCAATCAGTTAAAGAGATTAAATATTAAACATCTATCCAACAAGCGAAACCTTCCCCTCTTAAGGACAAACAGAATATCAAGAATGAGGGGCAATGTTCCCGAAACGGATAAGCCGTCATACAAGCACTTTTGTAGTCTCTAACCCAAAAGCTTACGAATAACCCCTCCCACGCCCTTTCATAGACACATAACATAATAATAATACACATAAGTTACATACTAAAGTAATAGTTACTTACCTAATAACTATCAAACTATTTAATGAATGCCTCCTCCCACGCCCTTTTGTATACACAATATCAAAAAGCCCGTTACCCGTTACCCGTTCCCGCGTACTCGAGTACCCGGTACAAAGCAAACTCTAAAACTACCCCACATTCCTTCATCCCATTCACCCGTCATTACATCATCTACAAATCCCGAATCCCCTGTCTATTTCCCGGTGGTATATAAATCCCCGATCTTCGATCTGCGATCTAATTAACTCCCCTAAAAATACCTACTCCGTATATAGATATTAATGATTATACTACTACAATTCGAGATGCTTTACTCCGTGGTCCCGCGGGATCTGAAAAGTTCGGCATTCGGAGAATATAGATTCTCAAATCTGTTACGAGGTTTGCCGTCTAGATCACGTGGAAGTGCTCTAGGCTCTCGAGGTGGTTTATAACTAGGCGTCAAGCAGGGACTTAAAGTAATGACAATAATGCAATTCGTAACCAATAGTAGAGTATACTAAATGATTGATCTTGAGCACGAAGCTCTATACAAAGGGAATCCATCTTGATTATATAGACCTTCATGCTTCGTGGCTCGAAGGGAGCGAGGGGATCGAGCTTCGATCCTTTCGCTCTCTTCGAGTCCTCGCATCACGTGTTATTACTAATCCTGTGACCTAATTGTTACCTGTCGTAACATATTAAAGGAAAAAGACATTTTAACAAAGAATTAAATATATAATTTTTTTTATAAAATATATTAATTAAATTTTTTTTAAAAATATCATAATTTAAATAATCTATCTCATTACAATTTAATTGCTCGAGATACTAGTAGATATTTTAACTCACTCTCAAGTTAAAAGACGATAATAAAGCCCCCCTGCTAATTTTTGAAGGACGAGGCCCTGGACCGTTTTGTTACGGCGGTACTCAGTTATGACTAAGCCCCGCATCACATGACTAATCATGGGATCACGTGGTCCCACTCGTCCCACCGATTTAAATCGAGGGGAGCAGTGGGAAAGCCTCCCACCGATCTCACTGATTTATATCGAGGGGAACGGTAGGACATACAGTACGACGATCTATATAATCAAGATGGATTCCCTTTGTATAGAGCTTCGTGCTCAAGATCAATCATTTAGTATACTCTACTATTGGTTACGAATTGCATTATTGTCATTACTTTAAGTCCCTGCTTGACGCCTAGTTATAAACCACCTCGAGAGCCTAGAGCACTTCCACGTGATCTAGACGGCAAACCTCGTAACACGTTTGTAGAGAGCATCACGTGCGGACGGCAAAGAAATAGGGCGACATCGGTTGCTAAGCCTGTCCAGGTGTTTAATGTTGCAGGCGTACGAACACGCAAAATGCTGCATAAGGAGGAGAAGATGCTGATTTGAATGGTGCTCCAGCCAAATTGGTACTCGCTGTAGTGAATGATGACAGTGACGGAGCCCATGGCGATGCCGAAGACGAGGGTGTTGACTACGGCGAAGAGGACGAGGTTGCTTCTGAGGTGGGGGGAGGGTGGAGATGTTGGCAAGAGGATTTTGAATGGGGCATGAGGTTGCCGAGTCGCAGGGTGCGGAGTAAGTGGTATCTGTTCTGGGTAGGGGAGCGGGCTAGTTGTTGCCGCTGTTTTGGAGGGACTCAGGGAGCAGGGGGAGTACGAAGAGCATGAAGATGGCGTGGATGCTGATGCGAAGTAGAAGATGGTGATTATCGCCTGTGGCTGCGGCGAGAAATGCGGCAATGAGAGGTCCCCAGCCCATACCAGTAAAGAGACAGCTATGAAAATAGCCAAACGCTACGGCACGCTGGGCGGTGCTGTGCAATCTGCGGCGGAAGCGTAGATGTGGCCATTTCAATGGTAAACGAGCCACAAATGCCGTCTAGAAACGCGCCCAGCTGAAACCAATTTTAGTGGACAAACTTAGCCGCGAGTATGGAAATTATTCTAGCAGCGAAAGAGCCAAAACTACTATTACTAGACTCTTCTTTCGCATTCTTATCTGTGGTTTGAGTTTCGCTCTTCGAGCCTCTTGCAGTAGATTGGTGGGCAGAGTAGCGTTCCAGACTTCAATGATGCTGGCGATTAGCATGCGGAAGGTCTCTTGTCACTATCCATCGGCCAGCAAAGATCCAGCATTAGAAAAGGAAGACCTCTCATCACCCGTCTGATATTGCTGCCAGCTTGTGTACGTTGAAGAGTATACATAGACTAGTCCTCTACGCAACCCATTGGCAGCGACGATACAAGGTACTTCCAACAGCAAGCTCAAGAAACTGACGCGATGATGATACTGATATGATCATCGTGATATATGGAATCCATCCGTCCCATTCGGAACAGGGATATCTCGCAAAGCTAATCAGTGTAGGGCAGACGACAGGGGTACCTTGTAAGTACCTAACTTAGACATTCAACCCACAGGGATCACACTAGCACCGGATGCACACAAAAATGGCAGAACTTGCTTCGTGATTTCACGACACGAGATAGTTTACGATACAATTCCCTATTATGTACTGCCAGATATTGGCGCAGGGTCTACTGGCGAGGGGCTCGCTCATGTGATCAATTTCAAGCTTATCATACGCTTCTCATTAGTCTAGATGATAAAAGATAAAGAGGGAATGAGCTGGGGGGTGAGCTGGGGTGGGGTTCTTGTGAGTTGGGTGTTGGTTGCTTTTGTGCGCGATAAATCCATGATAATTACTGTTTTAAACAGTATTGCTGTGAGGAATTGCTAGATAGTGTGCGGTAGATTTACATGGTAGTAAGATACAACGAGCCCTAAGATAGGATTGTTCGTCCCTACTAAATTTAGCTGTGCAAGCAAGCGCCTATCGCAGTTATGCGAGACATGGAAATGGGCGATGTGAAAGCGTTAACCTCAGATGGGGCTGCGACGTCGACCGTTGCTATCGCTTCTACCGCTTCGTCAGGCGGAGAGACGATAGACACACCCGAGGGGTGCGCCTCGTTCTCCCAAAAAGAACCCGCTGTGAGCATGATCCCCAAAGACTCTACCTCAGCCGCGACAGAACGACCAACCAGCGGAACTAGCGAGCCGCAGTACCCCGAGGGCCTCAAACTCATCACTATTATACTAGCGCTGTGTTTAGCTGTATTTTTAGTAGCGCTAGATCAGACGATTATTTCTACTGCTATTCCGAAGATTACGGATCATTTCCGGAGTACGGGGGACATTGGTTGGTGAGTGCGTTGACGTTGTGTGTTAGGCAATGGATTGATCTCTTTGAGGTGTATATAAGCGATTGCTGACGCCTGTAGGTATGGGTCGAGCTACTTACTTACGAAAGCTGTGTTGCAGCCTAGTTTTGGAAGGATATACTCTATCTTTAGTGTGCGCACTGCGTTTCCCAAATAAAGAACCGGCTGTTGGCTAACGAATTGGTAGATCAAATATACGTTCCTGGCTGCCATTGCCATCTTCGAGCTTGGGTAAGTATTCAGCACCTGCGGTATTAGTTCCACGTACTAACAGATCAACACACAGCTCCCTAATCTGCGCTACGGCAACCAGCAGCAATACCCTGATCGTTGGCCGAGCCATCGCTGGAGCGGGCGTGGGAGGTCTGTTTACGGGTTCGATTATTATTGTTGTGTATAGTTGTAAGTTCTAGTTTGCCTCAACTCCCCACTCATACAAGTGCTTTCTTCAAGACATGCGGAACTAACTCGAGAAGTACCGCTGCGCAAGAGGCCGCTGGCCATGGGTATCATCAGTAGCATGTGGGGAATAGCATCAGTCGCCGGACCATTACTCGGCGGCGTCTTTACGTAAGTCTGCCATCTACAGACAGACCATCTATAAAACCACTGACCTTCTCGAACAGTGATAAACTTTCCTGGCGCTGGTGCTTCTACATCAAGTGAGGGTATCAACACCCCCACCCCCAAGTCCAGAAACTCAACAAACACCAGCTAACTCCCCCCCTCCTTACAGCCTTCCCATCGGAGCCTTCTGTATCGCTGTAATATCTCTCATCCTTCACATCAACCGCCCCAGTAACCCCTCCTCCCTAACCCTCAAACAACGCATCTTAAAACTCGACCTCCTCGGCACCTCCCTCCTCATCCCTGCCATAATCTGCCTCCTCCTCCCTCTCCAATGGGGCGGCTCCACTTACCCCTGGAACAGCGGCCACATTATTGGCCTCTTCGTCACCTCAGGGTGCCTCACCCTCCTATTCATCTACACCCAAATCCGGCTCGGCGAGGCCGGGACACTCCCTCCGTTCCTTTTCCAAAACCGGAATACCGTGTGCGCATTTATATTCTCGGCGTTTTTTGGCACCGGATTTTTTAGTTTATCGTACTACCTCCCTGTGTATTTTCAAAGTGTCAAAGGCTCCTCGGCCCTGCACGCAGGAATCCAAATGCTACCACTGCTAATTGCATGCACGATAAGTTCCACCGGAACCGGAGCGCTAATCTCAGCACTAGGATACTACACGCCCATCATGATCATCTGCATGATGTTATTTGCCATTGGCTCCGGACTACTGACCACGCTCTCGCTCACAACCTCGTATGCGCGTAACGCGGGGTTCCAAGTTCTTACCGGTCTGGGCGTGGGTGTAGGGTTCGAGAGCGGGATTATTGTAGCGCAGACGGTCATGCCCATTAAGCAGATTCCGGTGGCGATATCGTGTGTTTCGTTGTTTATGACGCTGGGCGGAGCGGTCTTTGTGCCGGTTTCGCAGACGCTGTTTCAGAATAGGTTGGTAGGGGGAATTGAGGAAAGGGCCCCGGGATTGGATGCGACGGCGTTTTTAGATAGTGGGGTTACAGAGATTAGGGTGTTGTTGAAACCATGGGGGCAGGAGGGGCAACTGGAGAAGGTATTGGAGGCGTACGTGGAGGGGTTGAGGGCGACATTTTGGGTTTCATCAGCTTGTGCTATTGGAGGGTTTCTGGCGGTCTGTGGATTGGAGTGGAGGAGTGTAAGGAAGGAAAAGAAGGAAGAGGGGCATTGACTTAGTGGGATTGAAAAGGTGAAAATCATATGTGCTGTGATAGATGGGAAGTTGGTGTATGGAACAAAAAAGATGATGTATGTATGTATTGAGAGGCTGTAAACGTAAACCAAATTGATAGAATGCAAAGGACAAGATATTATAAAACACAACAGCTTGCAACGTTTAGGAAAGTTAAACAGTGATTGTATAGTACACCCCAACCTACTTTCGTAGACATATGTTACGATAGGTTGCCTCTACGGTCACGTGGAAATGTCTAGAGATCTGTCAGGGTGGTTTAGACTAAACGTCAAGTAGGGATTCAATATCGAAGAGCTAGTTGTTGTAATTTTCGTAACTATGTAACTAAAGGATCACTGTAGATACATTGATTATTCTTGAGCACCAAGCTCTACATACCGTGGAAATCTAATCCATTATATAGATCTTCCTGCTTCTGGAGGTTACGGGACCCGTACGCTCCTGTATCGAAAAGAAGGCTATTATTCTATTCTCAGTACCTACTTGTTGAAGGATTGTTTGAACTTCTATAATCCTATAGAATAGCTGACTACTCACCTACTAGGTACATATATATACATAGGATATCAGAAATCCCTATAAACAATACAATATAATATAACAATATCATTCAACCCCATCACAATCACAAAAGCAACCCAATTCAACTGCATAAAACAAAACAAAACAAAACAAGATAAATATAATAAATTCATACTCTCGTTCATCTTATTCATCAAAAATCATAAACTAACGGTATCATATCATTTTTTTAGCCATCTCCGCGTAATGCATAATTTCAATCTTATTTCCTGACTGTACAAATTCATAGCAAACTCCAACTCCGAATCCATGCTTTCATTTCCATTGCGTTGATATAAGTGCAAGACAAGCCAAAATAATCAAACTTCCACCCAATCCGATGCGAACTCCAATCCGTGCATAATAAGAAAGCATTACAACTCCAAGCTATGTAAATCCTCTTCTTTTTCAGGAATAGGAATTATTGGCTCTTGGAAATGACCTTCATCATCAAAAGACTTGATATCATCCTCATCTAATGTGCTGATGAAAGCACGTCGAACGAAGCTGAGCCAAACTCTGTTCTTGTCTTTGCGATGATGCTTCTTTTTCCTATGCTTTTTCCCCTTTTTCTTCTCTGCATCGATGTCATGATCTTCAGTATCTTCGACACTTTCTTTCTCAGATACAGAGATTTGGTTCTTATCATCGTCCACCTTATCATCGTCATATTGTTGAACTTTAGGTTTCTCCAAAATCTCTCCATCTTCAACAAGATCTCCTTTTGCTGGTTTGTACTTTCCAATCCTATGAGCAAGCTTGAGATAACTCTTAACCGTCATATCTTTCAACTTGTAAATTGGATCGGTGAAAGTATCATACTCGACTTGATAGTGAAAGGCATGTGGATTCGGATCATCATCTTTTGGAATTTTTCCGCCATGCTTACCATTACGCCACTTCTCCGTATCGATTCCATCATCGGATCCTTTTGATGACAATTCAAGATTGTTGATGTAAGTCAAGTTGGGCAAAATATTGAGTGTACCCGAGTAATGTTAAACTTTGCGGAGAATATGCCGGTCCAGGAGGTGCATCTTTTGATGGAGGCGACGGAATGATGAATGAAGGGTTGGATGGTGTCGGGTTCTTGAACTTCTTTTTGTCTTTTTCATGCTTTTTCCTCCTTTTCTCAGCAGACAAACCATCATCGGCCACATCGATATAGTCTGTCGAATCTTCGTTGGCGTCAAAATTGAATTGCTCTTCTTCTTGATCGAGCCAATCAATTTGCTCATTAATTCCCACAGTTGAACCGGACCAAGTCGCCGAGTCTTCCAATCCTGTGATATTGTATTCGATCACGCGAAGAGTAGGGAAGTAATTAGGTACAATGCTCGGCCCAACGTGTGTTACCGCAAATCTTTCACCCCATGGACCTCCAAACTTCTTCAGTTCTTTTTTCTTCTTGTCCTTCTTGTCCTTTTTGCCCTTCTTATTTTTCTTCTTATCCGAGACGTTGTTCAATTCCCAGTCGTCCGATTGTTCCTCGTCGATATCCATCGAGATGGGCAGATGTTTTGGATTTGGTAACCCAGACCAGTCCTCTCGAAGATCTTGAAGGTAATCTCCAGCGGATAGGGTTGTAAATTCATCATCCATTAGCGCGCGAGGAGGCGCAGTGGATTTACCCTCAAATAATAAAAGATCGATATCTTTAGTGTCGTGTATCATGAAATGATCAATATTCATGTGTCCATATAAACCAGCGATAATAATATCCCGGTATTGCTGAAGCCACAAGGTATATTTTTGCCAACAACTTTCATCCCAAAGTGATTTACTGTCCGTTCGAGCAGGCGGTACATGTCCAGTAAGGATAACTTTCATTCCTCGGTCGCGCATAAATTGTAGTTGAATTCGTAGCCATTCCATATGTTCGTATCCGGGCTCTGAACGTAATGCGCAACCATCCACCGCGGCATTATGACTGAAAAAGTATAAAGTATTGAGACTGAAGACGGCCAATTTCTTAGGGATAACCTCGACATAATACCATCCTCCTCGCTGAAAACCATGCCTCTGCTCTTCTGGTATGAGTTTATCCCATATGTCTGTATACGTATTCAACCATTTATTCGGACCCGATAGTAAGATATTATGTGGAAGGATATCATTGTTGCCAAATGTTGATATAACTGGAATCGATAACTCGTCGCCATTTCCAAAAGTCTCCAAGAATTTATCTGCGACCTTTCTATTTGTGTCGAGGACTTCGCTTTGGACTCGAGGAATCTTTTCATCGCTGTCATGTCGTGCACTAATCTGAATCAGCATCTCTCCTCGCACAAAGCCATATCATCATTGCGTCGATTGGCTGTTCGCAAAGGCAAAACCAACCTGTCCCCTGTCCACACAACAAAGTCTACGCTATCCCTCACATTTTCCTTGATCCATTTGAAAGTCGCATCTATAAGGGTAGGAGGAGTATCGCAGTCGGTAGTTTCCGCGCCGTATGTGCCAGCGGTTCCTTTTCCTCTATGGCAAGCATCATCTTCGTCGGTGGAGGTAAATACTTTATAATGAGGATCTAGGTGTAAATCTGTAATAAATGAGCATCGTACAAAAGGCAATATAAGGATTTAACCCCACCTGTAATGTGCAGGAATCTGCCATGCAGACGTTTGGAGGCAACTTTCTGATGGTGTGTAGGATTCAGGTCCTCCAATGGCACTTGCAGGTTCGATTGGCTTGTACCGAGGGGTTTGGCAACGATAGGAGTGGATTTTTGAAGCAGACAAACTGCCATGCAAATTATGTCCAAACGCATATTTGAAAACAAACTGAAAAAGAGAAGAGAAAAAAAAAAGGATATATTTTAGGGAAAGGATGTCATTCTCATGGATGGTATATAGGTTCTAGGAGAAGGATTTAAGATTCTTAAAGGGTAAACAGGTTGGTTGTGAATAATGATGTCCGTTCCTTGTTGTTTTTTCTATGGTTAAAAAAGCTGACGTTGGTTGCTTCCCATATGGAAAGATTCGCGACCAGATGGCGGGTACCAGTGCGGTATAAAAGCTTGGTTTTCCGCAAGAGAGAGAAGGTGAGATATTTTATTATTTCACTCAACGATAATAGATGATGAACTTGTGATGTGTTGTTTCGTTTCGAAATATGATGAATGTGTTGAATATTAGATGTTGGATGTTTGTTTATATGTAATGTTACGAATAAGAAAAGCGCTCTGTTGAATATATTTTGTATCAAGCAGAAGGAATAGGAATGTATGGAAATGTTTCCCTCATCCCCTCTATACCTACCTGCCTACACTTACAAACTAGCTCTCAAGGTGTTTTCTCATGTCTCACTCATCCCACGATGTTAATCTTCACCCTCCAAAATAATTCATCCAACCAATCATCAGTACACGTGGATGAGTCTCGAGTCACTTTTGGTTTTGATCACCCTCTTCTAAGATAAATAAATAAATACATCCCTTCAAAGTATGATCAAGAGGATGAAAAGGTGATGCTTATTTCAGCTTCAGCACATTATTCACATTACTCACGCGACACACCTTTTTCTGGTCAAAATGACGATATTCGTTAACTTTTGCAACCAGCCTGTGGGAAAGTGCGGCAGCTGTGGGCTGATGAAATATGTTTGAGAGTGACGCATACGAAAATATAAAAATAAAATACTAAAAGTAGTGCAACAGTTATTGCGCGAATTATGTTGTGACTAGTACGTCTATTGTTGCTAACTTATCTCCTTCTCCCCTCCTCTCCAATTCCAGCTAGTTACTCACCCCTTTTCCATTACCGAGATCTAGAACTATTCACTATCGAATGTTGCAATGCTCTCTGACCAATATTGACATTTTTGGTGAAACTGATGTCGGAATATTGCTTTTGGTAGAACTGGTAGGACCTGAGATGCATGACACCAAGTCTCCATGATTATTTTCGAGCATTGTGGACTTGTGGACCCTGATTTTCTGTCGCTAAGCTCATGGCGCCCGAACCGCCGACCATTTTCAAATACCTTTACAAAACACCCATATTTCATATTGACGTATTGTCAAATATCCCTATTTGAGAGACCTTGAAGTTTGAAGGGGATACAATTAAAGAGTGTCTGTACTACCTTGACGATTTGTTACAGCAAAATAATCTGTGGATATTTTACTACATTTTGATGCCTGGTAAGATCTTACACTTTTGAAGTTGTATGATCAGACTCGGCATACATAGGCGGCGGGCGCCGATCCATATATCTCAATTGGTATCCAACCAAATCTCTTCAAAACAGCTAGGGTTGATGCAATATTTTGGTGTCAACTACACCGACATTATTTATTAGTTTAAGCAACACCTTTACATCAACAACTAATACATTGGCGTCGTGACGGAGTGGTTAACGTGATTGACTAGAAATCAATTCCTTTCGGGGGCGCATGTTCGAATCATGCCGACGTCGAATTTTTGTCTTGCTTTTTGCTTAATTCTTTTGCAGGGCGGAAAGGGACATTTATTCCAAATATTGCCTCTCATCTGGAATTGTCGACGAGAACGTATACAGTCTAGGAAAAAGAGACTTGATGTACTTGGAATTCGATTTTACGTGGGAAAGAAACAATCAGCCAAGAGTGCCGGACCTACTACCTACTCGTTAAAAGGTCAAAGGTCTCACAACAAACAGTTCATCTGCAGGTATCCTCATTATTGTTATGAACATCGCATATATATACAAAAGTGTGGGTATTAAGTCATGAATAAATACAAAAGAAGTCTCTACCTTCCAAACTTCTTCAACTCTAGATATCTTAACGGCGGGAAGACAATAGCCGTAAAGCCAACGGCGAGCCAATCCCCAATATCACCACCATATTCGCCACCAATCATTAAAGCGATGGGACCCGTGTACCAAATTTGATACATGCCCACTATTGCCCCAGCAAATCCAATAAGGAATGATAGTAGAGCCGCGAGTCCAATAGGTAGCTTGCTTCGGTCGTCATAAATAGACCAGTCGAACGATTTGCCCGCTAGCTTGTGGAAGATGAAATATTCTTCCAGACTGATGGTAATCCAAGGGCAAATCCAATATGCCATCATTGGGAGGAAATTTTCGAACACGGTATAGAGCTTGTTGCGTCCGCAAACAGAGAGAACGAGCTACAGTGCTTGAATTAGTTTCATGGAAAAGTGGAATAGAATGGTGTGGTTAAGCTTACCTCAACTGCTGTGATGAGAACACACCAGAACCAACGAGGGACTTTGTTCGCCCAGCGTCCAAGAACCTGTATGGTCAATGCCGCACTATAGCTACATGGTGCATTGTTGGTGATGGAACCAAGGGCAAGAATGACGACGCAGAAACCACCGAAACCCCCGAGACCGTTAAAACATTCGTAGATAAGAGCACCAGATGAGACATTGTAGGCATCATTCCATGCTGGGATGTTTGGAACACCAGTAGCAATACCAACACCAACGATATTGGCGAAAATCACAGAGACCCAGACGCCAGACCACGTGGATGCAAATGTTATCCATTTAGGGTAATCCTTGGGGTAGTAGACATAAAAGTCGGCACTGATGGCAGTGAATCCAATGATACTAGCAAAGATCAAGGCAAAAAACGAAGCGCGGTTGGCGTTGATGGTTCCGGAATCACCGACCGAGACCGCGCTGGTATCGAAGTTCTTACCAGCGGATCCAATGAGTACGAATATGACAATCGCTTGTGGGATATATCCGAATCTGTTTGTTTATAAGCTTCTTGAACATCATTAAAGTTGCCACTTGTGGCTCTGCTTACCTCTCGAGTTTGTTCACATATTCGATACCGAAGGTAGCGATTAAGCCAATGCAAAGTGCGGCAATGACGCATCCAACAGCCAAACTCAATTTTCCTCCATTAACTGCTGTGATCATCTGGCCAGTAATGATACATCCAATGGTACCAAAACCAACTTGTTGAACCACATTACAACAGCATGCAATTTTCGATGGCCAATAACCCATGAAATATCGTCCAATAATCTGCAAAGGAACAAGAAAGATTAGTTCCTATCCGGAAAACGATTTGTGAAAAAGCATACCTGAGTCCTGTTACCACTTTCCGGCCCGTAAGTCGCCATATACGCAATGGAAGCCGAGGCGAGCGCATTGGCAAAAATAACAATGCAGATGCAATCCACCCAACCGAGTCCGTAAACCAATGGTCCGAGAAGCCCAACAATAATATTCATAGCTTGCAAATTAATGCTGAACCATAGCGAGAACATGTGGAAATAGTCATGAAGAGGCCGAGGCACATTCCTCTCGTCGTCCGCTACACGGGTGATACCGCGAGCTTCCACTCCCCAGAGATTCTCCAATTTGGCGCTCCAGGAGCTCAAGCCTCCTTCAGACTCAGGGAGTCGAACACTATCGTTTTTGTCGTCGATAGTGGATTTGCCATCGCGCTCCGTGGAGTTGTCAATGGCAGTATGCACTGGTGCTCCCTTCTCGATATCATACTGTGCAGAGGGCTCCATGATGAAAAAAGCACAACGCGCAAAGACAAAAAGCAACAAAGAGGAAAAAAACGTTGGGAACAAGAGGGTGAAAACACGGTATGATAAGCTGCCATATCACTAGAATCGAGCTTATTTCCTTTCGTCGATATTCCCGTGGTTCGGCGAACGAACCCAAAACGTTCGCATGGCTTTCCCACGTTACTCGAGAGTGGACGCAGTAGAAGCATGCAATTGCATAAATGGATGGGGACCAAAAGCAATCTTGCATCCCGATTAGACCAGACTTGGGTACTTGCCGAACGGGAAACTCGCTTGAAGAAAATTATTATTTACCCACAGTGCGGCTTATGGGGCCGATTCAGTCAACTTTTCAAGGGTTCTTGCAAGGGTTCCATGGGCTAGACCCGGAATATGCTCAGTGGCGACGAGATAACTAACAGCTGATTTTATCCCGTATAGATCTTTGGCATGATTTCAAAAAGTGGATTGACAGTGCACTCTACAATTTTAATTGCGGTCTGCCTATCTAGTTGAGACGTTTTTGACAGCCAAACGTAATTTAAACCCTAACCCTTCGCAACTAGGTGGATTTTCATGCCCGCTGCCAAAAGCACAGACTTGTTTCTGCGGAGTTGATGATCTTATCCTTTTGAAAGTGTTGTTGCGAAAGTGAGCTGGAGAATGAGGATACAAAGAGCACAGAATCGGTCTGTGTGTGACGTCAATATCAAGTGGATAACATACATAACGTCTAATTGATATCAGAAGCAGTTTTTCATTTGTATGCTCTTTATACTGCAAGAAGTATGAGACTCGCCCACTGGAGAAACCAGATTATTCTTTTTGAAGCTCACCATCTTCTGGTACGTGCATAGAGTTTCGGGGTTGCATACTTTCTGACCACCGCACGAGTATTTACTCCATACATGACGAAAACTCGCATTTACGGATTTACTATTTACTAACGTAATATTAGTTTGTACATTGCGATATCATCGACTGATTTAACTCACTAAATTACGTATTATTAACTCATGGGAGCTAGAATATGCATGGTCTTCTAATACTTCCGATATCGAGATATTTCCGACCTTGCAACAGTGCTGATGCAACACAACTCTTCCGAGACACTGGACAGATACAAATCCCATACCCCGAGAAAACAAATCCATCCTCAAAACCGTGTTCAAAACGGACATGCAGGTAGGTGATGAAACACAGTCTAATCTCTTCATTTCGCACCTCTAACACACTCTAAAACCTCTGCGCGATCCATCCTCATCTGAATCACCAATTTCCATATCTATCCCAATCAGTTCCTAATTTACCTAAACTGGCATACCGGAAAAATCTCTCCCGCAATGACCATAGCCAAATTCCCGCATCAGTGATACCTGAGCATTATTCGGATATGATTTATTCATTGAGGTAAAGGGGTCCACGCAACGATATTAGACTTAGACATCGATTAACTAATAGGCGAGAACCGTAACAGTTCTTTTGGTATACCGCTATGAATATCCCACGAAGCACACAGAGACCATAGACTGGCAAAAAAAAAGAATTCAATCCTCTTCAAGCACCTCTCTTGATCCCACAACTCCCTACTTCTCAATAACCAAAATGCCATACCCAGGAACCTCCCCATAACTCACCAATTCCCTCAAACTAGCACCTCCTTCCCCCTCCCCCCTCAAATACCTCTCCGGCACCCTCGTAACCCCCCACTCCAAAGACCCCCTCAACCCCGCCTCCCTCGCCGCCTCCTCATAAACCTCCTTTCTCAAATAATGACACTCAATAACCAAATCTCCCACGGACGTATCAGCACGAACATGAATAAAAATCCCATCCTTCACATCCCTCAGATATTTCGAAAACAAATACCCACTCCCCCCTTCACTCAACGGTCTAATCCTCGCCTCCGCATCAACAACCTCAACCGGATTCGAAGACGGAGCTAAAGTAACCGCTATAAATCTCCCCCCTTCTTTCAAATTCATTTGCACATTCCGAAACATATTCACCAAGCCCTCGCGATCAGGAGCATAATTAAGAAGCCACGCTGCAAAAACAATATCGAACTGTCCCCCCTCATATTCCCGCGGAATGGAACAATCCGCGTGAATAAACGAGATAGAATCTTCTTCATGATTAGATCGTGAATGTTCTCGCGCCCGCTCAATCATGACAGGAGAAATATCCACGCCGAGAACGGAAGCCGCGCCCCATGATATAAAATTGGACGTGTAGAAGCCGGAGCCGCATGCTAGTTCGAGGATGCGCGCTCCGTGGATATAAGGGGTGATGGTGGAATAGATATTTTCGCGCTCGATGAGCGCGATGCTCGCGGTGCGGATGTAGTCGTAGGGTTTTTGGATGTGGTCGTATACGTATTGGGGCGTTTCGGTTGGCATGGTTCTTGAATATGAATATAGATATGGATATTATGGATATGGAGGAAAAGCTTAATTGAAGCAGCTGAGGCTGGGGAGTCTTGGAGATGGATGGGGTGTTGAGAATAGAGTTAGAGTTCTGGGGAGGGCTTAGCGAGGGAGGTGGGGGTCAGGGGTTTATTAATAATTGTCTAGAGTATTGTACTCCGATCTGTACTTTCTGCTGAAAGATATAGTATGATATTTACTTGGCAGCGTAAAACAAGCATCAAAGATGAGGGGCGATCATGCCATCGGATTTTGATTAGGAATAATCAAATTGCAATTTGCATTACTTGAAAAGTTCTAGGAGACTTCGAATTCTTCCTCTGCATAAGTACACAAGGTACACCAGGGACGAACATAGACAAGCGTACGGACTATCTCATCAGCGGACGGGCAAGCTAGTGATCTAAACCTAATTCAGGGGTTTCCCGAAGATTTGTCTCCAGCTGCAATTAGACACAGACCCCCTGTTCTCTTATTCCCTGTTCGTCCCACATTACACAAATTTTGACACCCTTGTAAATATCCCACAATTTAGACAGGGATATGGAACGTGGCAATAACATGAAGACGAACCTGAAGAAGTGGATGTTTTAGCGGCACCATGTCTTAGGAATTGGAGTCGAATTTTGATATAGTTAACCTCATTCCCGTGGAAAATACGAAGTATTGATTAATGTATGTGAATGTGATGTCCACCGACCACGAAAGATGAATTCAAGTGTAAGGATATACGGCAAAACTCGCACTCATTGTAAACCCGCCAGACACCAGCTCCTCTAATTTCCATTCATAACAAATATATGCTGTTCATAACTGCGTAATGATACGCTCTAGACTATCCATCCCAAAACCCAATATCAAAAGAGCTAAATAACCGTATCATTAAAATCGTAGGTGTAAAGGCGGGCAAAAAATATAAATGATCAATGAAGGAGGTATTGAACCACACCCGATTTGAACGGATAACCTTTCGATCTGGAGTCGAACGCGCTACCGTTGCGCCAGCGGTCCTATTGATCAATTTTCTAAAAGATTTTTCTATTTTTGTAGAGATCATTCTCAATTCTTAACCTCTAGTAGTACGTGGGGTAATTTGACCATTGAGAAACCCATGGCCACTCACTCCATCGTTAGTGAGATCTTCGTATTCGTCTTCGAGAATGGGGTCGAAGCTGTGAATTTGTTGTTAGAATGGGTGATTGCCTTGCGTGTAGATGAAGATAGTAGGTGGATTCGTCGCTTGGGAAAGGGAAGAAAGATGGAAAATGATACATACCCTTGCTCTCCAACGATTTCCTTGGTGTATTTGCACAGTTGTTCCAGTTGCGTTACACAACCTGTGAGAGATTGACTGTAGCCTAGAAGCTTTGTGTTAGGACTCGTCTTCGAGACTGATGGAGCAAACAGATATATTCAAAACTTTAGAGAGCTCAAGCAGCGAAGATTTCAAGTACTTACTATAGCTGTAAATTTGAGACCATTTTCTCCCACCGGGTAAATTATTTCTCGTTTCATTTGAATTGTTGTTCTCCTTGCGTTTACTTCTCCTTTTACTCCTCTTCGACTTCACAGATACACCACTAGATGTCGTAGGAACATTCATTGATTCAAGTAGAGCCATATGGTCTAATAGACGTTTTCGAGCGGATGCTGCGGATGGGAGATATCTCTATTTCCTTATTAGCAATAAAACTTTTTCTTGTTAAAGAAGGGGAAGACTTACAGGAACCTTTCTATCGCCTCGTAATGCTCCAGCAAGAACATATAAATTCATTAAAATACAAGCCACGGCATCACGTCGGAAAGCAAGTAGTGATTCGGATGCCTGCTCGTTCTCGGAAACATAATGTGGGTGAAAGAATAGTGAGGACTGTCGTACGGAGACAAGATACTCGAAGAACCGTTCGCAGGCATCAATTAAAGCTGAGTAGGGGAGTGGATTAAAAGGACCTCGAAGGCGGATTTCGTGGCGTGTGAGAGCCTAAAAACTGTCAGCTGGGGATGTAAAAAAGAAAATGATAGAACTGCACCATACCAATAATTGACGTATCCTAACGAATCCTTCTCTGAGGCGACCTTCGAGCATTTCTAGGGAAATATCAGTTCTGTCCAAGATTGTGGGCAAAGGATATGCAGTACCAGATTGTTGCACGTCCTCCACACCTGGTTCTTCACCATCTTCGTAATATACGTATTTTGCCACCACACCTAAGATTATCAGTAAAGTCTGTGGTGACGATTGCAATATGATTTACCTCTATAGATTATACTGGAGTAAATGAGCATTGACGACAAAGCCTTCCTCAATTCATGCCTCGCAACAAATGGCCAGAGAAACCAATTAACAACCACAGCAGATACGGTGCCAACCATGAAGGCAACTCCACGAGTCCATGCCACGGTGATGACTGAAACGTTATCAGGGGCTGTATATGCACCTAACGAAACTACCACGAATGAAATGCAGCCCACAATACCCGATCGAGGATGAGGACTTTGTGTGAATCGGTACATCATAGGGATCATGAAAATGACTGCAAATACAGCCATAACGTATGGATTTCCATTGTCAGCACCATAAGCTATAGCTCCCCATATAGCACCAAACAAAGCACAAATAGCTCGAGTTAATAAATCTTGAATATTTCCGCCAACTCTGGGAGAGGTTAGCCCAATCTTAACGGGAACCGGAAGATTGGAAACTCACCTTGGATGCATCATTATCCAAACCATTATAACCGCCCACCAACTTTCATATTTGTTCCACCAGTCTCTACTCTGATTTAGCCACGCCGGTATTGACAAAAGAGAAGTGACTATGGCTACTTTCAACGCAAATCTAGTCTCGAAGCCTTGTAAGCGATGGATAACTTTCCAGGTTTTGTATCTCAGGCGCTTTTGTCTGGAAGTCTGTGAATTCTTGTCCATCGCAATTTCTTCCTCCTCAGCATACGCGCCTCTACTTTCAGTAGGTTCGAGATCCTCGTAGATATCTTCTTCCTCTGTGCCTCTCTTCTTTCGAGGGCCGGGCTTATAAACGTTTGCCATTCCTTTCATTGTCTTGGCAAGTTCTCTTTGACTCTGGAAAAAGAAACCTGCAGTTACACCTCCTCGGTCATGTCGTACTTGTTCATTTGTACGCTGAAGAGCCTTGCCAAACGGGTAAGATGGTAAGTAAGCCCGCCAACCAGGACGCCTTTGCTGCATTTCGTTCACTTTAACGAGAAGTGCTTCAGCACTGTTTGCCGCTTGTCTGATGGGGTGAACAAACAGGAATATTTCAACAACTTCGGGGTGATCTGAGTATGTTGGGGGTAAATTTGGGTTTCGGAGCAATCTATGATTATTTTAGTCAGTACTGAATAGTGAACTTCGACCCAAAGCTTTCAATATCCGAAAATGAATGAACTTTGAATACGGTCCAACACTAATAATCAATCCAACATCCCAGATACAGTCCTGCCTCAATTAAATTTCGAAACAGGCCTAGACAGAGGGTACCCAATAAACCAGATCATAAGACCGGATGGCAGCTTTCAACGCCGAGAGACCAAAATTCTTGAGGAAGAGTTTAATTTCTTCAACAATTTCTGGTTTCAGACCTCCTAAATGACACCTAATTGTGAAGTATCTGAATAATCCAAAATTCAAACGAATTTGGAGATCAAAAACTTTTCATTATTGGACTGCAGTCCAACCTATTGGATACCATCGCTCAATGTATATATCCAGCGGATACACTATATTGAACTGATAAAATATACAAAACGGCTGCCTCTGAGAACCTCTTTGAGTTCGATGGTAATTCGTATCATTGAAATCCCAGATATTCCAGTAGAGAAGATATGACTTCGTGATTCTGTGAGAAAAAAAATATGATAATAAAAATAACACATACTGCTCTTCTTCCTCGTCATATTTGATCTTAGCCTTTCTAATACTTGTTATCGCACCCACAATATCTGAAGAAACATCCTTGGAGGGTCCAAGAAATACTCTATGTCCAGACATATCCATCAACACAGCGTCACATCTTTGTAATGCCGTTTTCAAACATGACAATAAATTCGATGTGGGCTCTGCAAGTTTACCGGCCACCAACTCTACTGCTCGATCCTCGGTATCCGTTCTGTAAAGTTGTGGGCGTCGTGGACCATCAATATTGATTACTGAAGTAGAATTGAATCGTCGAATACTGAGGGCTGAGACCGCTCGCGATAAAGGTACATCAGAATCTTCGTCCTTGTCGGAATCTTCAAATAAGTGCGATTCCATTCGGAGAGATAAAAGAGATCTTATCACTGCCTGCATGAGATTCCGCAATGCCATAACATCTGATGGCTTGAAGCGGGTGATGGAGATGTCGAGGACTAAATCTCTGTATGCTTGTGAGAGGTTGACAAATGTAAATGCCAATTGTCTGTGTACAGTGACCGGTTCCGATTGTGGGAGTTGAAGTCCTTTTTGCATGATATCAAAAGCATTGTGTAAGCTCACAGCCAGTGATCTTGCTCCGGCATCAGGGATAACCTAGTTTGTGTTAGCAAGACCTTGGAGGAAAGTCAACGATCGACTGAGTTCGGGAACTCCAAATTTCGCACCACGCTCCGGATATGGGTTAATCTCGACGGAAGACGAAGCTGCAAAATGATTCGACAAGCAGATTTGCCAAATCTATTTGTTACAGATAGTATACTTACAGTACAGCACACCAAAAGAGCAATAGCCTGGCCAAATAACCATGGTATACCATATTCGAATAGACTTTTCCAAGCAAGACTCGAAGAGGTATCTGCAAGACAGGTATAAAGAACCGCCATGCCGGCACATAAAACCAGCTGGTACAATCTGATATAATACGAACGAAGTGCCGCGATAGCCCCCATGAAGACAACAAGGAAAGCCGCAAGAATTCCTCCATATCCTCTTTTGGCACCAGGTGTAGAATGTGATAACCACAGCGCAAAGGCTCCCCATCCTAGTCCTCCTGCAGTTCCAATTATTGTCGATATGGTGCCATCAATCTGGGCGCCAATACTTCGTCCAGAATGATTGATGATTGCGGATATTACCATAATATAATTGTAACGGCCGAGCCAATTTCTGATGACGGGAACCAAACATAAGACGTAGGAAATGAAGAAGGGCAAAAAGGATTTGATAAGCTTGATACCAGCTCGTGTAGTCACCAATTGCTTAGAGATTCCCTTGATGCCACGCCATTGCCTGGGGAAGAAATGTTTGAGTGACAACGGGTGCTTCTTCTTAAATGCTGCTGGTAATGTAAACTCTGCATCTTTCATAAGCTCTTCACGACTTGTCTTCTGTGGCTTGAAGAATGCAGCATCAAAGAATCCATCTCTCAATTCTTCCACACCGTAAGTTTCGAGATCTAAATTGTAATCTTGTAGAAGATCCGACAATTGGCTGATGTGAGTATGACTGAAGCTGAAACTGCTTCTAGGCGAAGGTGGACTTGATGTTGGAGGACTTTTGATAGAACCGGGCCTTGAACCAGCAAGAGATCTTGAACGCCGTGGAGTATACGACCCCATGTATATACTGGCAGCCGGTGATTTTGCCTGACTCCCTTCTGGCTCTTGAACTCGAATGTGCCTATCATTATTTGATTTGAGATGAATATGCTTCTGAAGCCTCTGATGAATGCGTGATCCATCATCAGCAGTAATTGAATCTCTTCGACCGAATCTCGGTGTAAAAGTTGGTGAAGTGAAAATGATATGAGGAGACGATGGAACGGGTAATTGATTGTTATCCCCACTATCTGTGGTGGAAGCCATTGTGGCTAATCAGAGGGAAAATAAACAACTATGACGCAAATGAGACTATTCAGATACATGATCCGAATTCAATTGAGCAGGTCGGGTAACAAATGGCAATGATTCATAGCGAAAGTGCCTAATTGTAAGGGGAAGAAGTTATATGAATTGACAAAGTTTACCTTGTAGTCTCCACTGAGTGAAAAATAATATGGGGACTGGCTGTTGGAAAGTTAGGATTCGTTTTGATCTTCACTTGGACGGCACGAATGAACTTAAAAAAAGCTTCATTCATGCCGGAGAATTCCAAAAATATCCACATTGGGCAATTGGTCTTTGTTTATACCTATTCGAGTCAGGTATGACCTCTTGCTCTACCAATCATTTGCCACTTGAAGCCTCACACCAGCAACAATTGAAGAGACGGTGACTGAACCTTGTCCAGTAGATGCTGGGTTTATCACTCAATGAAATATTCTGCACGGAGTATAATTTAACATAGGTGGTATTTATTGATGGCTGAGATTTGTAACCTTAATCCGAAAGAAACGATATTACATATATAATGTGAACTTGGTATATATCCACATTGGGCATTTATGTATTGGTTTATATATATCTCATGATATAACCCGTTCGATAACCCATTCGATAACCTATAGCTCTCTTCGACCAATCATCTGCCACTTGATCAACTCGAATTAATTCAAATTTGATGACTAAGAATTTACCATGCACCATTTTCTTTTTTTCTCGGCTCCCGTAACACTAGGTAGCAAAACCAAAACCCTGTTCATTCACACATAATATCTCCACAACTCCACATCTCTCCCAATCTCCCAATCTTCTCAATCTCTCAATCTCTCCATCTTCCAACCACCTCGTCTGGGAGAAATAAAGATTGGGCCATCCAACATGAATTCCGCTACGTTAAATGGTGTAGGCTCTGTCACAAAGTCGCCACTTTCAAAAACTATCAATTTGCTGTCCGATGCTGAAGATTCGGAAAATGATGATGTGTTACAGGGAGTCTCTCGTGATACTTCACGTGGCATGCCACACCACCAAAATGCAGTACCACAAGAGCTCGAGGAAGCTTTGAGTGCGAACGAAAGCAGTGTAGAAGATGAATCCGAGGGCTTTGCAGCTGAACCTGAAAGTGAAGATAGAGATGAAGAGGAAGATAGCGAGAGTAGTCTCTTGGAAGATCTTATGGATGGTTTAACTGATGAGGCTTTATACGACGATGGTAAGTGTTGACCCTATCCTTTGCTCATAAACGCGCTAAAAATAGTTATCAGAATCTAATCCTGAGAGATGTACTCGTGAAGAGGCTCAGAATTATCGTCGCGATCTTCGAAGACTCGGTCCTCGCGAATTCTGTAGAGTCACCGTGGAATCAAACACTGTCACCGCCAAGAAGCTCTTGACTGCGTTTGCTATTCGTCCACCAAGCTACCTTGAGGGTCAGCCGGATGAGGAATACTACCAACTTCTAAGTTACGCCTTACGTCGTGAGTTGATGAAGCGTTTGAAACTTCCAGACTACAACACTGTCGACGATGCGATAGTTCTCATAAAAAATGCTAAAAAAATCATTGTCATTACCGGCGCTGGTATTTCCACTTCTCTCGGCATACCCGATTTCAGATCCGCAAATGGATTGTACGCACAGTTGGAAGATACGGGTCTTTCTGACCCTCAGGAGGTATTTAATATTGACCTCTTCAGAGAGGATCCAACAATCTTTTTCCAAATTGCAAAGAATATTCTACCATCTGTTGTACGCTTCTCACCAACCCATCAATTTATCAAAGTTCTACAAGACAAAGGCAAATTACTCACCAACTACACGCAAAATATTGATGGTATCGAAAGCGCTGCGGGAATCCTTCCAGAGAATGTCATTCAGTGTCATGGATCATTTGCGACCGCCACATGTCAACAGTGTAGTACTCAGGTAAAGGGGACAGAAGTTTTCCCGGAGATCAAAGCTGGCAACATTCCGCGATGCAAAGTCAAAGGCTGCAAAATCCCTGCTCCACCTCCACCAAAGCAAACTCTTAAGCGTAAGAGATCCTCGAATGGTGGCAGTAAGAAACGAGGTCGGTCCAAAAATGATGATGAGAACGAAGAAGACGATATTCCTCAACCTGGCATCATGAAGCCAGATATTACCTTCTTCGGTGAATCGCTACCCGACAAATTCGCCGATCGACTGAGCAAACATGATAGAGATCAAGTTGACCTTGTCATTACTATCGGGACATCCTTGAAGGTTGCACCTGTGAGCGAAGTCGTGCCATATCTTCCCAGCAACGTACCACAAATTCAAATCAACCGAGACCCTGTGAGTCATGTTGAATTTGACATCGACCTTCTCGGCGAATGTGATGTTGTCGTCTCGGAATTGTCCAAAGCTCTAGGTTGGAGCCTCGATCATGAGATGATTCCAAAAAACCAGGAGATTGAAGTTACCACGGTTCCAGGATTTAACAATCGTCACCAGTTCAAACAAACGCACCCTGCACCTGTACGTGCGCCTGTGCCTGAGATAAAGACAGACTGAACACTCCCTGGCCCATGGATATTGATTGATGTTGCTAAAATGCATTTTACTGCTTGTTCTCACGTACAGTATCGACACAAAAAAAAAAAAAAAGCCTGGGATGATTACACATGGTCGCATTTCCAAAAACCCGCCATCCACCAACAGCCATGAACAATTTATGTTCCTTCCATACACCAGCAATGGCCTTCACAAAATTATTCTTCCTCACACTCTCCCGAAACTCAACCCACAACGCCCACTCCTCATCTCAAATTTTTACTTCTACCAATAATCGGAGCAAGGCGTTTAAGGATACTTTCACATGTAAATCTGGTTTCAATTCTCATCTATGTTCATATCATATCATGAATGAACATGGAAACGAACTTGTTTTATCTGTTCTTCAGCTCATTTCAGCACGAAAAGTTTGGATAAAAACCAAAAAAAAAAACAAAAAAAAAAAAAAAAACAAAAAAAAACAAGAATCTCGCAAAATAGACCATTCTACGGAGCAAAGTGGGCGCATATAGATTTCCCAGGAGTCAAATACATACATGGATACATACACATATTACATAGGGTACGCGTAAGAATGGACCATACGGACGGGACGGAGTTTTCATACCTGATACTTGATACTTCACATTTCATATTCCACATCATTTCATACCTATGGATTGGAAGAGCGAGGAGTTCTAGATGGATAGCGTATTATTTCATATCATGGTATCATTTTTTCATCTTGTTGCTTGGTTTCCTGGTTGCTTTCTAGTTTCATTTATTGGATCCTTCTGGGTTGGGTTCGGTTTGAGGGTTGCTGAATCAAATTGAACGGATGTTGAGTACTAAATGGAGGAAGGATTGTATGGATGGACGGGTAGATGGATTTCCTTTTACAGTATTAGTATGTCATATTGTTTATTGGTAGTAAAGTAATTAGTCCTTTCCTAGGTACGAAGTCATGAATATAAATGAATTAGAAAAAAAATAAACGTCGAGTAACATAGATGCACGCACGATGAGTATCAGGTCAAATCAAATCAATCAATTTGTTTTAATATTTCATTTCATTTCATTCCCGTCTATTAGGTAGGGTAGGTATCTAATACTTTCTTCCATCATCCACAACCCATCCACATTCATTCATTCCGTCCTATCTCTCCTCCTATCTTTCTCTATCCATAACATTTCCTTCCTTGCCTCCTTCCCTTCCTTTCCTCCCTCCTCACAAACAAAAACAAAAACAAATCGCTCACTATCAAATTACTATTACTAATACCATCAAAATCAAAATCAAATCAACCCATCCAAGAGGGGTATATTCATATTCATATTCATATCTATCCTTCCAACCAATCATTTTTTAATTTTCCCTTTTTTCACTTCGCCTCTTAACTCATAGACTCCATTCATCCATCTCAAATATTTACATTCGCATATCCATTCCTCTCCAAATGGAGCAGGAATCATCAAGAAAAAAACATCTGCTCACTTCTGCTCCTCGCACACCAATTTTAATGTGGTATTGTATTAAAAAGCCAAAAAGGTTGAAAAAAGACCGCCCCATATTTGTATCTTTTATTTCCCATTCCTCAAAACGCCGGCAAATGTTGAACTGACGCAATATGTTTCGTGAGGAAAACCAAAAAAGGAAAAAAAGTTTCAAGGCGCACGTGAAAGCGTCAATGCTAAAAGTACATATCTACATGAGTACTGAATATCTCTAGTGTTGTGTCGAATCGGGGTGGGTGAATATTACTCATCGTTTGATGGTTGTCGGGTCGGATTTGGAATCTTCAAAGTAGGAACGTTAGAAGACGCTGGCGCAGAAGTAATCTCGGGATTTTGTGAAGGGGGTCCATGGAGGTGTTGTGGATTTTCCGTGATGACTGGATCATCAGGTCTGGTGTCAGGGTGAATTTGTATTTCGTCAGAAGCCTCTAACTCTGATCTTCCCCTGGAACGTGAAAACATATCATTATCGCCATAGTTCCGCTCGATTGGAGACCATCCAGCAACACTACCAGCAATAATACCTGCCATGACTGTCGTAGCACCCAATGCTGAATTTGATCGAGATCGAGTGCTCCTTCCACGTTTGCGAGGTTCAGGATTTGTGAATGAACCATTCGGGCCAAAAGCATTATCCCGATTGGGATCATCTGAATTGGTAGTTGGCGCAACTGAATTATCTCTTGATCGGGAGTTGCTCCTTGAACGTGGTAATAATTGATCACGAGTTTGTTGCATGGCAAATCTTAGATTGTTCAATCGACCACCCTTGTACTTCTTGAGGAAAGTCAATTCTTCCTTGACATCCGCCAACGGCTTGGGAAATTGGAAATGCTCTTCCTCGTCCGAGATGGTAACTTCTGGGTTCTTGTTTCGATTCATCAAGTAGCTAGGGATCAATGACATGAGTAATTCATCGGGGACGAGACGTATGCAAGCTCCGACCGGGATGGAGAGGAAACCAAGAATGATGGAGTATGCCCATTGGGCTCCGTTTAGATGGACAACATTGAAGGCTTTGCCACCAACGAAAATGATCATGACTTGGCCACCAACCATGACAACATTGATTCCCATGAAGAACCAGTTGCGATAAACTCCTTCGAAAATGTTGAACTTGTTATCAAGACGGCGGTTGCTAGATCGAGTCAGTTAGAATTCAACATTACAGGTTTTCAGGGTACTTACTTCCATTGATTGAATATTTGCATCCAGACAAAGGTGTTGAAGATCAATGTTGGGATTTGTGCAATTTCACGGTCGGATTGGTAAGAAAGAATGCTTTCTGCACCGAAGAACAAGAGTAGGGTAATCGTTAGTTGATAGATCGATTCACCAATAATCATTTTCCACATCGTCATAGTAATAAGAGGTGCTGACTTGGGATCGGGCTTTCGATCCAAGATGCTGGGAGTTGGTGGATCAGTGGCCAATGCAAGAGCTGCCATGGTATCCATGATCAAATTGACCCACAGCAGTTGAACCGCGGTAAGAACGGACGTTTCATCAGAACTAGCGACAGCGGAAATGAAGGTCAAGAGAACGGCAGTAATGTTGACGGTGACTTGAAATTGCAAGAATTTCTTCACAGCATCGTTAACAGCACGTCCCCACATCATAGCCTTGACAATCGAGTTAAAGTTATCATCCATAAGAATAATGGCAGAAGCTTCCTTTGCAACCTCAGTACCAGCGATACCCATGGAGAATCCAACATCGGCCTTCTTCAGAGCAGGCGCATCATTGGTACCATCACCAGTGACTGCAACGGTTTCACCAAGTTTTTTGAGAGCCTTGACCAAATCCTCTTTGTCTTTCGGACTAGATCGTGCGAGAACCTGCAAACGTGGGATAATCTGCTCCTTCTTCGATGGACTCAAATTTCGGAATGCTGGTCCTTCCATAACAATGCCACCAGGAGTGAAGATGCCACACTCTGTAGCGATGGCTTTAGCAGTAACCATGTTATCTCCGGTGACCATGCGAACAACCACACCGGCATTTTGACAAATACGGACAGCTTCCGGCACGCCATCACGAAGTGGATCCTGGATTCCAACGATACCTAAAAGTACCATTTCCTTGAAGATGTCATCGAATACAACTTGATTTTTCTCTCCTTCAATGACGCGAGCGCCCTTGGGTGGCCAACTCTCGAAATCTCTGTAGAGGAGTCCAATTGGACGGAGGCATCGGGAAGCATAGTTGTCAATGATGGAAGTCAGGGTCAGGCGGTTATCCTCGGTCATTTGGACACTGCTAGTATCCTTGGTTGGGTCCCGAATGATTTCTGTGCACTTTTCGAGAAGAATCTCAGATGCACCCTTGACGTAGAGTCTATATGTGCCATTGTCCAATTGTAAAACCACTCCCATACATTTTCGGCCCGAATCGAAAGGAATGAGTTGTGTGATGGTGCCATTAGAACGTTCTTCGGCGAGCGGGCTCAGTCCCAAATGTTCTCGCACGAAGAGTAAGAGCGCAGTTTCTGTTTTGGAACCAATGAAGCTAGCTTCGCCATCGACCTCGCCCTCAAAAGCGGTTGAGTTGAAGACGACCGCCTGCTTGAGCATTGCCTTGACACTTGAATCTAAAGTAGATACTACTTCTTTGGGAGACATGTTATCAGCTTCTCGCTGTGGCTGCTTGCCATTGTCCGATTGATCCTTCCCAGACGACTCTACTGTACCGCCAAATCGAGAGCTAGTTCCTAAGGTTCCTGCGACCACCAACATTTTATTTTGAGTCAAAGTACCGGTTTTATCAGAACAAATAGTCGTAGCATTTCCCATAACCTCACAAGCTTTGAGATGCCTGACTAAATTGTTGTCCTTCAACATGCGAGTTGTAGCAAAGGCCAGAGCCAGGGTGACGGCCAGTGGTAAACCTTCAGGTACCGCAACCACAATAATTGTAACCGTGACGATGAAAATACTGAGAAATTGTTGACCTTTTTCTGTCGGGGTACCGTTATTGCCAGGTAAGCGGACCAAGAATTCGATGAACAAAACGATGAAGAGAAGAAGACCGGCAGCTCCACCAAGCTTTGCGATATATTCGGCTAGTGTGTTCAATTTTGTTTGAAGAGGTGTAGATTCGGGATCTTCCCTCAAAGCGACCAAGGTCTTTCCATACATAGAATTAACACCAGTAGCCGTAACCAGAAATGTTCCAACTCCCTCGCTAACCTGGGCTCCTGAAAGAATGAAAGGGTCCATTTTCCTCAAGCTTTCGTGATTTTGAATTGCGTTGTAGACATCGTCGGCTGGTCGTTTTTTAATCAAATCAGACTCTCCGGTTGCTTGAGATTCGTTGCAAACAACGTTATGTCCTTCAATGAAAATTCCATCCACGGGAATCATGTCTCCAGGTTCAAGATGCATAACATCACCAACCAAAACATCAAAAACCGAGATTTCCAAAGTTTTTCCGGACCGAATAACGTTCACATCTCGATCTTCTTTCTTTTTGTTGAGTTTGACGAATTGGCGTTCTTTCTGGTAATCATTGAGAGATCCTACAATCACCACAACCACGATAGCTACTATAATTGCGACACCTTCGACCCACTCAATAGGAGGATGTTCCGCGTCATGTTTCGTACCGAATGTTTGATATAATCCAACACCCAATGAGATTGCAGCAGCGATAGACAACAGGATAAGAACCTTGTCATTGTAAGTGATCCACATCAACTCGAAAATGCTTTTACCTTTCTTCTCGGGTAATCTATTATCCTTGAAGATACGTTGCCGATCGGAATAAGCACCGTGCGCTTGAACGTGTGATTGTGCATGCCCCGACCCTGTTGGTGGCATCGAAGATACCTTGGTGGCCACAGGGGTTTTTGAAGATTTCGATTGTTCGCTGAGGACCGGCGATCTTTGAGATGCGGCAGCTGTTGCTTCCTCGAAAGATATCGTTCCATCCAAAGACTGCTCATCCACACTGAGACCACTTCTTCGATCCGTTCGCAATCCCTTTTCTAATCCTGCAAGACCTCCGAGAGCATAGAAGGCCGCTAAACTCTTGCCATTTACTAATTTGTTAAGTTGCCCTTGAGAAAATGCAAAATTGTTGTTTTCGGCTTCGAAGTCCTCCTCGGTCCCTAAATCTGGCTTTAAAGCATCTGGATCGTTCATTATATCATTATTTCCGTCCAACTCCCTATGCTTGTCCATCTGTCCTGCGGTGGAAGTTCCGGCGCAGGTTTCTCCACCGTAACTCGTAGTTGAATGGTTTCCATCGTCAGATTCGATGGAGTTTTGTCGTGATCGAAGACCAGGAACAGCCAAGAATCCGGGATTTCCTCTCGACGTTGGCGACGACACATTATGTGGTGATGTTGGCCTACTGTCTCGACTGTCGAATGAATTTGTTGTTCTTAATTCTGGTATCGATGAATGACTTGCTTGATTGGATCGATGGCCTCGAGTTTGCGATCCTGTTCCATCATATGTTACAGGGCTAATGTCACCTTGTAAAGTCGAAGGGGAATTTGATAAAGCCCTCAAAGCAACTGCGTCGTGATCCATAGCTTGAGGTGGACTGTTGCTAGAAACAGCAGAAGTATCGATTGTTATCGTGGGTCTGCTCACAGTGAAACATTAGCTATTTTGGATATGGGATTGTTGGTATGTATAGTGATAAGGAATGTACACTTACGCTCTTTGCCTCCTCGCCCCCGAGCTTGGAGGTGAAGTTTCGCCTGAGTCCGCCATGTTAGTATGCTTTGGTGGAAAATTCTCTTGTTATCTTAATCAAACACAGCCCGAGGCGCAGGACCTTGGCGAATATTTGATGGAATGAAGCTGTTCAGACTCGTAGGCATCGAAGAGTGGCTGTGTCAGGGTAGGTGAAATCTAGAGAAGGTCAAGAATATATAAGCCAAGGTCTCCAAGTTATGTGGAATTGAACTGGAACCGGGCTTAAGCCAAGCAAATAAATCAATGAATCAATAACACAAATCTTCATCACAGAATATCCAAGATGAATCCCCATGAAGAGAAGAAGGGAACGAGTCATTGAAACATTATTGAATGGTGACTATGAACAACAGCAGAAGATGATATCTCACCAAAGACTCGTATGTCAAACCGCTAACAACACACTTGGTTTGAGTATCCAATGATTATGGCGGTCAATGAGCTGGAATTTCCTCGTGAGGTAGGCGCAAATTGATAGTGGAAAGGTTAAAAGGGTAGTGTTACTCCATTCGCAAAGAAGTTGCGATAACAAAGCCTTGGGAGCTCGTTGATATCTTTCTGATGCAGGAGATTATTGAAATAAGGAGTTGAGGATATTGAAAAGACGCCGAGTACTTTTCTCGAATTCCTTTGCTTTTGTTTTCTCTCGTGAACGGTATGTTTCTTTTTCTGTCCCCATGTAACGGAGGTGCACGGTAAAAGGAATAGTATGGGTATGAAAGGCGATAGCGGTAGTAATCTATGATAGGCATGAAGAAAAGCAGTAAGAAGGGGAGCAGGAGATATCAGAAGAGGTTGCCAAGCATTTGCATTGAGGCAGTGCAAGAAAACTTTATTTTGCACCAGAGCGTCAATGAACAAAATGATACGCCACGGATCCTCTCATTGAACTACAAACGAAAAGGCGGAACCAGTAAATGATTGTGTGTTTAATAAAAAATGATGGGGAATTTTAGATGATTTGATAAAGAAACTTGACTGGTTACTTTCCTAGCTAGTAACCGTACATATCTCACGATGCAACGACAACTCTTTGCTTTCTACTAAAGCAAGTTGGGAGGATCAAAGTCGAGATCAAAGTCAAGTCACAGTCAAAGTCAAAGTCAGATTTTATATCAATGTAAGAATTAAGAATTACCTACTAGGTCCGTACCTAGTAATATCTCTACTCTGTAGGTTTAAATCCAATCCAATCCAATCCAATCCAATCCTACTTCCCTGGTAAAAGTTAAAAAATATATCAAACAACGGCATTTGATATTGGGAACGACGGGCATTAATTGGGGACCCACTCATTGCCATATGGCCTTGACCGGTTTTCTCACCTCTCCCAAAACAAAGTTACTCCAAACCCACTCTGTATATTTGTGATTACTAATTAGTGTCATTGGTCTAATACTCTATAGGTAGCATATGTTCTACTCTGGGCTTGTGGAGAAGCCTTTTTAGTTCCGGCGTTCTCATTTCTAGACGACCGGATGATCTGACCTATTCCCTAATTGGGATTAGCTACTTTGAGCAACTCAGGAACTTCTCCACTTTGAAAGCTTGAAACAGAATTTAATATCCGCCTATTTACTCCACATCTAGGCTCTCTGGCGCTCTCCGACTCCCCTTAGCAGCTCAAAAATCAAATGCTTTGGATGTCTCGATGTCTGGATGTCTCCATATCTCCAATGTCTCGTCACTCCCGCCATCGGTTATCATATAATTGTCTCCTGATAATTGAATCTTATGACTTCATGCAAAAACAGCACAATCAACAAGGTTACAGCAGTTTGGGTCGAGAAAGAGGGGAAAGAAAACAACAGAATGACGATAAATTCCTTGGGGAAATGCAACATGCAAAAACATGCAAAAACATGCAAAAACAGGCAATACCAAAATTTGTTGTCGCCAATCAAGCTCCTACATTCCCCATCCTGACTGACAAACGAAGAAATTGTCTGGCATATCACAGAACCAATCGATTTACGACCATGAGGCATTTTTGGATTTCCATCGGATCGTGAGAGTAATAAGCAAAGATCTTGGTAATTCCTACCTAGATACTCATTGTTAGTCTGTTATTCACTGCAGCACAAAATAATGATACCAATATGCGGGTACAGATTACAGATTACAGATAAATGCAAGTTATGTCGCCTTGCTTTGCTTGTCGGTAGCACGAATTGCCTCATTTGATTGCCTTGTTTCAATCAATTAAGGAGAAAAAGTATATGTAAGTCATATCACTCCGGTGACGACAACCAATCTCATTCACACTGAAATAATAAAAGAGATCATTTCTCCACTTCAAAATCTTCTAGAAATTTATTAATCATCAAACAACCATCTTCAAAACGAATGATATCAGGCAAGAACCTTGAATCACAATTTATACCGGTCCACAATTATACCTGTCAAAACCAAAGATGTTTACCATTCCTTGCTCTTAATTTGAGCATCGTGACAAATGTTGTTTGAAAATCCTCAAATTTCACATTTGGCGTGTTTGGGGTCGAATAACATTGCAAGCAAGGATGACCATTACCACACCTCCCGGAGAAGGCTGATGATACCCTGATACTGATTCATCAATTGGATTATGACATCCCGCTTGGAGTTTCTCCAAAGTAAATATCAATTTATGAAAGACGAATCATCGAACCGTCGAATCACAATGTTTTCTATCTCTATCAAGCACGCCATTACCTACACTGCACAATATTCTCAAATATTCCTTAACCGCAATTGCCTGATGAGTAATTTCATCGCCTAGGGCATCAATTCATCAGGCGCCGTCGTTCTTCATTTGTTATGGTTACCGTCTCCATGGAACATTTAATTCGCTTAGATATTCTCAATTTTCATCATCACAATCTCTTTAACCCATCAATCAATTTGCCCAGAGCAATGCCCCTCTTGGCTATGCTTGGAGGCGATATCAAAAATCTCCCGAGATACGCCAGTTTTCGTCTTCAGAAGTTCCAGACAAAAGAAATCCTTCAAAAGTTCAAGCCAATCTGAGATTCCAGAATCTCATGAGGAGGTACAACTTTGTGATATCATCGGTGGGCGCAATTTCCGTGTTTGTTTTAGAGCCTAAGCTCGGCTAAATCAAAATTCACCTCCTCTTTGCTTATCTACCTCGGGCACTTTTCAAATGCACCCACGTACGGCTGGGCACATTGAAGGGGCTCTACAGAAGGCGAAAATCTTTCATATCTTATCACGCGTCTCCTGCCTCTCGAAATTTTCTCCTTCAGATTACCGGTACACCTGCCATATACAGCTTACATCCGCTGCAACACAAGCGGCAAGGAACGGGGTAAAAAAGGGGGCGCAGTCGCTTGGTGCGACATTTTAAGCTCATCTGTCGTGAAACGTTTCCTCCAAACCTGCAAAGTCCCGATATCGAAACACATATCTCAATTCTCAAGCCCTCTTCTCAACTTTTTTTTTCAGCCGAGGTGGGAAGGCTGTGTAGGACAGTAGGTAGTTTTCTGACACAATGATCAACATTCATCTATCATTCGTACCTTTGATAAGCTTGTTGATAGGCATCTTCATCACTGTCAGCCGGAGATGAATTGTGGATATAATCCACTTCACCCCGCGCCTAATGTACGAGAGGAAGATGGATGATTTTCTCTAAGCCACCTCACTACCACGTATCTGAGTCGACGTCTCCTCACTTTTTGATCACTTCTGAAAACGTGGGATGGCGAGCTTGAATGCCTACGCATTGTTGTACTTGGCTACTTGGCATGAGTTTGCTGTAGGCTTTTCGTTTGTTGTTTTTTTGGTACCTGTTGATTGTGTTCATGATCGTGATGGATGGGGACGCCTGCCACGCAGATATCTTCATTTTTTTGTGTCTGCTGAGCAAGGTTTCTAGTGTAACCTAGTGTTAATGTTAACGTTAACTTGTAACTAGTACATTTGTCCCAAGTCTTCAAGGTTTTTTAGCCACATTTCGTGTTCACATTCTTATGTACGTGTTTGATATCAGTTTGATGTGAAAACGTGATGTTCTTGAAACTTAATAGTACTAAGTTTTGGAGTATTAGAGTATCAAAGTATCAAAGTATCACATCTTCCTATCCTCACCACATCACATTACAACACGTCACGAGGAAGGTTGTACTGTATTAGTATTACTAAATATTGCTATACGATATTCGATATACCATATACCTCAAGCCCACCTCTCATAGCACAATAACCTTACATCCACGCAAGCAAGCAAGCGCATATGATTAGACGTGGTTATATTCGAGCTACAGTATCATTCCATTCTCTTTATTAGCAAGTTACATAAGTATACAACTATATAATTAACTAGACAAATAATCACTCCGATCTCATCTTATACAAACCTATATAAATATAAACATCAATCCATCAATCCAACAACCTATTCAACAAATACTCAAAGTCCCATCTATTCCTTCCCTCCCCTACAACTATCTCAATCTGACAATAACCCCTTCTTTCTCTTTCCGCAATATAGAATATAATTACAACCTACAATGTAATAAAAATTAGTAACTCGAATTAGTAAATATATCACCCTATGTCCTGCCTAGATGCCATCTTGGAAATGAGTAGTTTCGTATGGGTATGAGTGATTTTGATTGTAATTGCAATTGTAATTGTGATTGTAAGAGTTAGAGATAAATATAAATATCAATATAAAAAAGAGTTTTCATTATAATACCTGTATAATTGACTAAATTTTTAATTTCTTATCAATTTATCTGTTACGAGGTTTGCCGTCTAGATCACGTGGAAGTGCTCTAGGCTCTCGAGGTGGTTTATAACTAGGCGTCAAGCAGGGACTTAAGTAATGACAATAATGATATGCAATTCGTAACTAATAGTAGAGTATACTAAATGATTGATCTTGAGCACGAAGCTCTATACAAAGGAAATCCATCTTGATTATATAGACCTTCGTGTTCCGAAAGTCGATCGACTCTTGAAGGGCCGATCGATTCTCAGGGCCGATCGATTCCTACGAAGTCGGTCGGCTTTCGGATCAGGTGACTCTTGTCACATGATTCTGGTAACTGATTGGTCACCTGATGCGGACTATGTTACGCCGTCGTAACAATGGCCTGGAGGTGAATACATCATATCCACTTGAAAAGATTAGCTGAAATCATTGAGATCCTTTATCTCCTCTCAAGTATATATGACTCATACCGGTACTAATCTCATGGGTTCTAGATCAATATCTTTATTTTCGAGGTCTGATCAAGGTTAGATTATCGCTGGGGATGGTATGGTATGTTATTATATTTAAGGAATTATTTTCTAGGTTATCATTTTTGAGGAAGAAGCTTAAGAAATTATAGATGTATATATTCTAGCTGTTATATATCAAGACAAAAAACCTGCACCCTGATATATGAATCTGTTGTTTATATAGTGTGGTTATTGACAATAATGATGAAGTTTTACGACAGTTGTTTTCATACTAAGATTACAAAAGAGGAGGTGCTTATTAGATAAATAAATAAAGGTTTTGATTACTTCAATCCTGAACAAGATATTGATTAGAAACAATTAATTACTAGATATCTTGATACATTATATTGAGATGAGAACAAGAGGATCCTCTAAGAAACATGTTACGACGGATCTCACATACCTAACATCACGTGATTAGCATCATGTGATATGAGGATCCCAGTAGGCTCAGCTGTCCCAGTACAACTGGGACAACTGGGAGCACTGGGACGCATGCCACGATGGTCTATATAATCAAGATGGATTTCCTTTGTATAGAGCTTCGTGCTCAAGATCAATCATTTAGTATACTCTACTATTAGTTACGAATTGCATTATTGTCATTACTTTAAGTCCCTGCTTGACGCCTAGTTATAAACCACCTCGAGAGCCTAGAGCACTTCCACGTGATCTAGACGGCAAACCTCGTAACAAAACAATACTCTAATCTGATTCTTTGAATAAAAATAGATATTTTTGGGCTATTGAGCTTTAAAACCTGTTGGTGAATTAATTCTAATACAAAGTAGATTTGGTTTGGGGTGATGCTAATATTAAATTAAACAATATATATATATATATATATATATTAATCGATCGAAATGATCGATTATGGTTTATTGTTGACCTCCTGGGATCTTGGCAGCATATGCATATAAGGAGCAAACAAAACTCAACTTTTAATTCATTCTTTCCTTTTTGGTATACTGTTTGTTTGCTTTCAATATTTTGATTTCAAAGCACTTTAATTCCGAAGGCTGAATACCTAACCTTATTCCTTCATTTTTTTGAATATATACTCGCAGCTTAGCTGCTTAGCTAGAGAATCAATCAATTCAATCTGATGCTCTTTCTAGTCTCAAGAAACCCAATATTTATTGATTTAGAGGACAGTTATACTTCTAATTAGGTTGATGAAATTAATAGAGATAGTTAAGAGGGGGATGTGTAAGAAGTTGAGAGAATTATAGAGGGGTTGGTTATGTGTAGTAAATTAGGAAGGCTGTTTGTTGATCGATTTATTCATCCTCAAATTTGAAATAATTGAACTTGATGAGATGGATAAGTATATCGAAATAGGCCGTAAGGATATGGATATGGATATGACTACTAGAATAAAGGAAAATGCAGAAGTAATTTTCGCCGATGAAGTTAGGATTTGTTCTTGAGTAATGTTGATGTTGTTTTGATACACATTTTTGATTGGTAACCTAATTATCTGAAAGAGTATAAAAGACAACTAGTTGAGTTTCATAACTTTTGATCATCAAACAGAGATTAGTATTGGATTGATGCATTCCCGTTTATGTTCAAGAGAAGGATGTTCCAAACTCGCTATATATAAGCTCAGTATCCTTGGTAAAACATCACAAGTTTGAAGTTCCCGCTTCATCCCTATACTACAAAATGAATTTCCATAGAGAGAACTGTCAAAAGCCTAAGCCCTCCACTTCACACAAGATAATTGGTCACCGGTGTATAGAATGCTTATCTCTGGTAAAGTAACATTTGCTGTATATTATAACATACAGGTAAAATCCACGTCACGCTATTTGGTCAACAAGCGTCTCTGCCGAGTTCGATCTTGCAGCTAAAACAATGCCCATGACCATATACACAAATGCCGATCTCAGCAGTAAGCCTGGAGAAGCATAAATGTAAGGTCAACCACGTTCGTTGGATACTTTCTGCGGCAAGGAGTACCACCAGGACAGAAAGTAGGGTCTATTAAAGTAGCCGTGGAATAATTGTTGCTAATGCATTGTTGTAGTAGATCAAGAATATAAACACCTGTATTACGAGCAGAATCACAATGATTCGTATCAGTAGGAATCCAGGATGAAATACCGGCAGGATGTCCACACAGGCGTGTTCTTTTCATGAATTGACACATGGTGTATTGTATGAATCAAGAAAGATAGAAGTGAAGATTTGGGGTAGGAAGAATTTAGGATTTTGAATAGCGGTGCGGGGGTTTCGAGGGGGATTTGGCTTTCAAGATGAGGGAATCTTTGAAAATGGAAACGCGGCGGCTGTTCAGCGATAGAGAAGTTGGAGCTGTTAATCAAAGTCAGACCACTGGATGCTCAGCAGCTTAATATAAGAAGCCCCGCAGATTTCATTCTAATACATTTTCTCGCCTAGACGGAATCTTTTTACACTTTCGGACCAGTTGCTAAAGTGGCTCAAGGTAAAATAGAAGACGAAGTGCAGAAATTAGGTGAATGGTGTGAAGAGTGATGGAGTATAATGCAGTGCGGTAGGACAAGACATATATCTATACTATTCTTGCTCAATCAAAGTAAAAATGTAGGTTAATTATTCTAAGCCCTGTCACATTTAAACCCCTATACCCTAGTGCCATTTGCGAATTGATTAAAGGTTTGAAAAGAAAAATATTCCACCCTACAAACAAATCCCAGTACTAAAGTCCAACTTCCTTAAAGTTGTTTCCTTCGACTTTCAGAGTTCCTGGGAGTGGATAGCTCTCTTCCAACTAGATTCTGGATCGAGATAGCAACCATCACACTGCACTGTACCCTCCATTACACCCTTATTGGCAAGTGCCATTCCTTCTTACCACCCTCACCTCAAGACAAGATCCAGTCTGCAAGCAAGCCATAATTTATTCTCGTTCCTGACAAGGCCAAAATCATCAGACAAAATTGATATCGCATTCATTCTGCCGCTCACAAGCACATTCTAGGATTGATAAAAGAGCTGATGACAATCATACATGCGTAAGATATAGCTCTATATAGCCCACTCAGTAAAGTCATCAGATGCGCATCCTATATCGTGTTTTATCCATTCTGTATTGATTAATCGCTCAAAAGTTGAGATATGGACAAGAAAACAGGGGAATGCTAAAAAAAGGTTTGAGTGCTGATGATAGCGGAACCCAATCAAGGAATCAAGACCATGATGCAAATCAGTTCCCGTAACAATTTGGAATACTGTCTTTTTGTGTGTAGGGATATTGGAAGTAGCATGACTGCCGCTGGGCGAAAGCATTGAAACCCACAACCAAAACTGTGAAAGTGCGAGTTAAAACAACAAATATCTCTTTTGGTGATATTGAAAAGTTGCCGCCTCAAATCAATATATAAAAACTCTCTCGATTGAGATAGAATACCACTTGATATTCTGTAGGTTTGAAATGTCAAACTATCTTGAAAAGCAAGATATCTTTGATTCTTGTTAAAGGATTCATTTCTTGATTTTGATGGGTTGTCAGGTCACAATCATCATGATGATGAAACATTCCACAACCCCTGAATTTGTTGTCCTTTCTGTACGGAGTTAAGGGTTCACCAGGTTGGGTTGTTGCAATGTAACCTTCTATTCTTGAATGATAAAGAAGAAGGGTTTAGGAACACGTTCATTTGTTGTATGTGCATAAAGTCAGTTGATAGATGGGGAATCCCCTGTTTTTCTTAAGCTTAACTAAGAGCTTAGAGCATTTTGTTTATCTTCAGTTCGTTGGTCCCCTCTTTCTATCCCTCTTCTGCCCCACCATTGATGTTTTCGCTTCTAGCGGGTAGATCCAGGGCTTTTCAGGGAAGTCATATCATGTGCACGTGATGGTTAGAAAGAGGAGCAACAGAAACCAGATGATTGATTGATTGAGAATGAGAATGAGAAGAAAATAGAAATAGAAATAGAAAAAGGAATAGAAAATATATTCATATATCATATTAGTAGACATCGATCACCCTCTTGCATCATTTAACTTCATCCATTCACAATCATAAATTAAAAAATATACACTATCAAATACTAACTTTTATTTTGGGCCTTAATACTTATAATAGGTCTCCTTCCGCTTAGCGGGCTTCGTGGTCAGTCCCAATCACCACACCTCTCCCAGCACATCTTCCTTCCTACCCTCTCCCACAAACAACAACAATTCATAAATCTTTCAAATCTAAAGCATCAGATCTACACTTTGACGCGACGAAAACCTTTGTATACTTATTTTAAATTATCAAGTGCTTTTCAATCAAACAAGGTATGCAATTATCCCGTACTTATGTGCGATTCTGCATCGCAGTGTTGACTGGACGCGCCTACTCATCAGCTTGCGCCAATCTCAGTTATCCTTTCACAGCACACATTCTTACTAACTAATCTCTATAGAAAGCAATGGCTCGTGTAACTAGATCCGCCACTGGTAAGTTGCATCCTATATTCTTTCTCCGGAACCCATTCTTTAGCTATCGAGCATACGGTCGCAAAATCGCGTAAAAAGAGAGCTTTGCTAATTCGATATATTAGGCAGTATCCCAGCCAAGCCTGTACCAGCACCTGTCGAAGCTCCAAAGACAAAAAAGGCCGCACCAAAGGCAAACACTGGAAAGAAGGTTGCTTCAACCAAGGGTGCTAAGCCAACTGGTGTTAAGAAGACCGCTGCACCAAAGAAGAAATCAACAGTAGCCGCCAAGGTATATAAGATATTGTCATATCTAGGACTATTTATTGATTCTTCTATAGGTTGAAGCTGCTGTAGAGAAGACCGAGGAAGTTGCCGAGAAGGCTGCAGACAAAGTTGAGGAAGAAGTTGAAGAGAAAGTTGAGGAGGAGACCCCTGGAGAGGAGACTGCCGAGGAGGCCGTGGCTGAGAAGCCAGCGCCAAAGAAGAAGGTATGCCATATACTTCCACATACTTCAATATACCTTTAATGTCTTCTTCTATTCTCCTCTGATTAACACCGCATCTTTTCCTAGGCTCCCGCACCAAAGAAGCCCGTCGCCAAGAAGGCCGCTGCCCCAAAGAAACCTGTCGTCAAGGCTTAAACAGTAATATCTCTATCGAATTCAACCGCTCTCCAAAAACACAGATGGAGGTGTCTCTCACAAGAGCCTTTATAATATAACAACCTTTTGGATTGACCATACCATCACTCCTACCAGTTGATACCCAATATCTTTGTTCTGAGCGAGTGTTACTTTGGAGTGGATATGAATCTGACCTGGCGTTTCTCAGGCGTTTTCTAGTTTTTGGTTTGAGCGTGGTAATGGTACGATCAATGCTATCTATCATTTAGGTGTATTTTGAGGAATTGTATCTAGATAGTATCTATTGGATGCGTATTTTGGAATAGGGGTGCACTTTTACTTTATCTTTATTTTGGACAAAGAATCGTGATGAGGGTAGTTTTGGAAGAGGTAAAGTTTGTTAATTGGGCAGACAATGGATATAAAGGAAATGTAAACGTTTTTATACAGGATGATTTTTGTGCTATTGGTTTTTTTGTTTGAAGTTTATAATACCTCAAGTGAAGACACGCCTTCCCCTTTATTGGAAGGTGTATGAATCTGCTGGTAATGTACAGCAAGTCATATTGCCCTTCCATCTATTCCTTTCTGAGTATATATCCGTCCAGCATACTTTCCACAGTTCTAATTCCCTCGTCTCGGAGTCAATATCTCCGTATCTTCTTCTAGATACAAATTCATACCAGTAACGACCTGTGCCTATATTAAAACAGAGTATCCAATCATCCGAATTACAATCCAATAATGAGAGCGTTTTGGTGTTTTGACTTGCTGAATCTATTCAGGATATCCAAATTCATTCAAGTTGAAAAACTTATATCTAATCTCATCTAATCCATCAATCCATATTTTCGAATTCTCTATCCTTGATATTGTATTATCACGGTTCTTTTCTTTCCTTTCCTTTCTTTACTTTTCTTTTCCTCAATGATTACAATTTGCAAATTAGTAAAAGATTGTTCTTCTAGCAGTATTATTTTGGGATATAGTAAAGACTTGGCCGAAGGGTTGATGCATTGATGTAATCGTCATGGTTTTGAGAGGAAGAGAGGTAGAGAGGTAGGATGTGTATCTATCTGATTGTCTAGTAAGTAACTTAACTAACTCTTTGGAGGATTGCGTGAAGTTACGTGAGGTTATGTATGGTATCATCAGATAGATAGATAATTAGATAGAAGGAGAGTTGGAGAGTTGGATATCTAAATGTAAATGTAAATACTCCATGTTACTAGTTAGTGGAAAGTGGAAAGTGGTTTGGGTTTGGGTTTGGGTTTGAGTTTAAATATGGGGTTGGAGTTGGCGTGGATAAGGATGAGGATTGTGTATGGTTAGATAGTTAGGGTTAGTGGGAAAGGCGGAGGGAAGGGAAGGGATATACGAGAGAGAAGATGAGATGGGATGTTATTAGGCTGTGACTATTAGGTACTACTATTTCATGGTTTCTCGAAGAGGTGCTTTCCAGCGGGGATTTGGCTGGGATTTGGATGGATTTTTTATACTAGACATAGCTATAGCTATAGATATAGCGTGCTAGTGTGGTGGTGTTGGAGGGAGGGTTGATTTCTTCTCTTGGTATCTGTATAAGATATCGACTCTTATATAGTAGAGTCGGTCGAATTATATGTTGGTATAATTAGATTTAACTTGAATGTGGGAGAACAGCTCTATTAATTCGCTTGAGTGAGGAGATGGAAATATAAGGATATGATGTTTATGTTGATGAATATGGAACTGAGGAGCTCAGATGAAATAGATATTATGAAAAGAGTGAGAACTTGTAGCGGGAAGGAATAGGAGAAAGAGGGAGAAAGGCGAAAGGGGCAGATATAAAACATTGCTGCGGAGAAATATAGACAGAAACAGGAAATAACAAGAAGCCGGATTACCTTCAAATACAGGTCTTTGAAAAACTAAAAGCTAATTAGTGATGACGCAATAGTAGGTAGGTACCTAGGTAGGTAGTTAGTTATAAATCCAAATAGGTGAATTTTTTAAATAATTACAGAGACGAGAGAGATATTCAATATTTGAGAAAATAAATTCACTACTTCTTCGAGAACTTTAGAGTTCTTTCTATACCTACCTAGGTAGGTAATTTTTTCCCTTATATTTTTCCACTTAGCTAGGTACCTAGTAGTTCTTTTCTTTCACTTTAGATTTTTTGCTGGATTATTGTTATTACTAGGGGGTTTTGTGTGAGAAGATAGATAGGTATGTATTTGTGTGATATGGATGGGATTGGAGAAATTAGTGCTGTGGAAGGGTGTTATATTGGAATTGGGTTGTGGAGGTTGGATGGAGGAGAGATGGTTTTTGGGATGGGGAGAGTTTGATGGGATTGGTTGTAGCAGTGTGGAATGATGAATTAGTTTATTAATCGATGTTTTATTTCTGTATGTTTAGTGTGGTTTATACTTCAATGTCCAGATTGGGAATGTATGAGTGAGTTGAGGAAATGTGTGGATGAAAGGTTTGGGAAGCGTGAAGATATGAGGAAGTGATGACCTCGTCTCTAGTTGTTTGATCATGGAGCTATGAGTTGCGGAAATACAGAAAAGAACTATGTTGAAAATTAAAATTTGTACATCTTTTTTATCTTCAACGATCTTGCTTGGCTAACTGAGATGTAAATAATTGAATGATTAACCTTAACTCTTGTCACATCCGTTTAACGCCTAATCGCCCGCAGCACCCCATAACGAAAGCTTGTCGTCAAATATCTATCTATACATGCATTTTATAACCCTTCATTTCACGCCCATGCCACAATGCCCAGTTTCTAACACGCACAAAACAAGGAATCAAAATGCCAAGATATATATCATCCAACCATGAATAACCTATTCCAGCACCATTCCAAGAGACCAAATCTCCACAATATCAATACCGTACAGAACCAGCAATCACCACCAAATCACCTAGCTACTTCCCACCCGAATCGCTCATACCACTCATTACCATCGGGTGCACATTTATGTCCTGATGCTTTTCGCAAGCCCATGCTCCAGTTTCAATAAATGGGTCAGGACCCCATCCCTTGAATCCAGGTCCCACGCTGCTTCTAGAGCTACAGAGACTGGAGTTTCCTCGCTTACTCCATTTCTTGGCCTTTGTCGATGAAGATCTGTGAGCATAGGATGGGTTTTGAGGGGTAGATGAAAGAGTATATGGAGATTCGTTCTCTGTCAGCCAGGAACAGAGCGGCCATGAGTAATTTTGGACAGAGTATGGCTGGTCTTGTGTGAGGTTACCATTGTTCCAGTTGGTGTTGATATCTTCAAAGTTGTTGCTGGTTTCGTGAACAGGAGGTTCTTGATTTGTTGTCAAAGCTTCGTTGTATGAAGAAGCATATTTCGGGATAAAATCTTGATATGTGTAGACATGCCGGTCAGAAGCATTGAACTCTGGCTCTAATCTATGGGTCTTAGGCTGCATGACCAGGTTTATTCCAGCAGCATGGATGGCAAGCTGTGAGCAACTGCAATTGACCTCACTGTAGACAGGAGGTCTAGTTGCTGAGATGGGTTTGATACAGTACTGACAGATGATGGTCCAATCATCTAGATCATTCTGATATTCCTTTTCCCCTTGATAATTATGAGCAGGAGGAGCCATCTTTAAATATCAAAAGAAACTTATCGAAATGTTTAGTTATGTTGCGGCTGACAAGGCTTAGGCGTGTGACATGCAATGCGGGGTGAGAACGAATGGTGAGTGCGATTACCGACGAAGGCAGATTGGTGGTTTACTAAGATAGTATCCTAAGATGCAGGAAATTTAGGGGGATTAGTGATTGGGAGAAATTAAGGCTGAGATGATGATTTAATATATATGTGAATATGATATGCTTGGCTGAAGTGCGAATATCACCACAAGGCTTGAAAGTAGAATAACTCTGTTGATGATAAATAAATTGAGAAAACAAGAAGGAAACCAGCTATACTTATAGACCTACTCAGAAGCCCCTCACCGCAATACTCGTAATAAAGGCATGCAAAAGGGCGGCTTAACTATAACTTCCTACTTCATGTATAGCTCTAAGCTTTGTGGTCATCTGGATGTACCCGAATATCGGAGTGCATTATCAGAAACACACAGCGAACTGCATGCCGAACTTCTTCCAACGCCCTACTACGCGCAAGGCTGTGATGAAGGAGGAAAGCACCGCGGTTGGAAGTCCATGATATCGATACGAGACTGCGTCAGGCACCAATCATTCGAGGCAGTGCTGTCTGCCTCAATTTGTTAGAAATGTATGATGATTGGCGCAACCAACATTTCCTTCGGCTGCAATTAGTGCTCCTATGAATTGTGAGAGAGGTGAATTCGAAGTTGGTTGATTGGTATTAGTTCTATCATGGTTCGCTTATCCTCGGGTGACATGAGTTATCATCAATCTTTAACCAGCCAGAGGGACACCAATCATAGGTTCGAATTCATCTTCTGGGGAAGGAATTGAGTTACAGGATAAGCAACTAATCGCCTGTATGCTGCGATGCGCAAATTTGAAAAAATTCCCTATTCCGATCGACGTTAACCGCCAGCTAGTATAAATTTATCAAATGTTCCACTGAGCATCGCGCCCACTCGCTTTCTCTCTAGTGATCGTCCAATAAGCTTGCAATCTCGACACATGTTCTCAGTTAATCCATGCCGAGTTCAGACATCTTGACCTCCGGAATCGCTAACAATATTGCTTTCCGGTACGACAGTATGTTTACGGCGTAAGGATACATCAAAATAGCCCGCCCGGATACTCAACACTGCCCCAATAGATAAAGCGAATAGTCTCGTCTGAAGTCTGATTCTTTTCCAAAGCAAGCACTCGCGGAATATATTGCACCTCAAGTCGCACAGCACCGGCTTATCATGCGGCTTTCGTCCGACTGGCTAGGAGCTATTCAATTCGGGTCCAACTTCATATCAAAAACTCTAATATATCAGTAGGTGTCGTATATTGAGCAATTGTTGAAAGAATTCCGGTGACCTCAGTGCCAAGTGATAAAGTCAATATATTCTCGGGAGACGCCGCGTTCCGCGTGTTATTGAAACGAGACCTTTTTCATGAGGCTCGTTGCTTCGGTTTTGAGCCTCAAATGACGAAAATGACGATATTATGGCTTTCACATGTTATTAGACGTATTACTCCCTTGTATACTGTGTTGCAAGTTGCGAGTTCCGAGTTGCGTAGATCGCGGACAGGTAGACATGAATTCTGCGGCCTAGAAAGGAGTGTAAGTAGTGCCTAAATGTACATAAGATGAAGCACATGTATCGTGACGGCAATATTGCCGATCAGATATTGGATTTGACCAGTAACCAGCTGGATTTGGCAATTTCAACTTTCAATACGAGAAGCCAGAGAGGGCGAAATGTGATCTGTTGTAAAATTACCAAATTCTTCATGCTTTTCTACCAATGATATCTAACAGAACCTCAAGACAACCATCTAAACACCTTCATACTCCGTTTTTGAACACGCCTTATTAAGTCCACAACCTACATGTACCATCTGCACCAGCACTGACAAGCCATGGTTCCTTTGGATGCCAGTCCACATCCATAACACCCAAGGCACTCTTGACTTTGTGTCCCTTCAAAACCTTCACTGGTACGATAGTAGCATTCTCCATAGCATCACTGACAACCTTTCCGTGGAAAATTTGCAAACTACCATCATCACTAGCATCAGCGAACAATGGAAGTCCACCTTTGTGGTATTTCACAGCTCGAATAGCTTTGTTATGGAAACGCATAGTCTTGTATGGGCGAGTAGAAAGGTCGAGATCGTGCCACAAGAGACGACGATCATAAGAACCAACAATAAGATTATCGCCTCCGGGATGAATATCAAAGGAGGAGATCCAACGAGCACCGGGTTGAATGATTTTGACCAATTCCTGTTTTTGTAAATCGTAACTGCGGATTGTGCGTTGAGTGGCAACAAAGAAAATGGGTCGAGATGGATGGAACTGAGCAGTTTGTGCGATACCAGGAAGACGTCTGAAGGGGATTTGTGTGAGATGTTTCGAAAGTGTGTGAATTGCGACGGCCGACTTTTGGGCGGTAGGAGATACAGAAGAAAAGAAGTCACCTCTTCTGTGCCAGGTGATGACTTTAACTGTAGATCTAACCGTGATCTTGATCAATACACCTTCATCTTGTAGACGTGAGCTAGGACGAGCCCAGGTTGCAACAGGCTCTTTCTTTTGCCCGTTTGCTGTGAGTGCTTGAGTGGCACTTGTTGCATAACCAAACCCAGCATCCAGTAGCTCTCGGCTATTGCTTTCAGCAACAGGATCAATTATGGTGGGTACCATAAGGAATATTTCCTCCCCAGCTGCAGCTGAAAGTATGATGCCATCTTTTGCTGGGCGCCATCTCACAACGTTGACGGCCTCCTCGTCTCCTATTTGTGCGCTCCAAAGTTGCTTTCCGGTTAGAAGTTCCCAAACACGGACAGTGCCATCATCACCACCGCTAGCCAACCATGTTCCGGAAGGATCGATAGCCAAGCTTCGCACTCTACCTTCGTGACCGCGGAACAGTGTCTGCGTGACGGTTGGGAAAGGTTTAAGTTCCTCAGGCTTCGGCAATTTTGGCAGTAAGGAAGCAGGATCGATGTTTAGCCTGTTTTTACGAACTCGCGGTGCCAAATACAGATCAAGCGAACGTTCGAACCTCTCATTAATAAACTTGTCATATCCCGGAACTTTCCGTAAAGAGTCATATGCAGTTGGTAGGTATTCCTTTTCTCTATCCTCAGGGTCTGTAGCCTCCCATTCCTTTCTCTCTGCTTTAGATGGGAGATACTCTGGAGGTGGATTGTAACTAAGATCATAACCAGGTGGAGGTGGTTTTGGAGCTGGGATTTTCATGATATGATCTGGTTGAGCCTCCTCGTTCTGCCATATATCGTAATGACGTTCCTCTTCCTCGTCTTCGCGTTCTTGAGGTGGTCGGTATGGTAGGATTCTACCCTCTCGAATGGCTCGGACTATCTTCATAACTCGTTTGGCCTCATGTTTGGATGGCAAGAAACGTCGTTTGGGCTCAGGAGCTGAGCTCAAAGGCATAATCTCCTCGATACCGCTGAAATATGGAACATAATCCTATATAAAGTCAGTCTTATAACACAATACAAATACCGCAAGAAGCGCTTACAGGATATGGGTCGTAGCCATCTTCAGGAGCCTCATTTGTTTGTATCCTGCGCAAAACCTCCAATTCCTCTTGAGTCAAGTTGAGAGGTTTACCCGTAGAAGGATCCGTAAGGCCTGTCCATCCCTTCGGTATATCGATACTGTCTAGCAATGCATCAAGTGCTTCACCCTTCGCAGGTCGCATAATTTTCTTTCCGTTGATATCATATCCAATATGAGGATAGGAATCGTAAAAAGACAATGGAATATTTCCAATAGTATTGTTTGGCTCTTGCGCATCCGAATCATCTGAGTCGTAAACAGGGTTTATCTCCTCGTAAACGTAACAGATAACTCCTCCATTGGCGTCCTCTCTCACCACACGTGTAGTTGGGCTTATCATCGTCTTCACCAACACTGTCTCTTCATGTGATGAGGGGCAGCTCTTGTCTCAGATTCCTCTCCTTCGCCATTCTCTGAGGGTACCTCGTCACTATACCCTTATTACGGTCCTCCTCATCCAAATCTTCTTCGTCTTGACTATACACAGGCTGCGCTGTCGTCGGAGCATCTTCACTTTGCGACAAGGATTCCTTCTAAAATTCCATCACCAAATTCTGCTTCAGACTCCACATCGGATATCTCAGGTACATCTCGGGTAACAGCCTTGCGCTTTCGTTGGTTTGTTGGAGGTGCCATTTTGAAATAATTTGGATATTGTTTACAACCTTAGAGCTTTCCAGAATTTTTTTCCTAGAAAAATTGGTGGAGAGCTTATCGGACATTGTTATCTTAGCGCATTTTCTCATCGGGAGCAAGAGTCTCCTTCCAACAATATATCATAGAGTACAGTAAGAAACAACTATTCGCATCTTTGCACTGAATCAAATGTCACTTCATAACATTTATTATACTAATTTATAGCTACATTTCTTTTTTTGGTGATCATCGATTATTGATTATGGTAATGAACTCAACAGGTAAACAGAAAAGATACTATGGTAAAACATCGGGCTTGTGATGAGTGCAGTGAGTAACTCAGGACTAAAAGAGTCAACCTTCATACAATGGCTGATTAGATGAATATAGGAGTAAGAAAACTTGCTTGCTCAAAGGACCCAAATGGATGTGAAAGATGTGTGCGGGAACACATAACATGCCATTATTCTGAACAGAAACCAATGGGAAGACCGAGAAAGCGGCAATTCATCGAAACTACTAGAGATGAACCCATCAATGTACATGGCCAGCTACAATCTCTTCCCGATGATGGCACATTACCCCCTTTCTTTGGCGATGAACTTGAAAATTTCGATGGTGCCAACTTTACCGAACCATATTTTGCCGGTTCGAATTTCAATGAATCTGGAAATGCCCAACAATTTACACAAGCTCTTCCTCTGGACACCTCAAATCCTCTTTGGGCCTCGGACGCGGAGGGCGGCCAGGGTATATGGCAATTCGAGGATGCCGATATACTAGGTGACCCTCCTATCGATTTCAATAATACAGATATGCATAAGTCTAGTGAAACCCATCCATTAGCCAACCAAGTGCTTGAACCATCAACAGGAGCAAATCTTTCATCTTCCTCGCCTAAGAGAAGTGATGGCCCATCTCAAGTTTTAGGCGATAAGTGCAGCTGCTTATCATCAATGTATTTGTCACTTTCAGCACTGCAACAGTTCCCAAGTGAAATTGATGAAGCTTTAAAGGTCGTTCGTGGCGCCAGTCTTGTGGCATCAAAAGCCATTTGGTGCCCCTCATGTGGTGCGATAGCTTTAAATTCGCCTACACCTCCTATTGAAGCATTCCAAAACACGATGCTTATTGGAACCATATTACCTATCATAGCCAATGGGTACGGTCGCTTATTGAAGATGGTTGATGAAGCGACTGCCGTGGCCATTGCCAAAGGTCAAACCAAAATCTTTAGATGTGGTGATTCCGATGGATTATATGAGCACCAGAAGCCATTTGATCAGGCAGCAAATTTTATCTATGAAGTATTCCCTATGGCAGGCAGAGAAATGCAACCGGCAGAGTGGCGAACTGCCGTGAGAGCTTTATTGCGAGGCGACATTTATGGTCAGGAGCAACCTGGATACAAGTATAAAGGGCTAAGAGATATCATCTCCGAGATGGAGCAACGACAGAACGCTCGTCATAACATATTGGATGCACAAGTAGCAGCTGGTGTGCGATCCCTGAAACATGACCACTTTCCGGATTTGAAGACCGCAGATTCGGCCGCTAAACAATGCAATGGAGATAGAACAAGAACTTGTTTGGAGATTCTCAAAATAGCTAAGATGGCTGTAGATAGCATTGTTATTGCATAATCAAGAAGTGGTTTGTGATTCGCTTTGGAAATTTTGCTTCGCATATCGAAATCAAAGTTGATCGTCGAGTTACTATATTATGTGGCTGCGGAGTATTGGACTTGGTTTAGAATGTTTTGAGCTCGCTTCATTTTTGAATCATAAGCTTCAGTGGACGTTTATTGCCAACCATTTAATATTCTATCCTATATTTCATGCTATCTAGGCGACACAACCACAAAAGTGTCTGATAGGGTACCACATTTGAGAGCGGAAGGCAAATGAAGAGGGATAAGTTCATGGTTGGCTAATTGGCTCCTGACCACAATCTAGTGCGGATAATGAAGAATCGAGTGATGGCCTGAGCCAAACATCGTCTCTTGATTCTTTGATTCGCTTCTCAAACAGCGTATTTTTGTAGCTTGATTTGCAGTTCTCTCTTAATGAAAATAGGGCGCTTCTCAAAGACATTTAGATGAGCAACAACGACCGGAATACGCATCAGGCAGTGGCCCACTTCCAAGCCAGTGTGCTTTACAAGAGTGCTATTTTCGTATCCAATTTTCCTGGGATACAAAAGATTTCATCCCGAAAAGTAATCATGGTAGAGACATTGAATTTTACATTTTTCAGTTGTTAGCACTTACACTTTCTTGGATCTATTCGCTAAATGCTCTAATTATTGCATTTGACATCCCCATAACACTAGAGGCGGGGGGATACAGTAACGCCTTTAGATCAGGCCTGGGCATTCAGAATCCATGAGAGGCAGAAGAGATAAATTGGAAACAGCCCTCACAAAACTAGCTACTGATTAGGTACTTACCGAACCATGGTTTTCTAGAGCAATGTTAACTATATTCATTGAAGTATCTGGACAGGGTGCTTGGCAGTCTGACTAGCATACTAAATACAAGCGATTCTATCTACAGAAAATATTGAATATTTGTATATAATCCCTCGCTCGATGCTTATAATTTAATACCCTGTATTTGGAAAGGACAAGTCAATCATCCCAGATAATTGATTTATACAATTTCTTTGTTCATACTCTTTTTTTTTTTGATAAACTCAATGTTGTGAGTAGTTATCTGGAACTACTTCATTGCTTGATCACAAAAATTGTCTCATTATTCGTTTCAAGACTAGGCTAGACAATGGTTCAACATCCATAAATTCGTAAATTCGTATACATCGTCACAATCTAATCTATTTATCCAGACAACGTAACCATATTCATGTACAGCTCTCATCCTTTTCCCTGCCCTCTGTCTTTTGCTCCTGTGTCTTTACATCCTTAAACCAGAATGGCCCAAAATTCCGGTCTGTAGTGCAACTAAACCAATCGGAACAATGAATCTATCCAGACAATGAAATCAATGCTAAAGAATTTAGTCCTGTTGGCCTCTCAAATATTAAAAGTTCGTCCATGGTATTGTGAATTGTGGCTTTTAGATACCCTGCCTCAAACCCTCAAACCCTCAAACCCTCCAACTTTCCCACCACAAACTCCATCAACACCCCCGCCTCCAGCCCAGTCAAATCTTCTCTAACCGCCAAACATCTTTCCACCACCTCTTTATATCCTCTCCCAACTTTACTTCCCAGCCCCGGCACTAAATTCTGCACCACAATCTTGTCTCTGAACCTTTCGGCCGAATAATGCGGTTTATGGTACGTTTGCAATATTTTCCACAAACCAATCTCTAGTAATATTAATCCTAGAGAATATATATCAAAAGATTTACAATACTGTTTGCGCGGACAAGAAGGGGAATGTAGAGAGGATGGATGACGGTGGAGATCTGCCGCAGTGGGATTGCGCGATGCGATGGACATTTCGCCCATATGATCTGGGCGTGAAGCATCGAATCCGAGGAGGTATGGTGTACTTATATCTGGAACATTGTCCTTTTCTTTCGAGATTCCTAGACTTTTCGTGTATGCGCTGGGGAAAAAGAGGATATTGCTACTGCAGAGATTTTTATGCAGCCAGTCTAATGAATGGAGAGACCAGAGGGCAACAGAAAGTGTATGGGCGAGTTTAAACCGATCGCCTAGGTCAGGGGTGCGGAAGTCGCTGCTGGTGATGAGGAAATTGAGAGTGGAGGAGGAGGGAGCAGAAGAGGGAGAACGGTAGATGAGTCCGTAGCGGGAGGAGGTATTGTCGTCTGTGTAGCCGAGACAATCGATCGTATGGAGGTCAGGGTGTCGATCTGAAGCGCTGTGAATCATTCTTGCGAGGTCATCTATTCGACGGAGGTGATTTAATCGAGCGTCGAGGTCTTCTCTATCATACTCCACCCATTCCACTATGATTTCTTGTGATTCTACTAGTGAGGGATTCTTGTACTGTCCATGAATTCTTGCCATGTTCGCATTCTTGACTACCAATGCATGGCGTTGAATCTTAAGCGTATAAGTTGGCTTGAAATTTTTGGTCTCCTTCTCATCTAGATTGATTCTTAATTGCTTGAGATTGGCCGAAACATTCAATGCTGGATATACCCCACTACTCGCCGTCTCCAACATTTTCAGCTTGCCCAAATCGCGATGCGCACCTTGTAGTAGCTCATTCGTCCATGTCCTATGCAGGGTCGCTAATCTTGACGGTGGAAACAGTTGTTCCAAACCATCGTTATAGTCTTTCAGATCCTGTAAAAGCACTGTGAACTTCTCCTTGTCGCCAATAACCCACTTGACTCTCTTCGACAACTCGCTCCTCAAACTCAGCTTTCCCAACCCAAACCCTCCTTTCTCTGTTTCCACCCCTTTCTCCCCATTCTCCCTCCCCTCTATCTCATCTCTTCCCGATCTTTCCTCCACAACCCCATACCTCTCCCTCAATTTCTGAAAATCTGTCATAGTCCTATACAACTCACTCAGAATCTCCATGGCCAATCCCCTCATCCTCTCATTCCCAATCCCCTCCTCCCTTTTCAATTCCTCCTCAAACCTCCCCTCTAACACTCCCCATTCCCGTCCCCAAACCAACAATCTCATCTCCTCAATCTTAATCTTACAAATCAGTTTCTCCGAGTCTCGTGTGAGGTTAGATGCGGTCGTAAAGAGTGAGTACGCCGTTATACAACCGGAGAAGATTTGGCCGAGGACTCCAACTGCCCCGACGATCGAGAGAGCTGTACCGAGAACTTCGGCCATGATCTCGGCTTGTCGCGTATGTAATGTGAGATGAGCGAGATAGATTTTGGGTACACGTGAAGTGTATGTATCGTGATATAAGTGTATGCAGGAAAATGCCAACAAGTAGACTTTACATAACTAATAGGCTAATAACCAATCTCAAGCCAGATGCACGGAACCCATCAATATAGCAACAAACAACATAGATGGAAGAATGTCAATTATATCATTGAAGAAAATGCTCATGGAATTGACAGATCAGCTTGTGGCCAACAGAAGAAAAATTAAAGTTGCATGGTGGTGGCTTACGGGGATTAGCAATGCTGCAGGTTGTCTGCAGCTGTAACCTTAATAATAATAAGTGGGTAGGCCATCTTGCATTTGTATGGTAAGAAGATACTGATTTAATAGCAGGGCCCTAGCAGATCGATTGGACAAAACTGTAAGACTTAATCTTCCTCCGAGTCTCAAAAGGTGTTTCAATTTGATCCTGAAACAATAGTCTTTTCACATTAGTGAAGCATTAGAGAACACAATGTTTAGCTTGTAAAACATTCATATACTTGATAATTGCCAGCTTCGAGATTTACATTTGGAAGATGTTGAAGCTATACTTAAAAGCAAGCGTCCAAGCCTCCTGAATCTTCCTTGAGAGGAAGAACGACATAACAATAATAATAGCAAAAATTTCCCTCATCAAATTGAACTCCGCCTTAAATGCACGGCTTCCTGTTTAATTTTTCCTGAACCTTGACCCCCTTACTCTCATCTCGTTTCAAACTCACCACAACAGCTTAATAGACCTTCTTCTTCTCATCGATTGAGTATTTCCCTGGTCCGCTGTTGACAAGGAGGAGGAGGCCTCCTACAATGGATAGAATTTGGAAGAAATCATACTTTGCGAAGTCCTTGTGGGGGTGGTGTTCGTGAAGCTACGGTAAATCAGTAAATTGCGTCGCGCGATCAATAGGGTTCGACTTACAGTCCAAAAGTTGTTCACCAATACGTTGAAAACACTCAAGATAAGAACAAGCATGATAGCACTGAACTTTGCCTTGAAGCCCACGACAACCATAACGCAGGCTACGAGACCGAAAAATGCCACAATCACTCTCCAAAGGCTCCAAGTGCCACTGAAAACGAACCCGACAAAGAGGAAGATCAACAAGACACGACCAGCAAGCTGGAAGTACATTTTGCGGTCCTTCTCATCTATTTCTGGGAGACCTGCGAATGCCTTTGATTTGCGGACCCATGAATCGGACAAAACCATCAATAGGCCTCCCATGACTGAAAGATTTCGGAGGAAGAAGTTGAGATCGAAAATGAGACCATATCCGAGAGCTTGTACCACTACAACGCCAATCAATCCACCAACAGCATAATCCGAGTATCTTCGTGCGATAACTAGTGTAGAGCATGAGATCATAGCGAGTACGTTAACGATTAGGAAAAGATGTGTGAGACCGCTTGGGACTAGAAGATTGTTAACCATGCTGTGCCATGTTTTGGACAGATATGTAGCATACTGTGTCGGTAATCATGCAGATATAATAGCTGATCGCTCCACTGTGTAATTATTCTCAATGCATCCTCCAAGAATGTAACAACAATAAGGAATCGTCCGATAGCTGGCAAGTAACTGCAGAATAAGAGAGATTAGCAGATTGTAAATACGAGTAAATTAAGCACAGAAATAGACAGACCCCTCAAGCTGTCCTCTGCGGGGTCCTGTGAGGGACATGAACATACGGCTTAACAGGATCACTTAAAGTATCCAAGAAATCCTCGATTTTGCTTGTTTGCTCCCTTATCGCGTCGAGAGCACCGGGTTCATTCGGTTTGTCCATACCGCCCATACTTGGTCCTCCTCCAAATGAGTTCTGGCCACCCAAATTATACCCTGCAGTACCGCGTATTGACATTGTCGCAGTTCTACTGAAGTTGAACCAAGAAGCAGAAGAGAATTTAAAGAAGCTGGACTTAGTTACTTTCAATTAACACCAAGTGTCTTGTAGTCGCTGAGGGTAAATTGGTATGAATTCAAAGGGGTGGGTGGAGTTGTGAAGAAGGGGGATGGGTGCATTGGGCCTTTTGAAGTTTGAGATCTTTCTAAGATTCTCGGTAGAATAACCTAAAGGACAGATAATGGTCCCGAAAAACTTAATGAGTTACCCCATTTAGCCCTGCTGCTATATGCGGAATGGAATACAGTCGATTCATCAATTGTTTCAATGAATGAATAATGAAATTCACAAAGCTCTTTCAATTGACTTTGAGTACTTGTAATCACAATAGAAGTTACTATAATGCCATTCGAAATAAAACTCACACAGTGCAAGAATAAGTTTCCAAAAGTTTATTATTTTTCGTATCTACCTTGATGTTTCATTGTAGGATTTGCTCGCTGTCACACATGATTTTTTATACCGTAGTTTGTGATCCCAGTTTCATTCTTCTCCTCAACAACACAGGGCACCGATCTGATGTCTCTGATTAAACGGTCTCATCTCGCGACTTGGAAGGGGAATTTTGACGACGTCAATTGCCCCAACGTATAACTCCAATTCACATAGCTTGATGCCGCCTTACCGAATTCTAAACGATATCCCGCTATAACACCCTAAATCATTATGGTAACATATAAATACGGATCCAAAAGGTATTCTTTGCAAGTAAAATCCTCAATGGAAAGCACTAAGATCCAACGGAACACTGCTCCCACGGCCAGCCCGATATTTCTTGGGTCCACCAATAAACTCCCGAGGTTTGGGAAATACTGATTCGTCGGTGAATTTCCATCTAGAATCGTTGATTGTAACTCTCCTATCAGAGCTGGCGGTTTTCGGTAAGGTACCGTTCGACGATAGAGTATATGAGCTAGAATCCATTGGGTGAGTTCTTCCTTGTTGTTGACTTTGACTTCTTGATATTGGTGCAGCTGGCGGTGCAGGCGGAGATGGCGCTCTGTGTGACGATATAGAGGGTGGTCCACTAGATGGGGGTGGCGGCGGTGGAGGGGGTGCACCCATTGGTGATGCTTGACCGGCAGCACGAATTGCTGCTTGCATAGCAAGACTCTGACCACCTCCATTAGCCGAAGGTGGAGACGTTGGTGGAGGAGGGGGCGCATGTGCTCGAGGTGGGTTACTGGGAGGGCGCGGAGCTGGAGAAGGTGGTGGCGGCGGTGCAGCAGGCGGTGGAGGGGCCGAAGAAGGAGGTGGAGGTGCGAATGATGATGGCGGTGGTGGGGCTGATAAAGCTGATGGCTTTCGAGTCCCAGGAGGTGGAGGAGGTTTCTTGCCAATAGGAGGTGGTGGTCCCTTGAGAGAAGTTGAAGAAGCAGGTCGAGAAATTGATGGCCCAGCAGTTTTTCGCAAATTGGCAATCGATGGCGCGAATGTAGGTGCCGAAGGACTGGGCTGAGGAGGAGGCCGGGCTGATGGTAACGGAGGAGCTGCATTTATTGGAGGTCTAGGAGCTGCCATACCTGGTGGTTTAGGCGCAGAAAATTCGGGTTCTGATGTGAATGATGAATCTCGATTTGCTGTTAAGAGTTAGAATCTATCCTATCTTCAAAGTGCATAAAGCTTACCGCCAGTGTCTACTCCTCCGCCTCGTTTCTTTAACTTGGGCATGCCACCTGCGAAAATTCCTCCTAACTGTGGAGGTTGTTCCATTCCTGCAGACACGCCGTTCCCATGTTCACTGTCACTTCGAGCTCTGTTTCCCCCAGGTACGGGTGGTGCGCCGAAACCCCCAGGAGGTTTTGCCATTCCAGGTACTGGTGGAGCACCTCCTATTGGCATTTGCCCAGAGCCACCGGATACTTTGCCTACTATTGGTGCCGATCTGTCGTTGGTTACAGCCTTTTTGAGTGTTCTTCCTTTTGTGATATCTGACAAAAGTGCGCCCTTTAACATGGTTAGCAACTCGAACTTAACATTGTACAACTGGGGGATTTACTCTATTGGCAGCGACCTTCGCAGGTGGCCTTGATGGCATCGATCCTGGGGCTCCTCCAGGAGGTGGAGGGGGAGGAGGACCACCAAATCCCGGTGGAGGAGGAGGTGGTGGAGGAGGTGGAGGAGGCATGGTTTTGTGAATAACAGTTGTTTAAGTTGATTAAGTTGATGGGAAACAACTTTTAAATGTATTTTTGAATGAGTTGTTTGATCAAAATATTTGATGGTGGGTACCATTCAAGCATGAAAGCCAAGAGAGTTGCGTTCAAACAGAATGAGTTAATTGTATGTTTCAATGCTTCACAGAAGAAGCTTAAATAGAAGCTCAGAAAGTTATCTCGGGTTCACGCATTATGTTCGTCGTCACAATTGTGGCTCATGCGTTAACTTCAGCCTTCTTTATTAGTCAGCTACATCAAATTTACAGGGCCGGGGAACAGGGTTATGATATTTCGATGGGATGCGGGTTTGGCGGGCTCTGACTACAGCTCGTCCAAAAACGTCAAGTTGAAGATCATGAAAACTTGATATTGCCCTACGAGATGTCCAACCGCCTCTTCAAGCCTCGGTCGGATGTGTGCCGTTTATGCGATTTCATAACTTCTCAAAAGCCCTCCATCAGACAACAACGTCGTCTTTTGAAAGCCATTAACACCACTTCTCCTCGTACGTTTATCACCACTTCAAGAAAACGATCAAGCAAACCACTAAAGTCCGCTCCTTTCCATTCTTCGCGAAACTCCTCAGATTCGAATCCAGCGCATGCGCCATCACTGCGGCGGCATATTACAGAAGCAGAGCTAACACAAGAACTAAGGCATGGGGTCCGGGCCTGTAGTCAGTTACTCTCAGAAACTGTCCCTTCGGAGAAGGCTATTCTGAATGTTCTCCATACATGCCGTTTGATTGCCGCAGATGTTGCTGGAGAACCCGCCAAATCATCAGAAGCAAAGAAGGATGTAACCGCTGCGGCGTCTTTACTTTCTTTGGCTGATCGAGGTTCGAAGGAGTTACGAGTTCAAAAGCTAAACCGCGAGACCCAATTTCTAGTGGATGAGCTCTCGCAAGCCCTATCTTCAATTGTCTCTAACGAGGCTGTCTTCATATCACCAGAGATTTTGGAATTATACATCAGCGCGCAATCGTGTCTAGGAAAACCAGAAACATTCCCAGGAGTATTTTATTTATATGCGAACAAACCGATACTGGTCGACGGTTCCGAGCCGACACAATTCAAAAATCAAAATCCAAACAAGGTCAACAATGCCATCCCAATGGCTATAGCAGATCAAGCTTTACAGACAGCGATTGATGCGAGGGAGCTGGATGTAGCTATGGATATCATTGATACGGCGTATGCGCAAAAAGCATTTCGCCGTGCCAAATTTATCCGAAAAGGATTATTACCTGCCACTGGACTTGGCATGGCACCTATTGCAGCATATGGTGTTGCATCACAACTTGCCATGTTCCAAAACACTATGGAACCGGGCATGGCTACAAACATTGCATTCGCTGGAATCCTAGCATATATGGGGTTCACGACTACTATTGGTGTGGTAGCTGTGACGACAGCTAATGATCAAATGGATCGCGTAACCTGGGCCCCTGGTATGCCATTAAGGGAGCGCTGGATTCGTGAAGAAGAGCGGGCTGCGATAGATAAAGTCGCCGGATCATGGGGTTTTCATGAAAAATGGCGGCGTGGGGAAGAAGAGGGTAAAGACTGGGATCGATTAAGACTATGGATTGGCAATAAAGGAATGTTGCTGGATGCGGTGGAGCTTATGGAAGGTATGGAGTAGATGAGCTTTTAAGGAGGTATGGATGAATGAACTTTACTTTAATGTCTGTCGATCTTGACGACCTGCTGATTTCGCTAGCGCGGAAATCGCTTTAAAATATGATTATATCGGAAGTTATCATTCAGCCTCCCGGCCCTTGCAGACCTGTCAAATGCCTTCCTTTGCTATTTTAAAACGTTTAGTTTAACCTGAACTATTTTGCGAGCGCAAAACGCAAGTCAAGACAATAGATATATAGGTGGGACCTAGTTGACGTGTACCCAATTGAATGCAGACTTTTCAACACGATGTGTCTTCGTAAAAATTGGTTGTAGACTAAGTTCAACGGTTTCGCAAGCGAGGAGACGGCTTCAAATAAGGTGAACTCTAACGTAGTATGTGAATCATGAAATTTAGACTCTGAAATACCCCCCACAATAAACCAAGATGTTTTTTTTAATAAATATTCACCAGTCCCGCGTCTGTTCGAAGCAGCTGAAACGTTTACTCTAAACAGCAACCAGTCTAATTATTTTCTATTATCATTATTTTACTTATCTTGAGAATCACTATGGCGTCCAATGTAACAGATCTAATGCAATTAGAGCAGTGTCTTAAGCATGGCCATTTCATGCATAGTCTGAGTCCAGGCAAGGTAAAGAGCATCTTCTGGGTTCTATTCTTGGTTGTGCACGTCATGTTGACCATTGCTTCGAGTACCTTTACCAAAAGTGCCAATATAGCCACGTATGTTTATCCCTCTCCAGTCCCCTTCATCTGCTATGCGATGTCACTGGCGAACAATTAACAAAACCGTTTAGGCACATTAAGACGGCAGAACTTCACCCTACAATTTCCCGAGACATTTGTCAAAACCTGCTCTCCAAAAGTAAAGCGAAACATCGCCGCACCCAGATTCGGTGCATCTACGTCTCCTTCTTATGTTTCATCGTCGCGCTTTTCTGTACAGTCTTCGAAGCCTTCGCCGCATTCTCTCTCGGTTTCTGCCATAAATCGGACATGGCTTTCCTATATTCGTCATTCTGGACATTGCTGCAGGTGGGAAGTACAATTGCCATTTTTGGTATTGTGTTGGCTCAGCTGTGGTCATTTATGGGAAGGGAGTCGCTTCCGGTCAAGTATGTAATCGTGATTTATATGATACCTCTTAGTTTTCAATGTATTTTATTTTTGAGCATTTCATGTCATTTAGCATTTCATCGATATTCTCTCCAGTGCCTCACTCGGAGATTCCTCTCATGATTAGAACTATTGCATTTCTGTCCACTGCTCTTGCCCCCATGCTTACGAGGACGCTTAATGTTGGATGGGCGCTCCATTCATTGAATGCTTCGTTCGCTCCAATGCTTTGAATGACACATCTTATTGAGTACCTCATCTTGTTTAATACCTAAGTACCTAAGCTTGCTGAAATGTTTCATGTTACCTAGCTTTGTCGAATTCGAACTGACTGGTTTTGTGTAATAGTGTGGCAATTGGAACACCTGTACTAATCATAGCTTGGCTGGGTGTTGCCTTCGAATATCTATTCAAGGCCTGGCTAAGCGCGGCGACAATAAAGAGTTTTGAGACTTTTGTGGATGGTTTGATAGATTCATCGCGGTAAGTCCTTTCTATCTCTTCCAAACAGTGTGTCCAATAGTCCGGAAGTAGTCCAACAATCACAGGTTTTCGAATATTGAAACTATTTTCAATATTGAATTCATTTGGAGCATTCATGTCTTTTAGAATATCCACACCTTTTGGAACCATTGGACACACTACTCCCAAACAACCCACAAAACCACAACCCACAACCCACAAACTAGCACCCACACAGCCAAAGCGAAACCTCCGCAGAAACCGAACCCAGCACGCCCTCCATCCCCCAAGCCGAACTCCTAGGATTCACCATAGACAACCGTCCCATAATCTCCTTCAACAAATTGCCCTCCCACGCGCTGCATCCCAGTGCTCATCATTTTGCCACTGCCGAGGATGGCCGCTCTATATACATATACGGGGCTCTTCCCAGCTCTTCCGCAGATGTTTCCGCAGATAGCAATATGGATTCTGTGGTGGTAGGATCCATTGTTTCGGAATCGCGGGGAATGTCCCGTGGTATAGGGTTTCAGGATGAAGGGGGTGCTGTATCTGCGCGGGCATCTATGTCTCGTTCCTCGAGAGATGGATATCTGGGTAGTGGATCGGATGATTCTACATTGGGTAGGAGTCTTACGGCGGGAAATTCTGCATCTCGGGGATTTGGTTCTGATGAGGCGGTTTAGGGAGGGGTAGGGATGGATGGGTGATGTGTGTGGAGGATGAGATGGGAGACTGTGAGGTGTTAATGCTTGGGAACCCGGAAGGGGATATATCCTATGGGTGTGTGTTGAAGGGACGGGCGTTTGTTTATGTTGATGATTATACCATTGTTATTACTGGAATGCTCAATGTGGCGGTTAAAAGCTTAAGTGTTGGAACTTTTTGGGAAGATGGATTGGGATATACTGGAGAAAAATTAGTGTTTACTTTTACATACTGTTATATAATCTTACATTGAAGATTTGAATTGAAGTTCATTGCTTTTGCTTTTCTATATTTCCATTAATCTAGCTGTAACCTAGTCAATCTCAGTATTCAAGAGCCTCCCCCCTATCATTGGACTACATTCTGTAATATCATTGAAGATAAGTATATTTTTCTTCCTTCTTCTTACTAATTCGGCTATATTTGACTTTTTATCACTTTTCACCCTTTTTTCTTTAATTTCACCATTCACTTCCATCATTACTTCCATCATTACTTCCATCACTGACTTCCATCACCCTCTCCCGCATTCACTTCCCACTTGCTACTTCTCTCAAAGAGCCGGATGCATTATCCATCAGAATACTTATTTCTTTAACTCCCGAGTCGCATTCTACACAATGAGATTGACGTCCAAACTCCTTATACACCAATATTATACCACATATACATACTAGGTAGTAGCACAAATCCCAAAGGTATATAAACTTTTATTCTCTTATAATCCATAGACTATGCATAATAGAACCATCTATCTAATCATGCCACGCTCAACGCTTCACAACATCACACATTTAACGCCAACCCTATCCTAAACCGCTCTCCCTGCCTTCCCAACCTGTATAATTTCTCCCGTCCTCTGCTCATCACTCCTCAATACTGGCCAACTGGCTCCATCTGCCTTTACCAATGTAATTTCCAATTTTGTGCCCATGATTTTGAAGGACGAGGCTTCTGTATCGATTGCGCCGAAGAGTGGAACGATGCTTTTATAGCGTTTGGGAATTGCGTCTGTGGTGGGGAGATCGAGTGTAAGTTCCTGAGAGGCGGAGAAGGAAACGACTGCATTATCTTTATTGATTTTCTTGAGGAAAAATGAGGCGATTACTGAGCTCGCTGTCTGGTAGAAATCGTATCTGTATTTATTATCATTAGTTTCATTTCCCAAACTTCCCCAAGACGTCATTTCAAAAATAAACAGAAATCACTCACCTAACCGTCTCCAAAATCTCCTCACCCCCCTCCTTCGACTTCCCCTTCCCTCCACTCCCAATAAACAAATGTGCATCTTTAGATTTACACCCCTCGATCTTCATAAACTCATCAAACTCCAACACTCTCCTCTTACAACATGTATAACCCTTACTACCCTCATGAAAAATAGGCACACCGGGATGAAAGACACATTTTTCCCCCTCTCTACCCTTCCCCTCATATTGTTTCCCACAAGCTTTCCTCCTACAGGTTTTCCCTACCGGGATCTCTAGGGACGCATCATCGTCTTCAGATTCTGCTGGAGGAGGAGGAGTAGCAGCGGATTGAGGAGCTGGAGCAATTGGAGCGCGGGAAGGCTCAGGAGGAGGGGATGGAGCTGGGGATGCTTCTGTAGATGCAACTGGAGCTGGTTTCTTCTCTACTTGTGGTGGATGATCTGTAGTGCTATGTTTACCGGTTGTGCAAGGTGGAATGGAGAGGAATTCGTCAAAGGTTAGGACGCGGGGTTTGCAGCATTTCCAGCCTAGTTTTTGGGTATATTTTAGTATTAAACATATTGTCGAGAGCTTTTTGAATGGATGGTATAAATCAGCATACCTTTTTGACCCTCATGGAAAACTGGTGGTCCAGGATGGTAAAGACAGTCTTCCTCTGAATCAGTATAAACCTTCCCACAAGATTGGTGTACACATTTTTGCGCCATCTTGTCTAATTCCCTCTTCAATCAAATCAAGGTCAAGTCTACTCTGGTAAAGAAGGAGGAAGCTTTACAAAATAGAATTCTAATACGAGGATAAAATCTTGTGTATCGCAGATGGAAAAGTCTCAATCAGCTTTCCACCTTCCCCAATTTCTAGAATGCTCTAAATGATTCTGCCGTGGAGAATGTTGTTCACCGCTTTTTGCTCCGTCCCGCTGGGAATTATCCTAACCGGGGTGTAGGGTAAATCATACCTTCCCCGGAGCGGTTATTTTCTCGGGTCATTATCAATTCGACGACTTTGAGGCTCAATAGTCAGAAGTACTTAGATATCTAAACCACTATGCACCCAACAATACGATTGCTCCAAACATGTCGAATCACGCTCTTCACGCGAGCTAACTGTTCACTGTGTACCAACGCCAAAGATACATTATTTAAAGTTCGAGAGACGAGACCATTTGTGTATAAAGAGATTGCTGTCATGGAAGATGGACAAAAGCAGTGGAAGGATTTATACGAATTTGATACCCCTGTGGTTAGTGAATGTTGATGCACAGAAAAATATGATTTTGCTGACAATTTGCGTTAGATTCACGTCAGTAGGGAGGATGCTGGGGAAGAACAGTCTGAATTGGCGTCTAAAGCGAGGAAATTGATGCATAGATTCACTGAAGAAGAAATCAAGGCAAAGATGGATGAAGTGGAAGGGAAGAGCTCTGTTTGATCTATGTTGAAACTGTACCTCTAAAATCTATTCTAGAATATCAAGAGAATTGGTCATGCTGTGCTAAAAACAAGAGAAGTATCTGTGCACTGGTCACCAAATTATCTACCATAAGGACCCGTCAACTTAGGTCCGTCTTCTTGACCTTTCGCCTTATTGACAGCAGCAATTACCCCTTGTGGTAAGATATGCATATCTGTTGCAACACTCATCATGTGAAACCCTTGATCGGCGTATCCTTTCGCTTGCTCTCCACTAGTACAAAAGATTCCAGCTTTCTTCCCAGCTACGTTTGCTGCTCTCAGGATCTTTGCGATTGCTGAATGGAGATTTTCATGCATTTGCCCTGCAACAACAGGGTGGCCGATGTTATTTCCAAGATCGAAAGGTCCGATGAAAAGAACATCAATACCAGGGACAGAAGCAATGGCATCGATATTCTCCAGTGCTTCCTTGGTTTCGATTTGTACCATGGTTAAGATGCTATCATTGGCTTGCTTCAAGTATGCATCAGAGTTCAATTCGGGGTCGAAACGTTCATGAGGGAATGGTGATCCGAAACCTCTCTGGCCTTGAGGCGGAAACTTGGCACTTTTCACGAGCTGTTCGGCTCCCTCGGCTGTGTATAGGAGAGGTACAAGTACACCATGAGCTCCACAATCCAAAGCTCCTGTTAAAGCTATTAATATCTCGAAAACACATGGGAAAATAGCTTGGTGACTTACTTTTAACCATCCATCCTTGATTATCAGGAATCCTGACTATTGGGCTCACTCCACAAGCAGCAATTGCCGGGACTGCATCATGCATTGCGGCATCTGTTGAGCATTAGATAAGTTGCGACAAATTATTCAAGAAGTCATTTGAAATCCCATTGGTTCTCGATCTAAGATCAAGCAAAGAAAAGTATATGAGAAATGAGATCTCAATAATTGGGTAGTGGGTAATGACAGAAATTCCGTTAGTCCAGAATCCTAGTGTGTCCAACAGTCCAGACTGCGGCAACAATAAGATACTTTCAAATATTGTAATGGTTTAGAACATTCAAATCCTTTGGAATTTTGAGATATTTTGGAATGCTCATACTACATAAAATGCAGAATTTACTTCGGACATTTGATATTTTTTCCAGATGTTGAAAACTCACATTTCGCCTACTTGTCTGGACTGTTGGACACCCTTGTCCAAATGCAGTCTTGATTCTGAATTTCCCAATGTTCGATAATTCTTGAATATTTGAACACAGATTCATTTCCCGAATGAAGTTATTGTTTCAAAGGAATCCCAAATAGATTCAAGAATCTAGAGTCCCTCGTTGTCCAACTGTAGTTCGGACTCAAAACATCACAATGATGACTCATGCCACTTGGTTATAGTAGATCTTCCTAGTCCCAATGACTACATCCGCCCAACATATCATGAAGGTACGAGCTACAGCAGGAGATCTGATAGATGATGGTACTTCTACCACGCACCATCTTCCGTGCACAATTGGGAGTATCTCTAGTTTAGAAGGTATATCAAAAAAAACTCTCCAAAATGGAGCAAACTCACCATCTATATTCCCATGTTCACAATCCACCAACACCCAATCAACACCCGTCCTCGCCAAAGTCCTCGAAACATTAGCACCAGGAATCATCTGCCAACAACCCATCGCCGGTTCCTTTCCTTCCGCCATCACCCTCCTCAAACGATTTGCTCCTTGCATGATTGAAGCCATTTTATGATAACCGTGTCCGCTTTTGATCGGAACTCTGCTCTTCAATGGCTTGGGAAAAGTAAGAGATCTCGCAGTAGATCTCCAAAAAGGGTTACAGCGGGAAAGCATGAGGTATCAAAGGAAGCAGGAGCGATTTCTGTTTTTTGGTCTTTTGTTGCATTTGTTACTGATACTGATAGTGAACTGCGTTATCGGAAATACTAACAGCCGTGACTACCCCACATTTTGCTACACTGCACAATTGATGGTTCCTGCTTGACAGCTTTGGGAGGGAGGGGCTCATTATTTTATGATTGGTTGAGTGTGCACAACTCGTGTTGTCCCGAGGGTTAGCTGGAGCTTTCTATTCCATACGTTTCAGATATTTGAAAGGTCGATTTGATTGTCGAAAATCCTCTCTGCCACTCGCAAGAAGGATATATATATGTCAACTGTTGCATGTTGGAAGAATGACTCTCCCAAGAATCAGTGCCATGAATTAATTCAAAGAGCAAAATTCATGTAACATTATTTACATATTCAATCGTGGTACAGCATTGATATTCCAAGAATGGGAATTTTTGCATCCCCATCCCCAGACAGAGCTAAGGAATTACTAAGAAAGGCGCGGGGGAAGCAAGTACCTTACAAGGAAGGTGGGGTGTTTCAATCATTTCAAAATAACCCCCCATACAAGAATTTATTCCTTGTTTACCGTACCATGAACCGAGATGTATCTCCGAATACAAAATATGAAGGTATTCCCAACGTCATCAGCATCATCTTATGCTAGGCGATGTTGATCTTAGCTGCATCTGACTTGAAAATTTGGAGCATCAGCACAGATTTGTACTCGGCTTAGTTGAAGTTGGGAGTAGAGGTTGCCGATGAATTGAAGTCTTTTCCCTTTACCCCTCATTATATGCTTTGTTACATGGACTTTCCCCCATATTTGAAACATGCAGGATAATTTCTTAACCGTTTGTCATAGAATCATCAAAAATCCTCGGACAGAGCATCAAAATGAATTCCATCCTTGAGCGCAGTTGTGACACTGCTTTGACCGGATAACCGATTGCATCTTCCGGATTTCCAAGTTACAACATAACCCATAACCTTAATGGCTTGGACTCCAGACGAGTCAAGGTCAGCTGTTGTGATCAAAAAATGCATATAAGCAGCGGTGTGACCATGAAGTATTTTGTGGATTCAACGAATTGGACGTGGTGAGAATTCATTGTTTGAAATTTTTGATCGAGCTGGCTTCTCTCAATGCCTAGGTAGCGACGCTCGTGAACGCTCAGATGGATGCAGCATTTCCCATAGCCGCGGTGACCCCCACGTCTTTGGAAGAGGATCCCCATGAAAACCTAATGTAAGCCACAGCATGGGTTTCAGTACATGATGCGAGAGTCCCGATCGGAGACCCGCTACAATGACTAGGGAAGTCATCAGCGTGACTTCTAATTTCTAAACCACGGTTGTGGGAAGAGGCGGATGGATTATGGAGATGAATGAAAAGGAGAGAGAAAAATTAATTCTCCACAACTTTTTGGTAATAAAATGTATGAGCCATTATCCACCCATGTAGTAAGAACAGGAATGGGCATGAATTTAGGCAAACTTACATTTACTCCGTTTATTAGTGAGACTATAGTAGAAATGGTACTCGAGTATGCAGTAAGAAGAAGTGATGTCGACAGTTGACGTTGGGCAAGGCCGATATAACCTTGTAGCCAAGTCGCACGAATGAAATGACAGGAAAAGCAACGAGAAAAAAAAAAGCTCGCACGAACCTTGCTTTCTATTCATTCTACAATAAGCTTCAGAAGCCAGAAATTTTCAATGACACAAATGATGGAGTCTTTGTGTATTATATTAATAAATGTCCGAAATTGGATACAGATAATCGTTGAACCCCTACCTACATGACAATTTGTCCGTTTCCAGACCCCCAAAAACTCACACAGACACGGGATGAAAACGTTGAAAGTTGTGTCCGCCAGGCTGCGTTTTGTACTGCATCTGCGTCGTTTACGACCCGCGTGAATCGTTTTATTTCCCTTAGACAGTAATCATAGACTTGCTCAGCACTAGGTATGTACTTGCTGTATTGCTACGTATACAACTTACAGTACGGACGGAGGACATCTATGGCCATGACTATCATCTCGCATCTCTGCGGTATCACCCTTACGCCTAATCGAGGATCAGACTTCAAGCGATACCACCTAGAGGTTTTGACCATGCCGGTGTAGAACTTCCATTTTCATCACAGTGCGTCCGTACTTCGATCCAGATGGTTTCCACGTTTTTTTCATCTAATTGAACCATTCAGACCTCCATTCTCCGCTTTTCCATCATTTTTCCGTGTTCAAGGAGAATTTGCTAACTAGCAGCCCAACCTAATAATGAATAATGGAGTCCATAAAACTCATCTGAACCTTCTTCATTTGTCAGGAAGGGTGAAGCCTAGTATGAATCCAGGGCACTGGCTGGCCGAAATATATGTCTCAAGTGGCAGATTTTTCTCTTTGCTTCTGCTTCTGCTCGTGCTTCTGCTCCTCTTTCTGGTCTGGAATCCGTCTGTTTCTGGAATCTCAGGTACATGATCCGGAGCCGGCTTACAAGGAAACCTTGAATAGCAGGGATGTTTTTTATTTCTTTTATTTTTTTCTACATCTTTTTCTCATCCGTGCAACGCAGCGCGCAGCTGAGAAGCGGTGATGAAAGAAGTGACTAGATCTTCTAGATGGGGCCACAAGGGTCTTCGAGACTTCTCTTCAAGCCTTCCAAACTTCTTTCTGTGGGTCACATCAACCGTGCCAAGTTCAATTTCTCTTGGTACTCCGTACACTTTTTCTTCCGTCACCCAAAACTACTCTACCTCGTACTCCGTGCATAGTACATACCAACCAGTTGACCCAATCTCCATTTCAAGGTCTCCTTACTATTTTTAATAAGGAAATGTAGGCACACGACCCACCGCCACTTGCCGTCATTTATTACCATACCTCTTACTCCAGGATCCTCATTATTATTTGCTATATACCTCACTCCCCTTTCCACATCGTGAGGCTTCCATTGATTGTTTGAATTTAACTACATTACTTCATCATTGGTCATATACCACCCATCTTTCCTCATTCCATCAGAAGAACCTTAAAGCTCATCAACAAATCTTCCTAAAAAGTATATATATATATATATATATATATATATAATATCTATATATTCTCCCGTGTATATCAGTTTACTGTTGCTATACATCCATACATGACATCACAATTTACATTGACATTGAATTCCTTCCCTTTTGTCCGGCAGCTAAATTGACCTTGATTTCCGACCTTTCTTATACCAGTTACAAAGAAACTCCGCCACGCTATTCACCAAAGAACCCCTAGCAAAAACTAGCAATCATGTTGTCCTACGAAAACCGTTCGAATATGGCTCAACCAACTTCAACCATGACTGACCATTTATCCATATCCGCTTCGGCGTCAAACTCGAATTCATTGACCGGCTCATCAAGACAACCCAAGACAGGCCATTCTCACATTTGGTTGATTACCGGTCCTGCTGGATGTGGCAAAAGTACAGTGGCTCAATATGTTGCCAATGCTATGAACTTGCCATATATTGAAGGAGACGAGGTATTTATACATCAATTCTGCAATCTACTTTATATGTAACTCATTTCTAACCAAATTTCGAAACAGTACCACCCACAGTCAAACATTGATAAAATGGCTCAAGGCACACCCCTTAACGATGCCGATCGCTGGGACTGGCTCACCAAACTCCGCGACGAATCTGTCAATCGTTTGAACACCGGTTCTCAAGGCGTTGTCCTTACCTGCTCAGCTCTAAAACGCAAATACCGCGATGTCATCCGTGTAGCCTCCTACTACGATCACAATGTTCTCGTTCATTTCGTATACTTGCATGCTAGTGAAGAAACATTATTGGAGAGAGTTGGTGCTCGAAAGGGTCATTTTATGGGAGCGAATATGGTCCATAGTCAATTTGGTATTCTCGAACCACCTACGAAAGATGAAACAGATGTAATTCAGGTGGACGTCAGCGGATCGATAGAAGAAGTCGAGCATGATGCGTTGGCGAAGATTCAATCAACGATACAAAACTAATTGGCAAGGGATTCATGATTTTAGACATTTCCGGTAGTGGAATATGGAGAATGCTCCCAGCGGAGAGATAGAGAGCTCATTTTCTTTTCATCTACGGCGCTCGGTTACCAATTGGCGGATGAGATGTCTTTCATCGTTCATCATTAGCTTACGGCCGGGGATGTCTCCTCGGCTACATAATTCGGAGTTGCTAGGATATTTATCAGTTGATGTATTTACATCTGCATTTTGCATACGGACGGCTATTGGAGGGGCTGGCAAAAAGGATTCGGCGCGGTTTTTTCCATTAGCCGTAGCTACATATGGGTTTTACTTACATTGTTCATACGCATGAATTTTCTAAAGGGGTAGGGTTCACGTCATGACCAAGTCGCAAGATGAGAAGATGAAGGAAAGTAGATGAAGAAAATACATGACTGGGCAACTACGCAATTAGATTAATAAAGAATGTCACGCATCCAAATTCTTCCATGCAGTCATATGGAAATGACACAATTTTTATTCTTATATATTCATGAATGAATGAATGAATGACGCCAACTAGTCCAACTCGAAAATGCTAGAACGATTCTATATCTATCTATGCATACCTAGGTAACATCGGGTATCATTCTTTCATCCATACATACATCACATCACATAATTGACCCTGATCTGCTCTTTACCATTCATTCATTCATTTATTTACCACTCATTCATTCATTCATTTAACTTACCATTTATCCTTCCCTATCCTCATGCAGAATGCAAAATGCGGGGTATTAGCGACCCAAAAATCCCAAAAAGCCCATAACCCCATGGCCCCAAAAACCCCGGAAAATCAATTTTTTTTGGTTATATACTATGTATGCACCCCAGCCTGGACAGCCCAGCTGGGGTCAGAGCAACCCGATTATAGATTCGTGGGTAGGTAGGTATCTACCTACCTACCTACCTACGTACTTATTAACTCATTTGTGTCGTGTGCGATGAGACGAGGCTGCGTATTGGTATTGGTTTTGGTATTGGTTTTAGATGGGGTTTTGGATGGGGAGAGAAAGGGAGAGATATGGGTATATTGGTCCTCAAGTCCGTAGTTATTTGCCAAGAAGTGATGTGATAGGTTCTTGGTTTATATATGTATGCATGCATGCATGTACGTGTATGTAAGTATGTTTGTTTTGTATTGTTATTTTATGCTACGTCAAATTGGGAGGGTTCGCATTCGCAAGTGGAAGTGCAAGTGCAAATCAATATTCATTATTATTCATTTTTTCTTTCATTTGAACCCGAAAGCTGAACCCGAACCCCCCCCCCCCCCCCTTTTTCTAGACCCCGAATGCGACGCAGATGTTTATAATGAGTTAGTCATATTTGGTGTGGTTGCCTAATTCATCAACGTGAAAACAGACTTCGTGACTTCGTTTACCCAATTGGAAGTGGGAGAGGAGTGCGTATCCTCATGCCCGTGGGGTATGGTATCACAGAAATGCGTATGTTGTGTTTCTATCAAATATCTCAAGGTGATGCAGAATGCAGCATGAAATGAGATCTTGTGGTCTGGGGCAAAAAACGATCTCGTGGTGTTGGATTCTGCAGCCGCTTTCACTAGGCATACATGTATGCAAAACGAGACCAGGGCATGATGTCATGTAGGTTGGATGTGCAGTAGTGCATCATTTCATATGCAAGAGCATGGTTTCTGGATCCTCAATATATCCTCTGACCATTTCGGCGGCGCGAGCCATGGTTGCACCGTCAATCACTCGGTGGTCGGCGCTCCAGCTGAAATTGATGACTTGTTTCCGGACAACGTTCCCGTCGGCGTCGAACGCAGGTATGGTGCGTAGTTTGCCGATGCCGAGGATGGCGAGCTGAGACTCGACGATGACAGGGGAAAGGTAAGTGCCGCCGATGTTGCCGATATTAGAGATGGTTATGGTGCCACCGGAGAGATGGGAGGAGGTAAGTGTGGAGGTTGTGGCAAGAGACTGGAGGGAAGTGAGAGATTGGGTTATGGAGAGGAGGCTGGAGGTGGATTGAGCGTGTTTTAGGACAGGGACGAGGAGACCTGCTGGGGTGTCCATTGCAATGCCGATATTGTGTTGAGGACGCATTGTCAATATGGGTTTTTGAGTGGCGGGATCAATGTCGACCCGAGCATTTAGAATGGGGTAATGATTGAGAGTTAAAGAGACAGCTTTGACGATGAATGGTAGGTAAGATAGCTTGGCGACACCGTTGATGGGAGAGCTTGCCAATTGTTTATTGATACGATCTCGTACTTGAAAGAGTTTCGTGAAGTCAATTTCATCAGTATAGAGAAATTGAGGTATGGCCAGAGACTTCGTCATGACCTTGAACATTTGCTGTTGAACAGGCGTTAATGAGGTAGTATACTCCTTCTGAGGCTCGCCGTTCGTCTCCACGAGGTCTGGGGTTGTTGATGGAGCACTGTCTCTCTGTCTAGCAAATTGATGCACATCCTCCTTGAGTACACGGCCATCTTTTCCCGTACCTGTCACATCTAATATATTTACATCCAACTCTTTTGTAAGATGCCGTACTGCCGGTGTCGCCAATGCTGCATGCTTTCCTTTAGGGGCTGGAGTGAAAGATTGAGACCCAGCAGCTGGTTGTGAAGCACCCGGGACATCTACTTTGTATTCCGTGGGCGACTTGTCCAGAGATTGGGCCTTGGAATCCTTGCTAGGATTTGATCCTTCAACGACACTCGAATCCTCCTGCTCGACCCCGCCTTGTATATCAATATCCAAGAGGGGTTTTCCCACCTGTGCCATATCCCCAGCTTCATAATGCAGTTTCTTTATGACACCGGAAAATCGACTGGTAATCTCGACCGAAGCTTTGTCACTTTGTACTTCACATAATTTGTCCCATTCCTCCACCCGGGCTTCTGGCTCCACGAACCACTGTATGATTTCACATTCTTTGATCCCTGAAATATGAATTAGTACGAAGAATATCTCTGATCATATCACTACTCTAACCTTCTCCAATATCTGCCAGCATGAACGGTTTAATGGCTAATCGCTTCGCAGATGCGTGAAAGAATTTGTGTGTGGTTGGAGATCGTTTGGGAAGATTGAGACCCTGATAGACGTTCCATTGTCTGCTCAACACTCTAGAATAGAATTGATAACGCATTTTGTACGACTTGAGTTCTAAGTCTCATAAAGTTTTTAAAAAAAGATTGTTGAACATTTTCTTTAAAATACAAAAGTACTTTCATGAGACTTATTGGGGGGTGAAAGTGCAAAATCCGGGGATCGAGGATATCAACGGCATAAGATAAGAAGCTCAAGAAATATCCGAGCATAAGCACAGGGATTCTTTGAAAAATCTGGGGAACAGAATTAAATTTCTGGGCATATCAAATTGTTAGCCGGAGCTTTTCACAGGGCCTCACTCACCATAAACGAAGATGATCCTTACACGGTTACCAATACGATCCGCAAGGAAGCAATTGGATGCTTCGGCATGTCTGCTATGTCAATGGCGTTCATTCACCACTACGTATCCACGATGGGACGAAAAGAAAGAGATACCATCGACGGCGCCAGAAACCCCGTCAGTATTAGATGAAGCTCCAAGAGCTTCGGGCAAGAAAGTTGAAGGCTTCACGCCCAAACCTTTAGATCGAGCGATTGGACTTCCAAATCCACCAAGAGTAGGAGAGAATAGTGGGATAGATACTAGGACATTGAAACAAAAAAGAGATGATTTCGTCAATTGGGACAAACATCTCGAAAAGCGCAAGCAATTGTGAGGTTTATCTGCCTTTAACGGTATGTGCAGGCCACTAATATCAAGTAAACAGGACGGCGGCAATGTCCAAGCCATATTACAGAGAATGGAGCAATATGAAATATCACAAGGGGAAATCCTTCCTAGCACCACCTAGAATCTTTAAAGCCGATCGCGCGCTCTATTTCCCAAACTTGACTGGTCGGACCTTAGAGCCAGACTCAACTCTATATGAAAACACCACACCCATACTGCAGGGCAAGGTGTCGGTGGTGTCCGTATTCAGTGGTGCATGGGCAGAGAATCAGGCGGCTACTTTTGCGTCCGAGAAGAGCAATCCGGGCTTACATGCGGTAGTGAGAAAAAATAAAGGATTGGCACAAATGGTACATATCAACGTTGAGGAGAATTATCTGAGAGCTATGCTCATCAAGTTGTTTCGGCCGAGTTTAAGGAGAAAGCTACCGGAGTGGATGTGGAAGAGGTATTTTGTAGTCCAGAAGGGCTTTACGGATGAAATGAAAGAATCTATAGGGATATTAAATAGTAAGGTCGGTTACACATACATCCTAGATAGAGAATGTAAGATTAGATGGGTGGGAAGTGGCCCTGCCGAGGAATATGAGAAGGATGTTTTGGTCAAGAGTGTTTCCCGACTCTTGGAGGATGCTAAGGCAACATCGGAGCAGAAAAGACTTGAGCAGAGTGCACAGCAATATTGGGACGCTGCTGCTGCAAAGAAGGGAAGTAAAGAAGGTGCAGCAAAAGCAGACCGCCGAGCATGATATTCCTGAATATACCCATAAGTCATTATTAAACTGTACAAAAAAATGGTCATATCAAAGACCATTCCACTCCAAACGCCATGCTCATTCTCGCATTACCGTGAAATGCACCGTGCTATCCTATCTTTACATGAAATACAGAAACATCAAAAAGCAAAACGCTATGAAGGTTCCCATGATAATCCCATCTCTTCTCTTCTTCGCACTAATTCTCCCAATCAAATTATTCAGCCCCGGCACCTGGCTTGCTGCCCCAGTAATCCTCCGATTAATACTCGCCAGAGTTTCCCTCTGCAGTCCAAAACTCTCATTAACCGCGTACGCCTGGCTCAGCACACTATCTGTCATATTATGACTATTCTCAATACGGCTCCTCTCTCCTAACATATAATCCGCTTCTGCAGCTTCAGGATTATTACTATGATAAGCATCGATATCCGAACGCACATTCGAGAGCAGGTTTGCGCGATTACGAGCTTCGGAGATGGAGGAACGAATGCGGGAGAGTTCGCGACGGTGGTCAAGGAGGATTTCCCGGTGACGAGTAAGATTGTTTTGACGGGTTGCGGAGGCTGTGAGGGAAGAGTCGCTGTCGAGGAGACGGGAGAGTTGCGATATTAGGGTTTCTCTCTAGTACGCACATGTGTAAGTTTAGATTTCTTGAGTTTGGGGTAAGAAGAAAGTATATACCTTTTCTAGGATTTCCTGTAGCTTCATTTCGGTGGATCGTTCATCTTCTGAGGGTTTGGGAGGAATGTTGGAAACGGCTGCGAATTGTGAGTAGGTATGGAAGAGTGTTTCCGTCTGCGCGGATTTGTTAGTTTCGAGGAATATAGCTTTTGGAGGTATGTGTGATTTACCTGTGTTTCTAATGATCTAGCTTGTTGGCGAAGCTGTGCCCACCCTGTCCCAGTAGACGTTGACATCGTCCCTAAGTTATGATATTGATTGGAATTTATGTTTGAGTTGCAATGATTTATCGCATTTGCTACAGGCGCATCATTTGTGATACTGGGATTACGTCGCTGGAGCCGGAAAATTACACGGTCCGCTCCTTCTTTGTCTCAACATAAATAAGGTTAAACCAATCATTTTGCTTGTTCATTGGAAAGTACTTTCTCACATCAGTTCACTAAATCATATCTATGAAGCTGTTTCTAGATACTTGCCAAGTTCAAAAGTTCGCAGGGAGCCTGTTTCTTAACTTTGTAGGAGTGCTTGGGCTGAAGGAAGAATTTTATATCTCTGCAGACGAAAAAGCCCTGCAAAGTATTTGTCCATGTTTTATAGTTGAAGCCGCGGGGAAAGTCATGAATGATGGAAGTCTTCAAATAGCATTTATCAATTTTTTATATTGCTCAATTGCATTTACGTATGAGTTTCGAATTTGCAAACCCTGACACTATTCTCTTCATAGAAACAGAAACGCCAGTCCCAAACATAACCACGCAGAACCGTGCCGTCAATCTTTGAGATATCTCGCAAAGTAAAATGCTTTCATATGCAACCATGCACATCATAAACCATTCTATCAAACCGCTTTCCTAAACGCCTATATTCTTGCAATGACCTGCGCAGATCTGATCAACCAGAAGCTTGAAGGAGCCTCTCTCCAGCCTTGAGATTTGCACAAGCATAAGCTTTAGACTCAGGTGGGAATGTGCCATTAGCAGCCCAGAGGTCAATCAATGGTTGCATAGGCTCCAATTCATGAGGCTTCAACATATCAATCTCGGTTGCGGTTAAAACGAAGTGACTGAAGCAACTATTCATGTGCTTGTCGAGATTCAGATGGTAAAAGGGCTCGATAAAGTGTCCCCAATACAGATGAGCATAGACTCGGAACATTTGCCTGAAGATTGTTTGGCATACATCAACAAATTCTTGTGGAAATCCGCTACTCTTGCCGATCCAATCACCAGCTCCGGCTAGTTGGGATAGAGACGTTGTGAGTGTGGTTGGGCCGGCAGGAATGGGTGTGTTTGAGCCAGGGGTGTTGACTCCGCCAGAAGCATAAGTTGAGCCAGCGATCTCGGGACCGTTACTGTTGTGACAGTAGGAAATGCCGGCGGGATCAGTGGGGAAGATGGCGGTATTATCGATCTTGCCAGAAATCCAGCGCTGCATGAGGGAGATGTACTCATGGGCTGGTACCTCAACGGGCTCTCTACGGGAGTTTAACCAAGTAAAGGAGTGATTGCTAGCATAGCTTGTCAGATATTTTCTCGATGAAGTCTCGAAAAATGTTTACTTACGCGCCAGCAGACATGCGAGGGCAAGTCTGGGGGTTGCAAATGGTGTTACCATCTTCTTCCTTTTCGTGAATTACCCGGACAAAGTTCCACAAGATACGATAATGTTCAACCACTACAAATTTTAGCACAAGACTGTTAAAATGTTTGCTTTGGCTTACCTTGATGAGCAATCCACTCCCCAGGCTCAACTGTCTTTGGGCGGGCAGACAATGTCATAAAATTGCCCTTAACAATGTGCTTTGCATAAGCATTGTTAAGCCAGAGCGGCTTGGGACGAGGGAGGTTGTAAGCGGCGAGAGGATCACTGCCTGCAGGGGGAAGGTGCTGGTCATCCATAGACATGGTTTGTGAGAGCGAAGGCGAGTTAGGTAGTGGCGAGATGCGGGGTGCCATGCTCGCGGGTGACGAAGAATTGACGGGGGAATTGCCTGTAGGAGAGGTTGGCGAAACTCCGTTAAGTCCACCCGGACTCTTCGCGCCAGAATTCTTACCACTGCCGCGAAAGCGACCACTTCTATAAAAACAAGACAGTCAGCAGGTTTCATCGTCAAGTTGACTAGAAACAAAAGGTGTAAAAAGCCTCGCATCAGAGCAGCCAAAAACACGGTCTTGGGGTTTGTAACGCCGAACAGCAGACATTGACAGTCAATAATAAGTGTAAAAAGCAAATATACCTTGGGGAGGCGAAGTACAGAGCTAGATCCCAATATGGAGTTTTTTTTGGCGGGCAACTCCAGACCACCTCGCTGATAAAGAATCACCTTGGCGGCCGAAAAGGTTTGGCGAAAAAACGATAAGATTGCTCCCAATGCTTCTCTGATTTGATCGTATAGCTTCAAGCAACTTTGCTTGCCGATACGTCGGTTGAGCCGAGATAGAGATATCGGGCGGTGACAATGAGCCGACTTCTCATATCACTACGCCTCGAAAAATTTCCTCCATAATCGAACACTTTTCCCCGCCCAGGCTTTACCACCCAGATAATTTAAAGTGGTGAATTATCAAGTAATACCACAGAGGCTTCAAATATCAAAGGGCACCAAACAACACATAAGAAAATCCGACCACGTACATTCCTGAAAACAAGTTTGACATATTGCTGAAGCTTTCTAAATCAGGCAATTTCTTGAATCTCAAATTATCCGAAAAGGACCTAGTAGGTCAGATTCCTGATGATTAAAAGAAAAGATGGTTGAGTTGAAGTGGTCGAAAGATGGTGGTTTGTATTTGATATCAAGTAGGAATAGGAGAAAAGCTTAGGGAAGTCTTGTAACTCCATTAGCGTCGGGTTCTTCCTTACTGTTCTTCCGTCCAAGTCTACCTATCTAAAACTTCATCAATCATTGGCTAACAACCCGAGAAGGCGGTGTGTTTTGTGTCCTCCACTTTTTGATCAGATCTTTGGTATTGTCTATGTCCTCAGCAATTCTTTGAATCCTATGCTACAGCTCGAAAGAAGTACGTACTGTGTTGGAGACAAATTACGAAGTTCATCGGAGATTACATGGTCATCGTACTTTGTTTGAAACAGCTCGATCTGATTTCCTTACGACATTGCAATAAGTCACATTCAAGGGTATCTACCAAAGTTCAACTTGCATCTACATACTATAGCTGGAGCTTTACGCGAAACTTAGGGATCAAGACTGGGGCTCGCGATCTACCTTCTACCCTTGTTTTATTTCATAACCCATAAACACATACGCCGCGCAACATGGCGTCCAATTCAGAAGACGAAGTTATGAACAATATCTCCGATGTTGAGGAGGATGATGATCTATTTGGAGATGTTCCCGACGAGGAACCAGAGACTGCACCACCTCGATTGTTGAGCGACGCGGAATTGGATTCCGGAGACGATGAGGGACGCGATGATAGAGCGCCAAATAAGGAAGATGATGAAGAATTACCAGCTGAAGACACTCGAAATGCGCGCATTCTCGAGGCCGATATCTTCAGGCATCCAGTCCCTAGGCCTTCAGATGGAGAAGTAAATGCGCCTTGTGCATCTCTTGTGCGCAGAGCTAACACTTTCGCAGTTTCATACGTTCCGCCTACCCAAATTCTTTGGTATTGAACCCCGAGAATATAATCCTGAAACTTTCGAAATTCCCATCTCCGATCATCATGTCACTACTCAATCAGCAAATTTCTCCGCGAGGAGTGTAGCTGAATCAACGATTCGCTATCGCAAGACAGATTCTGGTAAACTCGAAAGCAATACAAATATCTACACATGGAGCGATGGAAGTACTACTTTAGCAATTGGTGATCAGCACTATGAGTTACAAAGCAAACCTCTTGCGCCAGCCAAGGATAACAAGTATAACGAAGTATTAGACTCGCATTATTATATGGCTTCACCTTCAGTCACATCACAGATTCTCGTCGTCGTCGGACACATGACCAATGAGTATACAGTCAGACCAAACAAAGATATTGAAGATGATGCTCTAAATAGGTTGAAGAAAAATTTTGCTGCAGCTACTGGTCTAGAAGGAGGCGAAAAGAAACGCCTGAATATGATCGTCAAAAACGAAGATCCGGAACTCCAAAAGAAGCGAGCAGAGACAGCAGAAAAGGAACGTATGCGTGCCCAACGTCGTCGGGAAGCTCAACTTGAAAGAGCCAGTCAATCAACTGGACGCCGTCCAGGTATTGGTGCAGGTCTCACCCTTGATGATTTGGATGGTCGTTCTGGACGCCGTGGACCACGCAAACCTGCTGGAGCCAAGCGTCCTCGTCGCAGACCAGAGTATGATTCGGACGATGACCTTCCTCGTGGAAGAAACCGTGAGGATGAGTATGATAAAGAGGATGACTTTTTGGCATCTAGTGATGAGGAACTTGAGGAAGGTGGAGGGGACGATGATGACGAAGAAATACTTGATGAAAGTGACGAGGCCCCTAGACACAAGAAGCAAAAGACGTCGAAACCTGCCGAAGAGAGCGATGCCGACGCCGATGCCGAAGCTGATCTGGACGATGATGAAGTTGTTCAAGCTCCACATGCGGAAGTTGGTGGAAATAGGAGAAAACGTAACATCATTGAGGATGATGATGATGAATGATCTCGAATTGAAATGTCTCATAGGGATCATAGATATTGCATGCACATACCAGGCATTTCAAAAAGCATTTCTTGTGTTCACTTAACATACCCGGCGTTTTATGGCAGATTGTACGACAGTTGAGCTTCTACTGCACAAATAAGTGGCATTGGCATACATGCATACCCTCAATCGATTTTCAAATTACCAAATTATGTGTAAAAACCCATTGTGTTTTGAAGGACTAATTAGATGAGACATATTAACTTAAATTTCTTCATATAAATGAAGCCTGTGATATGTAATCTTACCAGTGTGCGTACCTACAGTATCTAGGTATGCATATGCATGTGCATGTGCTGCATAAAGAAAAATGGCCAAAGCTTCATCCCGGACAATCTGGGGAAAGTATCGTCACATGCTAATCCTCATTCTTAGAACTCTCCTTTCGTAAATAAATAAACTATCCAACCTTACGTTCATCAAAGACTTTCAATCAATCATGTAGTCCAGATCTAAAGATTTCTAATACTCTTAAAATGGCTGGTATAATATCAGGAATATGGGGCATGCTCTTGGAGGTTTTGTACTTCTGGCAAAGAGTAAGGAATGCGATAGCTTGTCTGTAAGCATTGTAAACGGGATTAAGCTAACTGTATAAATAGAGGTTCATACAATGGATGACTCGGAAGAAGCCAGTACGGCTTTGGTCGGATCTTTTACGAGATGCCCAGACCTACGAGGAATGGGAAGAAGCTGCTTTTCAATTAGATGTTTTGTTAGGAAATGATTTATGGTCTGTTCACCCCATACCTGCTGTACATGCGGTGAACAACAGCTAATTGAACAACCACCGGCAGGCGCCAGAACCCTACATCGAAGCACTATGATTATCGACTGATACACGAGCGTCTGCAATCAATCATAATAGCCCGCGAAGAAGGAGACATTCTACAACTGGTTAATCTGCTAAGGTCTGGTCTCGTACGTAATCTTGGAAATATATGCGCTCCCCGACTTTTCAATCGCGCATTTGCGGGTACGAAACTCTTGATCGAAGATTACATTACACAGGTTGCACAAGCTGTTGCGGATGTAACTCAATTGCCTACGACACCTGGCGCTGATGGGAATGATGGAAGTGTGAAAGGGTTTAGCAGTCAGGCGAAGTTGGACCTGTTGCATGACACTCGGCAGGCTTTTGGGAGAAGCACATTGGTACTACAGGGAGGGGCAATTTTCGGACTATGTCATTTGGGAGTTGTGAAAGCGTTATTTAATAGGGGGTTATTGCCCCGAATTGTGACGGGCACAGCGACCGGAGCGCTCATCGCCGCTTTGGTGGGCATCCATACGGAAGATGAGTTGCCAAAGTTTTTGAATGGGGAGAGTATTGATTTGTCGGCTTTTGCGGGGAAGGAAAGGGGGCTTCAGGGTTCGAGTGGATGGTGGGATACTTTGACGAGGAGAGTTAGAAGGTTTTATAGGGAAGGGTATTTTTTGGATGTGAAGGTACTCGAGGAATGTGTGCGGGCAAATGTGGGTGATTTGACGTTTGAAGAAGCTTATAATAAGACTAAGAGAGTTTTGAATATCACGGTAGCCACAAGTGGAAAGGGAGGAGTACCAAATCTACTTAACTATCTCACAGCACCCAATGTTGTACGTACACTCTTTCACTGTCAAATACCCTACTAACCAAAGCAGTTGATATGGTCTGCCGCCCTTGCATCTAACGCCTCAACTCCTTCTCTTTACGGATCCTCCGTTACCCTAAAATGCAAGGATCCCTCAACAGGTACAATAATTCCCTGGTCCGCTGCTGCAGACGCTACCTTTCGCCCCTGGACCCACGCATCCTATACTGATCGGGACTCACCACTCTCCCGCATTGCCGAACTCTTCAACGTAAACCACTTTATAGTCTCTCAAGCGCGTCCCTACCTCGTCCCCTTTCTTCAATCCGATATGCATGGTCCTTCTCGCCTCTACACTCGCGGTGGACGCACCTCTTTAACAGGCGGTTTATTACATCTCATAACTATGGAAATTCGGCATCGACTAGAACAACTCGATTCCTTGCAACTTCTCCCTTTGTCGATTCGCAGATTTCTGGTAGATGAACATATCCCTGCCGCATCTGTAACACTAGTCCCAGTTCTATCCGCAGGTGATTTTATTCGTCTTCTCGAGACACCTACCAAGGAAAGTCTAGATTATTGGATCTTGAGGGGGGAGAAAAGTGTTTGGCCGGCTGTGGGAGCACTGAAGGTCAGGTGTGCCGTGGAAACGGAATTGGATAGAGGATATCAGATTGTAAGAAGAAGAAAAGCAGGTGGTTTAAGGAGAAGAGGGAGTGTAGCCAATGATGGCCATGGTGGAAAGAGAGAGAGGAGAGCAAGTAGTGTGGGTCGAAATGGTAGGAGCTCCTTCGTTCATGATAAATCTTGGTAATGAGGGCTGCACTAAATCACCCGCTGTACATACATATATGAATTTCGCAATAGTTGGATGGAAGCTACAAACGGTTATTGGTGTTGGTGTCGGTATTGGTACATGGCGCAGGCAACAACAGGCAAGAGAAAAATAGTTTGGTTAGGTGCAAATTATTTATTACTGTTGATATATCATTCACATTCACATTTACATCAACATTCATGCCATAATAATACTAACATCTACTTACTCTCCAAACCTCTCGTCTCCAACTCCTAAAATATCGCGCATTTGAATTACTCCCCAACAAGTAACCACCTAGTATGTAACTCTGTAACTCAACACTCCCTTCAGCATTTTATAACCACCTCCTCTATTACTCGCCCTAAACCCTGCCTCCCCGACCATGAGCCTTCCTTTCTCAAATTCTCAATATTTCCATCCATAAGCATTAATTAGCAATTAGCAAAGAATGATCACTTGTATGTCTAAGCGTAGCCGTGCAAATTAATATTACAATAATTTTTATTTCGGTTATGAATTTTGGATTTATTTCATTCATTTCTATAGAGAGTTTTTGGATGGTTTATTTTATGCGGAGATTGGAAATTATTAGTATGGGTAGGTTGGTTGGTAGGTAGGTAGGTATATTATAGTTGATGTTTTGATGGGTAGTAAGGTTGAGGCTCAGGGAGGGGGATAATGGTATGTATCTAGGGAGGAAAGGTTGAGAAAGGATGCGTGGATAGAGGAGAGTGGTAATGTGAGGGGTGTTGGGGTGTTGGTGTTAAGGGTATTTCTTTGATAGAATAATTAAAGGGGAGGACAAGTACGATGGGAAAAAGTGGAAAGAATAAACACAAAATTTGGTATCATAATATTTATATAGAAGTATTCACGAATATCCCACGCGTCTGCGCAGTCTGGATGACCTCAACCGCTTAATCCTCATCATCTGAATCAGCAAACATATCTACTGCTCTTGGCCTTGCTCTCCTCTGCGGCGCAGATTCTTCTGCTTTTAACGTCGGTGCGGCTGCAGTTTCCATGGCGGGAGGAGGTTCATAAGAATCTTCCTCATCTTCTTGTACTTGCATGGGCTCTCCATCCAAATCATCATCATCGCTATCCGCCATTGGTTCTCCATCTACATCTTCATCTTCCATGGGCACACCATCGACATCCTCATCATCTTCTACCATCGGTTCACCATCCAAATCTTCATCCTCATCATTAAGTTCCTCTTGGCTTTTCTCCTTCGGCGCCACCTCCACAGCCTTCCATTTACTCTTTTCTTTATTTTTCTCCTCTTGAGCTTTTTGCTCTTGCTCCTTCAGTTCCTCAGCCGATAAAGGTGGTTCTCTGAATACCCTTCCAAATTCATCTTGGCTTTCTTGGGGGAAAACACACCAACCCTCCCACAAACCCAGTACATTGCCCACACTTCTCTTCCACTTCTCAGCTCGTAATCTGCCCCATTTCATCTTCCGTTCCATCCTACCCAGCCCCTCAAAAGTCTTTTTCTTCCGCAATTCCTGTTCGAATAACTGTCGATAGCGCCATGCATGTCTAACGCCACTCGTAGAACTACTTGACAGAATATCAGATACAATATAAAGACCTATTAGCGATGCAGAACTAGTATCTTCTTCCTCGGCATTATCTTCGTTATCATCACCGCTATTATCTCTCTCCTTTTCTTTTTTGCGATCCGGGTTTGCAGATGTGTAAGCGAAGGGTCTTTCGACGTTAGACACGATTGCCGAGACAACTTCGTCGGCTCCTCGTCCTGCATGTGAGATTGCAAATGCGGTGACTCTTGCTACATCTCCTTTTCTTAGTTTGCCTGTGCTAGTAGGCAAGCGGGCTAGGAGATGTGTGAGTTTAGCCTTTTCCAGGGGGTTTAAATATGCTTTTCCGTCTTCATTCAATGTGATAGGGTCAATCGGAGGACGTCTAGCACCTTCGTCGCCGGAGTCGTCTTCATCAGAGGAGTTGTATTCAGATTCCGAAACAAACTCTTCGAGACGAGTAGTATATTCATATGCTAAAGGTTGATCTGGTTGTTTCCATGCCGAAGAGCCTTCGAACAATGGAAGATACTTTCCTTGCCCTCTTTTAGATTGTGAGCCTGTCAATACTTCCCACAATCGCCATCGATACCAAACACCACCTGTACTCCTCGAATCCCATAACCATGCCCATTTCTCTTCTCGCTGAACGGAAGCGCGTGACATTAGGAGTGCTTCAAACTCTGGTCCATGTGTGAGAAGCGATTCGATTGTTTTGTGAATGAGTTTCAATTCTTTGATGTCCTGTGGTGGCTGAACAGGAACAAAAAGGGTGGAACGGCTTAGTTGAGGTACATTGTTATAAGAGGTAGGAGGCGCAAATCCCCCTCTGTGAGACGGCGGACCTCCGCGAGCTGCCGGTGAGTTGACTGGTTTCGCGCCGAAAGGTTGCGAGGCCGTTGCACTACCTATACTTGTAAGTTGTGTAGAACTCGAAATAGCTGCCGATGATAAATGCCTATGCAAATTCAAATAATATCCAAAGCCTAAGTACTTATTTTGTAAAGAATTAACAGTCGTGTCAATGTCGTTCGCGGGGGTATCTTTGGCCAATGTGACGATCGCTGACATGGATTTCCTTTCCGTAAATGAAGTCGGTCCAGAAGGTGGTATAATTCTGACGGCGTCGACAGTCAAGTTGGTAGGGAGCAAAGCTTTGATGACAGCGGGCGAAGTTCCTGGAGGTAAAGAGGCCAATCGTAAGGTGGGTTTGGCGACAGCTCTCTCTTCATCTCTGCTGGTTCCCACATTATCCTCGTCATGATCGAACGTCTTGAGAGTTTTGGCTGCTGGTCCATCATGACTATAATCCTCAAACGCAAGTGAACCTCTGTCGTCTCTGCGTGAGTTTTGTGCGAAACCTTCAAATGTTCTTTTCTTTGGCAAAGTATTGCCGCTCATGTTTCCCGGTAAGGGCCCTAAACTCCCCGGTCCGCTGCCCATCCCTAATCCTCCTCGTGGCGCAAATCCTCCTCTACTTTCGCCAAAAGCTCCTCTTCCCATTCCACTACCCAAGCCTCCTCTTCCAAAATATCTATTTCCTCCCATGCCACCTATGCCACCCATTCCACCAACCCCATCTGCAGGCTCATCATCTTCATCATCAAAACTCTTTACAAAATCCTCATATACAGCTTTCGTTTCTGCCTCCTCCCTCAATCTCTTAGCTTCCGCATCTGCTTTCTGCCTCTCAAATAATGATTTCTTGGTAGGAGCTTGTAGCTTATTCGAAACGTCCGGAAACTCAATGATCTTCTTGGAACTCATTTTGCGACACCACTTTCCAATTCCATATGCGACTATGTTGACGAATCCTCAAAAGGGGAGTTATGGGGAATTTGCCAAATAATGTTATTGTAAAGGCGCGAGAAGTTGTTGCGACGAGGCTGCGATTTCGTTTAATCGGATAAAGCTTGATATGCGCCTTTCGCTCAGGCTTACTAAAGGTCAGCTTTGTCTTAATTGCCGATAATTATTGGTCTGAGCTGCTTCATCACTTTGCATCACAATAATTCTGAGCAACCAAACACGAACCTTCTGCAAAAAAACGAAATTACACTAATTTTCAGGTAGACTCATTCTTTCGCCTCTGAATATGAATTGTTCTTGCAGAACCGAAGTACGGATCTCATTCACGTATTCAAACATTAGACGGGTGTTGGTTGCGCTATTTTCCAGTTCCTCTTTGTCATATTTCTTATGATTTGGTATAGTTGCCAAATCCCTTCAAGGTTCCGGTATCAATTATCATGCCCCCACTATAAATGATTGACTATGGAAGCAATTGTAGACATTTCCGTTTCCCTTCCCTTCTCGTCGTCTACTTATCAACTTTTTCATATATTTTGATATGCTCCGCAGAGCTTGAGTAACTCGTTTCTTATCATCCTGCTCTCATCCCACATCCTTCAAGTATACTCTCTATAAAGCTCCTCCTGCCCCACTCTTGATAATGGCTGCTTATACCCCTCCTTCCTCGATTCTCATAATCGGCACTGGTGTGTTTTCTCTCAGCACCGCCCTCACTCTCTTAAAACGACCCGCCTACAAAAACACAACCATAACCCTCCTCGACCGATCCCCCTTTCCTGCCCCGGATGCCTCCTCCGTGGACTCTTCGCGCATCATTCGCGCCGACTACTCCGATCCCCTCTATGCCGAACTTGCAGATTCAGCTCAGAAACAATGGCGTCAAACTGGCAATGGTGAACTTGGCGGGCAGGGCCGATACTCCGAAAGCGGTTTATGTTTAACCTGTGACACCTCATATGAGAATAGCGGACAAAGATATGTACGAGCAAGTTTTTCAAATGTTCAAAAATTGATGAAACAAGCGGGAGATACAGAGGGAGTTTTAGAATTGCCCTCCGCAGAAACTATACAGGAACTTTTTAAAGCAGGACCAGGAAGCGGAGAATGGGGATACATAAACCGGCGATCGGGATGGGCTGATGCGGAAGCTTCCTTGGTCTGGCTAAGAAAAGAGGTTGAAAAGATGGCTGATGGCCGCGTCAAATTCATCGTCTCGGAAGTCACATCCCTCATCTTCTCCCCTGATCAAAGCACTATTCTCGGAGCCAACACCGCATCTGGCACCCAATACTTCGCCGACCTTACAATTCTCGCAGCCGGAGCCTGGAGTGCCAAATTTCTTGATCTGCGTTCTCAAGTGCACTCTAGTGGACAATGCTTGCTTTACATCGACATCACGGACGAAGAACAAGAAAAATACAAAAACATTCCCGTCCTCCTTAACATGAGCTCCGGCTTCTTCATCCTCCCTCCACGAAACAATATTTTAAAAATCGCACGTCACGCCCACGGATACTCAAACCCAACCTCTATCCCCCATCCCCACCCCTCCTCCTCTGGTGAAAATATCAGCGTTTCCCTCCCTCTCACAAGCTACGACAGCCCCACCAGCAGCGTCCCCGTTTCTTTCCAAACCTCAGCCGCAACTGCCTTACACACCTTACTCCCCGATCTCCCACCCCGCCCTTTCTCACACACGCGAATCTGCTGGTACACCGACACACCCTCGGGCGAATTCCTCATCACCTACTGCGAAAAACCACAATCTAGCGGCGGCCTCGGTCTCAAAGGTATATTTTTAGCAACGGGCGGCAGCGGCCATGGATTTAAATTTCTTCCTGTGCTGGGAGAGAAAATTGTGGATGTGATGGAGGGGAAAGATGAGGTTTGGAAGGGGAAGTGGGCGTGGAAGGCTACGAGGGACGATTGGGATGGTATGACGGATGATGGGAGTCGGGCGGGGCCTAGAGGGGAGAAACTTTAGGGACGGTAGGTTCAGAGGTTTGTATGTGCAATTCTTTGGATACATGTTGTCTTCGTTGAACAATTGTTGGAGTTGAGATGCTATACGGCGTGTATCACTTTTAGCATAGAGTGGGTTAGACGCGGAATGGTCAGAGATGGAAAAGAATTACATGAAGACTGCGTATTTGTAGATACTAAAAAGAACGTCACAAATGTGGCGGTTTATCTTTGATGAATAAAATCACTTATGTCACAAGCACCAACGTAGAAACAACACGATGGCTTCCAAACAAAAGAGAACCCTCCCTCCCTTGGCTTCATTTAGATCACATCACTTAAAAAGTTTCACATAGACATTGAACGATATACATAAGACTAATAATGTCATTTATTATTTTTTTGTAAAATGTACCAACTAAGGCCATTTTGAATACTTGCTCTATCGGAAAGGGAAGAAGCAATTAATGACGGCATCGTAGGACCTGCGCACCAATGCCATCCGTCGAAGGTGATAGGATGTTTCGCAGTCTATGAGGACTAGTAACGCGTAAACATGCTGAAAAGCACAAATGTATGAGTCCCTTCTCTGACTCTTTTCCCCCCCCCCTTTGATACGCCTACCATGCATGTGAATATTCGTAAGATCGTAAAATAATGTTGTACAATGTATGAGAATGGTGGTACACATGAAGTGAATCAGACCTTTTTGAAATCTTGAGTCGATGTTAGCGGTTGTTATACCATGTGTGAAATGTATATAATTACCTTGAAGCACAGGGTAGATCATCTCGAAAGCTTGATAAATTTCCTCACGGACTTTAGCTCCAGTCAAGACGATCTTACCACTGACGAAGATCAAAAGAACAATCTTAGGCTTCATCATTCTGTAAATGAGGCCAGGGAACAATTCAGGCTCGTAAGAGCTGAAATTCATATGGCGCGAAGCAAGTCCTTCCAAGCGAATGGGGAACTTGATATCGCAAGAACCGACAATGTTCTGAATCTTGAAATCGGTAAACTTTGCGTTAAACCCAAGCTTCTGAATGATACGAGCATATTTGCGGGACGCCAACTTCGAATCGTCTTCGGACTTTGCACCAGTAACAACCATCTTTCCCGATGCAAAGATCAGAGCCGTAGTCTTGGGATCGCGAATACGCATGATAACCGCAGCGAAACGCTGGGTAGGTTAGCAAAACGAAAGTTACATAGCAAGCCTAGAATCAGTAGTCACCTTTGGATTGTACTCCGCGTTTCTTGCATGTAGTGCGATGGTCTTCAAATCAAGACGGCAGTCTAAGTTGACTGTGGCAACGATGTTTCTTTACATGCAAGATAAGCCACATGGAAAACACAGAGGCACAAGGGTTATACATACTGTAACGTGGGAACGATTCCACTGACACCTTGAGTGGCAGCTGGAGTGGTGGCGGGAGTAGCAGGTGGTGAGGCGGTAGTGGGAGCGGCAGGCATTGGCTGCTGCTTGCCAGCCACAGCCTCGTTAGTGGAGGGTGGGGTGACATCGACAGCGCCGCCAGGAAAGGAAAGTGAGTTTGCAGCGACAAACTGTTTAGCCTCAACGGCACTGGATGGATGTGTCTGAATGGAGTCCATGGTGACGGTGATGTTATTTATTAGGAGAATTGGGTTTGGATCGAGAGCAGATCTATTTGTATGTAGATGTTAGATCGCAATCGTACAGCGATAAGAGTGGATGTTCTATTCAAGGATCGGAAGGACCGAGAGAGAATAGGATACGACAGACGTTCGAGACAGCGTTCTTTAATTTAAAAGCGTAACTCGAAAGTAACCGTCGATGAGGTAGAGAGTAAAAGGGATTGGGGATGGGAAGATGTGGCTATAAGAGTTTGTTTATAACCGCCGAGGTAAATAAAAGCCGTACCGTTTGTGGGAGATAAACAAGTCAATGTCTCCCCTACAGTTTCTGCTCGACGACGATGATGTCTTTGACTGACTTGAAGATCTTGATGTTGATCGAAGTCGAAGCCGTAACAATCACTCGCTGATATATTATTATCAGGATGTGAGGAAGCTCTTGTTTAGAAAAGGCTCTTGTTGAACTTCTTGTGGCAAGGCTGTTATGCGACAAGACCAACGGGAAGATATGTCGCGACGTGAATCACGACGATAAATCGAAGTCGCCAAGGACGAGATTCTTTATTAAAGGAATGTAAGATACCTCGCACAATCAAGCGCAATGTATTTTCGTGGGTTGGAGGAGGGGTATGGTTAGAATATGGAGTGTATTCTAGAGTTGAAGTGGGTTGGATGGATTGTGGTTGTGGTTGAAATCGTAAAATAAAATAAAATAGATTACGTACAACCAAAATCTAAAGGCGGCCAGAGGGGTTCAGGATTTTCACTTTGAAAGCGCGGTGGTTCTTATATATAAAACGTACTACTGTGGTGTCTATGGAAAACCGTACGTGACCCATAATTAAAATCCTTTATTTTGAGTCCGGCGCGAGAAAGTGCGACGTTATCGACCAATTAGAATTCGGCTTACAACGATCTACCCTACTTGAAATCTCTTGAAACCAACTCGCTCCCAAAATCTTTTACCTGGTAAATAATAGTAATAAAAAAGGAGTCAAAATCAATAATGCTGCAGTGACGCGTCCTTCCTTCAACAGAACTGCAAAGTTCTTCTTTCCACACATATCCGGTATTCTCATCGTGTTTTTCGTTTCTCTCGTGCCCTCATCGTTCCATCACTCATAAGTCCCAAGAGGTCCTTTTGTTGATTTTATCGCATCGTATATCTCTTTTCGAACTTGTCGAAGCAACTGTAGCTGGCTGGCACCGTTATCTCATGATGAGCACAAACTAATGAGGAGGCGAAAGAAGGAGAAAAGAATAGAAAGAAGAAAGGTGAGATTTGATGACAAGTACAAGAAGTAACTAACCACTACGGAAGCCGAATGTACTAAAACCTAACCTTGGAAGAGGCAACAAATCGGTTAACCGCCACCCATCAACCAATGAGAAAATTTTATTCCTCATTCCATCATTTTGGTAGCGCTACGACTGATTTGCAAAATAGTGAATTCACCCTTGGCACTTAGCATCTTTGGGGCCTTGGGCTCTCCTTGACTCTTTGACTCTTTTGACTCTCTGACCTTTATCAATAAATTGGAACTCCCCCCATCCGATTATCGCTCCATAGTTCCCAAATAAAGAAAGATGATCGTAATCTGGATCTGGCCTTTTTGTTCCCTCTCTTTATCTTGAGATCGTTATTTCCATTTTGATTTTCATTTTCATTTTCATTTTCATTATCCCATTATTCTCTCTAGCCCATCTAGCCTTCTTGGTATTGTCTTGTTACTTCAAATTGACTTTTGGTTATTTCTGTCCTATAATTACTGTAGTAGGTGTTTACTGAGCCCCACGACGACATCATTTATTATATGTATAAGAATGTGTATCATTGATTCTTCGTAGATGTATTCATTGTATTGAGAAGGCTGAGATATTAATTATCCCTTAATCGATACATAATTCATATAATTTGAAATATGTTTAGTATGAGTCATAGTTAAATGCTATGTTGTACTGCAGCAATAAAGGAGGCGCATGCTTTTTCGATGAAAGCGACATATCAAAACCCAGCCTCGTTTGTACGCCATACTATTCCCAAAATATTCCAAATATCCTACAAGAGCGCCACAATCACATTCACATTTCCATCCCTTTGTTTGGAATGAAGGGTTGAAAGTACGTATCCTCCGTATATCAAAAACTCTACTGTAACACAAACATGATTGCTTCCGTTCCCGAGGTTGCTTATGATACCTACCTACCTACTGAAACTATACGGATACCTCGGATTGAATACGACACAATACGATACGATATCACAACCAAAACCCAACCGAGGAAATAAATTATGTGTCGGAACGGAATACTCTAATTTCCATCCTGTGCTCAGAATATGATGACCACAATTATCAATAATAAACCAAGCGAGGTTTAATTTTAAATCTTTCAACCCAGCTCAAACCTGCACAGTGCAAACTCAAGCTTTTCTCTAAATTCTCACCCACACTTCCCCCATCTTACGCCAAGAAAAAAGCATCAAACGATGACGGGCTTTTGTTTTTTTTTTGTTTTCTTTATCAACATCAATCAATTCTTCATTAATATTTCATGCACGCACGATACATAGATAGAAAAGCTCCCGAGATGATGGATTTTTATACTCCGTAATTAATGATTTAAAGTTGTCCCCCACGATTTCAATATATTTAGGTTTTTTTTATGTTTTAAATTTTTGATCTGACAGCTATTTTGTTTTCTTGTTGGGAAGTTTGGGTGACTGATTGGATTGGATTGGGATTGATTATTGGATTGATTGGACTGATTGGATTGGATTGATCACATGTTTATTTTTTGACACGTTTGGTTCTTGTGATGATTGGATGAGTTTTGAACTTTTGAACTTTTGAAATCCTGTACAGAGTAATAAGGAGAGGTGTCAACAATATTGGGAATCATGTCGAAAGGTGATGAGTATTGTATTATCATCCACTCATAATGCCAGCTGTACTTTATATGTAAGAAGCATGTTCATGGGCAATGAAGAGCGATATTGAAGAACATCGCTCGAACAAGTTAAGTTATATGTAATATTGCCATACTGCTGCTGCAAGACGTGTCTCCCTCCATTTTGTTATCAACTAAGAATCAATACTATCTATTGAACAATTAATCAATCAATTAATCAATCATGAAGTTACATTACCTACCTACCTACCTACAAAAGGTTGCAGAATAAAGGGTCTTTCATGAATCAGTTACAGCTTACCATCACTGTAACACTTCTCCATTTATTAATTTCATTTCAATCCATTTCATCTCACTACATGCATATCCTATCCTCCTCCCTCCAACCACCATCTGCAAGATTCCGAGCTTTCACATCCACAAAATGTCATTCATGATGCATCCCATTCATCCCATTTATTCATTCATTCATTTTCATTCCATACACCTCCATCGAACAATTATCGAAGAAATCCAGCTAAAGAATCCAATCAAAGCAGATGGAAAATTGAAAAATGACCGAGTAGCAAAATATCCTTGGATATGTATGTAGGTAGGTAGGTTAGTTGACGTGTCACTGCCTGCACTTTTTTCCCTCTTACCGAGTAAGCTGCGCATTACTACATACAGTAGAAACTATGGATTGTAGATTATGGAGTTCGAGTGCATATGTATCTAAGGAATTATAATGCATGGTGAGCTGAAGGAAGGAGGAAGAAAAGTGAAGATAAAAAAAATATCTACCCAGATAGGTAGGTATATATACTCCGTAGAGAATCTGGACTTGACTTTTTTATTAATTAATTGATTTATTTATTTATTTAGGTATATATATTATTATAGTCTAGTGTGTAATAATAAATATAATTTGATAGATGTGTTATGAGGTTTGCCGTCTAGATCACGTGGAAGTGCTCTAGGCTCTCGAGGTGGTTTATAACTAGGCGTCAAGCAGGGACTTAAAGTAATGACAATAATGCAATTCGTAACTAATGAGAGTTTATGGACCTTCGATTCGTATGGACCTACGATTTGTATCCTTGAATATGCAGGGTCCATCACGTGACTTGGATCAGACTATATGTCCAAGCTTGCTAAGGGTGGGGAGATCTCGTGAGGAAGTTGTCATACAATTTTGTATGTAAATTTCCTTGCTTTTCCATAGGGTCGAAGCTTATACGGACAGGTTGACTGTTACCTTCGTAACAAGATGTCTCGGGAATTTTTATAAGTTAAGATGAAGATATATATCTTTTTCGAGTATTTTTCTCGTTTCTTTTGTAATTGTAATGTTACGTCAGACTCCACAAGCCCATTACCACGTGATTCAATCACGTGATAGATCCCACATAATTTGCACGAAAAATAAAGGTCCAACATATTCTTAGGTCCAGGACCTTTCGGGGTCCTGAAGGTCCATAGCATGAAGGTCTATATAGTCAGGACGGATTTCCTTTGTGTAGAGCTTCGTGCTCAAGATCAATCATTTAGTATACTCTACTATTAGTTACGAATTGCATTATTGTCATTACTTTAAGTCCCTGCTTGACGCCTAGTTATAAACCACCTCGAGAGCCTAGAGCACTTCCACGTGATCTAGACGGCAAACCTCGTAACATGTAAGTTTTATAAAGTAGATGAAGTTTTATTTGTTTATGTTTTACCTTTTTGCAGTGAGGTTGATGGTGAGATGATATATCGTATCGCATCACAGAGCGGGCAGGTTAGGTAGGTAATCTTTAAGGCTGAGTGAGTTACTCGATTTGTGGTTTGCTGGTTATTTTATTTTATCTGATTTGTGGTTTGGGGATTTGGGGGTTGGTTTGCTTGGTGTTGAGATGACTTTGGATAATTGAATTGAATGATTGGATAGTTTCAATTGTGGAATTCGAAGAGCTGCAAATGTCGAAATGGTTATACTTATTTATACTTATGGATCACCAGATGTTGAGATCGGTTTAGAAGATTGAGATGGGTTTACTATATTAAAGTAGCCTTGGATATTGAGATGGTTACGGATATTGCAATAGCCTCAAGTGAAGTGATGAAAGAGCTGCAGATATATATTGATGGGGCCTTGGATATCTAGATGGTTATGGATATTGAAATGATTATGTGCGGATATTGATATTGGCATTGATTTTTTTCTTTTTATTCTTTTCTTTTATTAAAATGACTTAGCTATGGATAATATCCATAGCTTCAGACAGTGAGGTAGGACAGCCTTATATATTCAGGTACTCTCTCATATTGAGATTGTTATAGATAAATAGCCTGGCGAGCCTTCAATAATACAATGGCTTCAGGACATTGAAGTACTTAGTTTCCGTTGTTTTATTTCTAGGTTCGAAGGTTATCTATCTATCTATCTAGCATTACGAAAATATCATCATCCATCAGCTCTTCTCTTCGATCCTGGCGCTGTGCTATAACTCCCATCATCCATTCTTTTGTTCGCTCTTGTTTTTAAGACTCTTTTGGTCACTATCCGATTGTCATGCATGGGTAATTTATGTGTTAAGCGGGATAAATCTTCAGGTCAATGGTATATTATTGGGTTTCTTGAGACCAGAAAGAGCATCCGATTGAATTGATTGATTCTCTAGCTAAGCAGTTAAGCTGCGAGTATATATTCAAAAAATGAAGGAATAAGGTTAGATATTCAGCCTTCGGAATTAAAGTACTTTGAAATCAAAATATTGAAAGCAAACAAACAGTATACCAAAAAGGAAAGAATGAATTAAAAGTTGAGTTTTGTTTGCTCCTTATATGCATCATATAATATATATGCATATGCTGCCAAGATCCCAGGAGGTCAACACATATTATTGTGCATTTTTACTTGATCTTGAACAGTATTCCAAATAATAGAAGGCAAAAGTGGCTTTTGGTTTTGCTATAATCCTTTTAAACTTTATGAACTTTATGAAGTGTGTCAACTTGTGGTCAAGACATTTTATTTCAAAGGCAATGTGTAAAAAACAGGCTACACTCCCAATTATACGGTTGAAAGAAACTTGGTATAGATCTGAGATTGAGTATAAACTCTCTTCATAGAAATCAGACGCCGGGAAATTAAAGAACAAGCTCCTATCTCCATGAGACCACGAATTCAAAAGTGGAACACTTGATAGATCTAACTGGCAAAGTATGGTTGGTATAAAAAAGAACATCGGAATCTCTATTTCAGCAGAACGACTTTCTTTTAACTTAATGTTCTCTGGTTAAACTCGATCAAGTTTCTACTTCCAATGTCGATATCACGGAGGATATGACTATCAAGTAATTTTAACGATAGCTATCCTCTCTCTAACTTCACCCTTCTCTGCAGATCCATCTCCCAGAAAAGAAGCGAACGGCTCTTCCTCCCATTATATATATATATATTCCAGATCCTCGAAATCTAGACCTTGCACTAGCAATATCTCTAAGCTTAAGGTCACCAGTTCTAACCCCTTCAACGCCAGTAGGTAACAAATACCCAATATTTTCCAGGCGCAGCACAAGTTAAGATGTGTTGACCTCCTGGGATCTTGGCAGCATATGCATATATATTATATGATGCATATAAGGAGCAAACAAAACTCAACTTTTAATTCATTCTTTCCTTTTTGGTATACTGTTTGTTTGCTTTCAATATTTTGATTTCAAAGTACTTTAATTCCGAAGGCTGAATATCTAACCTTATTCCTTCATTTTTTGAATATATACTCGCAGCTTAACTGCTTAGCTAGAGAATCAATCAATTCAATCGGATGCTCTTTCTGGTCTCAAGAAACCCAATAAGATGTTAGTAACAAGACGAAATAAAACAGTGAAGAGAAGACGAGAATGAAATGCTGCACCGCTGAGTACGAAGATAGTCACGCCTTTCCAATCCTTTCAGAATTAGGGCTAGCAAATCATGTTTGAGTACAAGATATCGAGATCCATCTCTAAGCCAAGAGGAAGGGTGTCCATGTAATAAACGCGGTAATTTTCTCTACTTATATATTTTTTGTCAGCAATCAACATGAACACTCATAATGAGAATACTGAGATCATGTTGGGGGACTTAGCAAGTCCTAGCCTTTAATATCTAGCATTTAGCTAAAGAATATATGCCGCGGAGTCCGAGGCAATGAAGTTTGTACGAGGAGATGCGGTCGAGAATCTGAGAAATCATGAGGATGAATCTGCGGGGTATTGTGTCTAAGTAAGTTTTAACTCACCAAGTATTTCCTTCTCATACATCAACTTGCTCACCAAGAAACTCCTGTAGACTGTAGCTATATGTAGTCAAGAGAAATAGCGAGAGGAGTGAAATTTGAAAAGGGTTGAAAGCTTAATATAGATCTATACTTACAGGATTCTAGAGATTTTGGAAAAGGTAAGGAATACGAGGTTCTGACAGGTTCAGAGAGGATTCTAGAAGTGTTTTAATAATATAATATGATATGGAAAGGAAAGAAAAGAGTATCATCAAGCTGCGAAATCCCCGAACGAACAAAAGATTGATCTAATAATTTGTTAATAATTAATTAAAACTAATATTGATATGTAAAGTTTGTAAGATCTTTATACGATGATTGGATGGCTATGGGAATGGATAGGAGGTTAGAAAATAGAATTATCAACTGTTAAGATAAAATATATGAAAAGAAAGGGCTTCTCAGGATTTTGTATTAGATGATTCAGGGAATGAAGTGCCTAATCCGTGGATTTCTAATGCTAATGATCAACAACCAATTGGAATCTGGAAAGTCTGCGAATGCGAAGAGTGGTAGATGTAGATATCATAGTTAAATCTACATCATCTTACTCTTGATCTAAAAAGCCCAACATTAACATTAACAGGCAAGAATATTACCACAATTTCTAAAAAAAAAGCCCTTTACATACCTATTAATATATGATGACATTGACAGCGAATCAGGGAAATCCAATCTGATCTTTAAAATTAACCTGCAGTCAAAACCAGTATATATATACTCATCCTCTCTACCCACAACTACCTCGATGTTTCAAATAAATCAAATCAACTATTTATATATATATATATATATATAAACTCCAAACAACCCAAACCATCTACACCCTCCAACACCACCACTACCTCCAAAACCTCCAAAACCTACTCCAAATAAACCCAAAACCAAAACATTCCCCAAATCTTTAAATCCTCAAAATCATTAGAATCCACCCATACATACCCATACATACCCACAACAAATAAAACATCCCAAAACCCTTTTAATATCAACATCTCAATATCCATCTCAATCTAACTCCTAATCTAACTCCCAATCTAACTCCCAACTAACTCTCTCGAAATTCCATTTAACTCCAAGCTAAAATCCCAAAATCCAACTCAAATCAACATCATCCCATCCCAATCATTTCCAAAATCCATCCACCACACTAGACGTAAACATCAAATTATACAAATACAGATATCAACAGATCAACAAGTAATAACTTTGACATGACTTCCACCCTTTCAAGCAAAACATCATCACTTTAATGTGTCGACAATCACTACGGATTTGTATCATTACTATCTAGGATCGCTTGATCTCCAGAATACTTTCAGAATATTGTATATAAATATAGAGAAATAAAACGCCAGAAAGGAATAAAAATATTATATTTCTTTTCTCTGTTATAAATCATTGTATAATTACACATAACATGGTATCATATTCTCTCTCTACACTCTCCGTAAAACCCACAACCCCTTCGCAGCCCTCTTTACACTCTCCGTTCTCGTCATCTGTCTCCTCACGGGCACATTAGCTTCCTCCTCACTCTTTTCCTCCTCTTCACACTCTCTTTCCATCTCCCTCTCCCTCCTCGCTCCATCATCATCCCTTATTTCCTTCTCCCCATCACCTTCCCTCAAATTATCCAATTCCTTAATTTTCCACGCCCTAACACCCCACATACACATCGCAGCTCCAATATACATACATCCTGCGTAAACCTGTGCATGTAGATAAATATCCCCAGATGAAGCTCTCAACCTTAATCCAATTGGTTCTGAAAATGTGCAAGGGATCACTAGAACTAGCCAAGTTATAGATAGAGCCGAAGGAAGAACTTTCAAACCAACTACTTCTGCGCCTACTGGAGCGATAGTAGCCCAAAATGTACCCGATACAGTTCCAACAATAAGGGCAAAGAAGATGAGAACGCCGTAGGATTTAGCAAAGATCCATATGACAAGACAGAAAATTCCTGCAAGGAAAGTACACACGCCAGCCATGTTGATACGTCCGGTTACATCTGAGAAGCCTCCCACAAATGGCCGACCAAGACCTTGTCCAAGATTTAGGAGAGCACCAATAACTGAACCTTGCTTGGCTGAGAGACCTATACTCCTCGCGTAATTCGGTAAGGAGAAGAGAAGAACGATATATGCAAGCATACTGAAGAATCCCCATCCAAGCAAGAGGAGAAATTCAGGCCTTTTGAATAATTGCATGTCAAAAGCTTTTTGCACAGATCCAACAGCTTTATTTCGATCCTTAACCATGATTGTGCAAATGGTATTAACTCCAAAAGCCAAAATGGCCAATATCCGAAAAGCCCAGCCTAATCCAATAGATTGAATCATTGCGTTTGTCCCCAAGGAATATATTAACCCTCCCAGCCCACTTCCAGCTGCTGAAATACCATTGGCTAAAGATCGGCGCTTCGAGAACCACTGTGGGACGACTCCAACACTACCTACGAATAAAAATCCCATACCGAACCCAAAAGCGACACCTTGTGATAGAAACAAATGCCATATCTCATATGCAAAAGAAGCTCCCAGAAGTCCCGCCGTTTCGAACAAGATACCAACGGCTAGAGTAATTTGTGTCCCAAACTTTCGCGTACAGATGGTAGCTACTGGTGCCGTAAACAGAGCTAGGGAAATCGATAAACCACCAACGAATGCATATTCAAGTGAAGTTGCGCCAGGAAAAGTATTATTCGCGAGGTAGTGAGCAAGAAAGACTCCATACGACTGACAGGTTCATTAGCATTAAAGAAAGTATATCAAGCTTTCTCACTAACACTGTTCACTCCCCAGGTATGTCCATTGATTAAGAATACGCATGCGACACACACCCAACCATATCCGCCATCCGGAGGTACATCAGTCGGTTTTGAGTCCTTTATTCTTTCGGGGTCGTCGGTGTAATGTCCTTGGTCTTTCACTGGATGGGTCTTATCTAACGGGGCCCTTATATGATTGTCCACATTCCCCACCACATTCGCATCGCTGATTTCGTTGTCATGCTGTATTCCTGACCGCTCATCTTTTGGGGCACTCATCTCATAGAGGGGAGAAATGCTGGTGGTTCAATGCAGAAGGAAAAGGAATGAGATGAAAGAAGTATAGATAAAATATACTTGAAGAGAGGAAGAAATTGGTAACGATTATAAAAGGAAATGCATAGAGATAAGTAAGGCCAATAGCAATCTCCTACTCACCGTAACCGGCGCATGAATTCGAGATGTCATGGCGAAGGACGTGAAAATTTTAGTCATGAAATGGATTTTCTTTACCTGAGCTCTTCCCCGCAAAGCTAATGGGTACTAGGTAGGTAATCCGTCGAGTTATTCACTACCTATGGCTCTGGTTATGGTGTCTGTAGAATCCAATCGCTATAAACTCGGGAATAAGAAAAAGAAAGCTTCATCAAGACACCTACCGAGTACCTTGTTAATGGTTGATTTGGAGCCGAAGATCCGATGGTTGTCCTTCACCACCAATCATTTTGCTGGAGGAGATGGACATTTATGGATACCGGTGTCTATGTAGTTATGTGCCGGTATATTGTAATGGCTGTTGCCAATTGCGAGCAAGCCATGGATCAAGAATGGCTGACATTGATACACTGAAGAGGGCGTGAGATTCGGAGGTTCCTATGGGTGTGGAGACGCTGGTGGGTTGCGATGGAAGAGGTGAAGAAGAGATGCAGAAGAAGAAAGGAACAAAATGCTGGCACTGGATATGCCTCCACTCTACCTACAGAAGGGCGTGGTGTCATTTTTACATTTAGGTGTAGAAGTAGGTGCAGAAAGAGAGAAACAAAATACTGCTACCTAGTAGGTACCTACCTTAATCACCTTTAAAGTTTACCCCCTCTGTAACGTTTCCCGGGTGGTACCCAACCTCTTTTGATAAAATGTCATCTCATTCGTTCCCATGTATTTCTTACTAATCAGCTTTTCTACTCGGAATACAGCCGCTTCGGCGTATTCGTTGTTCTGGATGCGTTTTCAACTTAATATGCAGCTACCATGACCAAATCCCCATTAACTGGATCCAAAAAATGCAGATAAAAAGGAAGAAATTAATGGAACCTTCAGAAGCTTGGAGAATCTTGCTGGTTTATGAGAAATCAGACTTTTATATGGTTTTAATTACGCAAGTAATATATCTTCACAATTGGTATGATACGAATCAGCGAATGAATGAATGATTGATACATTTTCCCTTGCTGCTTGCATGTTTTCCCCAAGTGTTGTTGCTGCGACGACTGTTTTAGCCCCAGCCAATTGTTGACTGCGGCGCGATAAACGATAAAGCGAAATAGAAACATTGTCATTCATTTGTATAGAAGACAGCTGAGAGAACTTAAAAGGTTAAAAGTACAAAGTGATACAATTCATATTTGACTCACTTTCCTGTTACTCTCAAATTCACAATATCTCAGACCTATAACAAGTATATGTTATTATTATTACTTGGCACTCTCTGCTCCGTACAATCTCTACAATCAATATCTTTTGTTGGTAAACATTGTTTTCCCTTTACTCTCTTCCCTCTCCCCTCTATAATTTCCTCAATTTCTCTCCCTCCTTCACCATCTTCAATACCCAACCAGTATTGACCCACGAATCATACCTCGAATATTGTTATCACAAATACTTGGAACTTTCACATTGGATACAACCTCTGACGCAACACACACCGCCAACGAATCCACCTACACTGCCTACCATACTTAAAGCTTCTCTGCCTTGTCAAAATTGTTAGTTTGGAAGAGAACCAACTTTTTTACCTTCTAATATTCACCATGTTGTTAAGAGAAAAATCCAAAGTGCAAACCGACCGTAAGGTCTCTCCTCCTGGGCCGTCATATATGTCAAATGATCAATTTGGTGAGCTCGATTTTTCTCTTCTGGTTTACACCTACATGAGAAATTCGAGAGGTTCGAAAATGGTCTTGTCTCTCTGCTAACAATTCGCAGCGGACTACTTGGCAGATTTAAGAAATAATCGTGTTACACGCCCGAGTGGTGCAAGACCTGCCCCTCCAAGTAAACGCAGACAATCGAATTCACTATCGTCGATATTATCAGCTAGCACCCCGGTCCCACCAGAGATCCCAGCTTCTGTCGATCCTTCACCGCGACCCGAAAGTTCCTTTTCGCGCCGACCAGCTCGAAATTCCCTCGGATCATATTCATCAGTCAGCTCGAGAGCAGGTCGATCACTTGTTCAGCCACCATCTCAAGAGCCCCCTCTCAAACCCTCTGAAGTTGTACCTAGTGCTACATATATAGAACGTGGTCTGAGATGGATGGAAAAGGAAGAGGCAGTAGCTCTACGAGAGGCTATGGAGGACATGGATATGAAAGGAGAGGATGACGAGGAACTGCGAATTCACAATGCCGCCCAAGAGGAAGCATCCGAGTTAGTCTATGTCCACCAGTTTGGGGAAAAATTCAAGAACCCTGACGCGCCATATCGATATAAAGATCACTTGAGAAAGAACAGTTATGCACACGCGAGGACACAAAGCGCTGGACGCAACGGAGGCCTTGTTATGGCTACAGGACTTGCTAGGGATACAGTTCCAAGGACAAACTCAACCAGTAGCGATGATGAAGGACAAAGGAGCTCTGGAAGTTCAACACCTCCGTCCCCAATCAAGGCTGGCGTTACTGCAGAATCAACGTTACGTGGATCTCTAGATACTGGTCGAGATGCAATGGCTCAACAAGCGGCTACCAAAACTTACGGTGGTGTTAGCCGATTACAACACGGAAGAAAAATGGGCGGTGGTGGTAAGAGAAATATTAGCGGAGAGATCAAACGCAGCTTTACCGGTGAACAGATTTGGGAGGAGCCAGAACGAGAAACCACGAGCGACTCCGATCGTGGTCGAACTTTAGATGGTCGTCCTGCCTCTGCCCTACAAGCCAAACCCCGGAACCCTCTCAATCGTGTCCAATTTTCGGGCGATGTTCAACGATCGAATAGTTCTCCTCCTGAAATCACCAAGAAGCTTTCCACAACCGAGATCTATAAGAATCCACCAACGCAATCAAGAAATCCTGTATACACTGCAAATCCGCCCCCAGCGAACGTACCAGAAGCCGAGAAGGAAGATGTCCCAAAAAAGAATGGTGTTGAGATCAGAGGTGATGATATACGTCAAGCGACAAGTATGCGTCTTAGTGACCGCAGCCCAAAACTCCCCACACCCACTGCAGTCAGTGATAAACCTGGCCGACCTATTGTAAGCTTTGATAAAAATTGGAAGCCGCAAGAGGCTGATGACAAGCCAGAAGTGCGAAGAAGATCGCCGTTCGATCGCCGTCCAAATAGCCAAAAGCAAAGCGTACCTGCTCGACCAAGTCCGACGCCTATCGCATCAAACAAGGATTCTAGTGCACCGTCCAAAGTGAACGTTCCAGTGCCCAATATAAATGTCTCAGCAACACCGTCAGTCCCTACCATAAGCTTTCCTGATTCCCCTAAAATTTCCGTTTCGGCTCCTAGTGTTCCAACGATCATTGAACCAGGGTCAAGCTCAACCAAATCAGCATCAGCTGTACCAACGATAAATATTCCGACCATCAACGAGCCAGTATCTCAGTCCAAGCCTCAGATTCCCACAATTTCAGAACCTGGATCGTCTCAATCAAAAGCAAGGCCCCTCCCAGATCCGAAGACTGCCTCAAAACGTCCTAACCCACGACAAGCCCCTACGCCTGTTCCTCGAGGCCACTGGTCTCCTGCGGTAGGTAGTCGAGCCACTGCAACTTGCCACCAGTGTCAATTGCCAATTGAAGGAAAAGTAGTGGCCCTTCGCGGTATACCCGAGCGCTTCCATCCGGAATGCTTTATATGTTTTACATGCGGTACCGCTCTTCAAGATCTCGAAATCAGCCCAGAACCCGCCATCTCCCGCGCAGCACGTCTCGATCGTATCAAGCGTCGTGCACAGGGAGAAATCATCCCCGATACTGAAGGTGAAACAGAAGCCGAAGACGGAGATGCTAGACTACGATTCTATTGCCATCTCGACTGGCACGAACTTTATGCCCCTCGCTGTAAACATTGCAAAACCCCCATCATCGGTGAACATGCCGTTGCACTTGGAGAGCACTGGCACTATGGACATTTCTTTTGCGCCGAGTGTGGAGACCCTTTCGAACAAGGAATGACGCATATCGAAAAAGATGGATATGCCTGGTGCCTTTCATGCCAGACCAAGCGCACGGAACGCAAGGCCCCGAAATGTAAAAAATGCAAGAAAGCCGTCCTAGGCCAGTACGTTCAAGCGTTAGGTGGTGAATGGCATGATGAATGCTTTAGATGCGGGCACTGTGCGGGTGGATTCGATGATGGGCAGATTTTCCCTTGTCAGAGGGGAAATAAGGGGGACGGTGGTGAAATTATTGTGCTTTGTACGGGATGCATGGAGAAGGAATTGAAGCAATGAAGGCCTGTATGACTTATGCATCTATGTTTTCATCTGTATTTCTTGTCTATCGTTTTACACTTTGGGGCAGGGTAGGGTTTGGATTTGGATGGGTGGTTGGTTCTTGATTGATTTCAGCACTGAATATTCCCTTTGTGAGCATGAGAGCGAGCGCGTTGGGAACCTAACAAGCAAAGCCAGCATTTTCCTTATGTGTATACATACATTCCTTTTTCGAGAAGATGGGAGTAGTAAGGAGGAAATGGAATGAATAAATTGATTCTATATAAATGTGCAAGGTGATGTTCATTGTATAATTTGTATATCTTGATGGTAGTGCTTCTGTTGTGTGTATTTACTGATTAGTAGCACTTGCTGGTAATTCATAGATTAGCTCGGGTTAGAGGCAATACTTCTGTTATAAACTTGTGATTATACAGATACTTATTATAGACCTATTAGTACTCGGATAAGTAGATTAGATTAGATCGATCGAAGGTGTCACCGGAAAACGTTAAGTTGTTTTGTACTTAGACTGACAAACGCAATCACATGTAAATAATTAACGATTACCTAATTGATCTTAGTCCGCCTCTAGTGCGGGAACGCACCTTCCCGATTGTTGAGATTATGCGGAATGTTCCTGGGCCTAAGCGGAATAATTGTAAGGGTCTTCCTAAAAAGCACGAGACCCTTTTTGGAAAATGACAGGAAATTCATAATCCCCTCCTCTTATCTCACATTCATTCATCTTCTTCCTTATTCACAACCATTTTATTTTGTTCCTTACCCTTAGAGCATTATCCATTTCAAGTACATTGAGACATTGGCCAGAAGAGTTCAACCCTCAATTACATTGCAGCACTCCAAAACTACAGAACAAACTACTTTGAACAGGACGAACAATATTCTTTAGAGATACCCCTATTTCTCTTCGTCCAGCTACAATATTTGGGGATATTAATATATTCGAAAGTTTTGGTAAAGCTGGGGCATCAACTATCTGCCATCTGCAGAAATTCAACTGTCATTTGTCTGACGTTATCGCTGGGTCAATCGTGTAGGGTATTACTGAGTCTTCAAAGCTTCAGAGTCCTATCATCTAAAACACACCCTGATTCACTAGGTCAGTCATCTCATCCTATCATTTGGAAATTATTAATAGCTTTGAAACAGAAAGTCTACGTTGATTCTGCATCCTTTCGCTAGCGGCCGATTCCTTTCGTAAAACAAAACACAATGGCCACAACATCAACTCCAAATGCTTCCATTGGCAAGATTCGTTTCATCCCCCTCTCTTACAACTCCGCCGAGTCGCAGACATCAGCCCTACGTCTAATCCTGACACTGCGCCCCGATTGGGGACGAACTGATGGGAAGATAGAATTTATACGATTTACGGATGGCATAACAAACACCCTGTTGAAGGTCATCAACAAAAGACCTGGGCTTTCCGCGGAAGAGATTGATAATGAGGCAGTTCTGCTGCGGGCTTATGGTCAAGGAACCGATTTGATCATTGACCGAGAGCGCGAGACTCAAAATCACGAATTACTTACGCAATTCAATTTAGCACCAGCGTTGCTTGCCCGATTTAAGAATGGAATGCTATATCGATTCATTAGAGGAGCGGTCACCAGTCCTGCAGACCTCAGAGAAAAAAGGATTTGGCGTGGAGTAGCTAGACGATTGGCAGAGTGGCATGCGGTTGTTCCGTGTCTTTCAGCGGATCGTGAGGCTCAACCCACAGAAATAAATGGTAGTGAACAATTTGCTTTTCCAGCTACATCAAGCAAAATGGATCCTGCTCTGCAAACTGCTATTGACAACATTGCTCCTGGCAAGCCAGCCCCTAATGTTTGGACGGTAATGCAAAAATGGATATATGCACTTCCAGTGGGATCAGAGGTAGAAAAGACTCGACAGGCAACTTTGCAAAAGGAATTAACTCGCTTGGTTGCTGAGCTCAGCAATCGACCGGGTCTTGGTGAAAATAGCGTGAGTGACCTTCGTGAAACCCGATGCGACCATAGTTGTCTTTGCAGGCAATGTAGTGCTACCATAACGATGCAGCTCCTGCTGTAGCCTCCCCGTCGCCAAGAATCGTGCTAACATTCTCCAGCTTGTATTTGCCCACTGCGACCTTCTAAGTGGTAATGTTATTGTGCAACCTCAAGCTACTGGCATCACTACCCCGCCTGATGTAGAGACAGTCAGTTTCATCGATTACGAATATGCAACACCATCTCCAGCAGCATTTGATATTGCCAATCATTTTGCGGAGTGGGGAGGATTTGATTGCGAATATCAATATTTGCCCTCACGCGCGGAAAGACTCGATTTTGTTCACGAATATATCCGAAGTTACTTTGCTCATTTGAAGCAAACTTATGATGAGGAAGCAGAAGTTCAGAAAATGTTTACCGAAGTGGATATATTTCGGGCAGTTCCCGGATTCTACTGGGGAATTTGGGCCTTGATCCAGGCCACGATATCTCAAATAGATTTTGATTATGCTGCATACGCAGAGATGAGACTAGGAGAATATTGGGCTTGGAGGGAGGAGAATGATGGAAGTCGAGCGGCTTCTGGCAAGGAAATGCCCTTGAGAGAGAGAAGATGGGCGCAGGACGCATAAATATCAAATTCTTTCTAACACAAAGAAAAGTTTTGGAATTTGTTTAGAGCGATTTGCATATTCAGAAGGCTTCAACGCCTAAAAGCGTAGCCCAGTAGTAGAAGACTGGAGTCTTCAACGACAATAATTCGAGATACCTAATGAAGTTTTAAAAGTATATAGCTCGATTTTAATAATAGAACAAAAGTGATGGTCTATATTACTATATGTTTTTATGAGTAATTGTATGCTATTATTGCAAAGCAGTAGATAATAGATGTCTTTTTTCTGATTAAGATGAAAAGAAAAACAAGGTTGGTCCTTTTAATGACTTGGAAATATGGGATGTTTAGGGTAGGTAGAGGGGATAGATATGATAGATTTGATAGTAGTAGAGTCAGTTGGTATTTATGTAACCTTCAATAGTGATCTAGATGTCTGGATGTCTGGATGTGGAGATATTGAGATGTAGTATTATATATATATATATATATATATACATACATGAATCAGGGGATATATAAATGATAATAATCATGATAATAATCATGATAATAAAGGATGAAGAATAAAGGATTAGGGATTAAGAATTAAGAATTAAAATTATTTGTAATGGGGGAGGATGAAATGGGATAGTAGGAGAATGGACTATGGTGGATATATGTATGGTTTGTTATTATGATGTAATGTAGTGGAATGAGATAGTAAGAGGATAGGATAGGATAATGGCAGGATGGAATAGTGGGGGAGTGGGATAGTGAGGGGATGGGATAGTGAGGGATGGGGTGATGTTGGGGTATATTCTTTGCGTTTGGGTTTGTTTGTGCTGGTTTTTGGGTATGTATGTATATATGTTATGTTATGTTTGTATACTAGGGGTAGCGTATGGGATATGGGATATGGGATATGGGATATGGGATATGGGATATGGGATATGGGATATGGGATATGGGATATGGGAGAGGGAGAGATGGAGGAAGGGAGAAGGAGGGATAAAGCCAGATTCGCTGGATTGTAATAGCTAATCGTTCTACAATTGAAATTTCTTTCGCATAACGACTCATGGTCAATGGCGAGATTCATTGACTTTGAACCTGATAATTTTTAGTTTAATGGAATTGTATCGATATAGGAGGGTGCGTTAGTTGCTCATGTATGTAGTTGCACAAGAAAGCAGTTTTACGTAGCTAAAATGACCCGGTTTGGATGTCCCTAGCGAACCATTGGCGGACAAGATTGCTAGAGTTCGTAATCGATATCCGCTTGTGTTATTATAGTGTTAGTATAGCAGTATCATCGGAGATCCAATAGTACCTAGATATATACTTCGTACTTAGTACTCATGTCTGTGTCACCAATGACCGTACCGTCACATGTACATCCATAACCTTAGTTATGAATGTAAGCTTGAGATCCAAGGAGCTGGGAAGTAGTGATGAACAGATTGAACACACAATACTCCGTAATAGTAGCTAATAAGTAGTTTCGCACCATACTTACTCCTTTGCGATTAGTATCATCACTAAATTTTGATCTACAACCAGATGATGGGCCGTGTATCTTACTAGGGTAGGTACTCGCGTGCGGCGTCTCGAGCGTTACGCCGATTCTACCCAGTTGGTAACTGGCACTGCATGGCCTTATTAGACTTTTCATGGTAATCAAACTGTTAAAAGGCTGCCTAGTGATGCTAACCTAATCAAGGTCATGGACAGACTAGGTTCCCGAGTAGGTACAGCAGTAAAAGTACTCTTTACAATACCAAGTAGCTACATTTATTCAGTACCACGACGTTAGGTCCCTTTGGGTTATTAATACCGCAAACACAGCGATGCGATAGAGTAAACATTCAAGAAGCAAAAAACATTCACACGTTCAGCCCGAAAAATAACAGAGATTAACAATCCTATTTTGGGTTCTGACCTCAGAATCTGTTTCAAAACATTTACGCGTACAAGTATCATGTTTGCGTGACCTTTATACACGTACGAGTTAGCATCAGTTATTACTGTCGTTGAATCTGATGTGATGTGTATGTAAGCTGCATGGACATGCTTATATTATAGTATTACCACTATGCCATACCATACCATACCATACCAGCACTTCGGAACGATCTTCTCGAAATCTTAATCATGAGCGGTCGTGGCGATCTGACCACAGATCCATTTCCCATTTCATCTTGTGCTACTTACTCCCATCTCACTCACTAGTTATTTGATACTTGATACTTCTCAATTATAGACTTCATTACCCCACATCCATCTTCCATCATCACACTATTCCTACTGGCGTCAAGGCAAGGCTGACAACCCATTGCGCCCCTAAACCAGTCTTAGATTTTCGTCGCTCGGTGGCTTTGTGGGACGACTTTTCTTGGTGTTGTGTCCTTTCAATGACTCGACGCAATGCTAACTACAGTCAGTCAGTACTCTTTCTGTAAGGAGTACATCTCATTGCCTCCTTGAACATCAAAGTTGAGATCGAGATCGAGATTGCAGGTTGGATGGCTAGGTATACAATACACGAATAGCATCTACTAGGTAGGGTTGGTTATACATCGGGTATTTTGTAGGGTAGTAGTGAGGTAAATTCAAGTTAAATTCAGGTCCAAATTCCAGGAGCCAGGAACAATTTGACGAAATATCTAAAAATACCCGATGCAACTTTAGAAATTCTTAATTTTGCTGGGTTCACGACTTTATGTGGCGACAACGTTAATTCGACGTCAATATCACTCATCATTTATGCCAGCAAGAATAACCAAGTCGGTAATTTTGTTCCCATGTATTATTGCTAAGGTGACCTTTAATTGGGAATACCGTTGAGAATACGATGGATATACCGACGGTAATGGTACGGCCCCAGTAAGGTACTAACAATGGATATAGACTCTCGTAAGAATATAGACTCGGATGTACAAATAAATCATCGTTCAATAACTTCAGAATCATTTTTCGTTCCACAAAACCTTTTCAATGTTTAAAATGTTGACCCAAGGAACTGATTGATTACCCTAGTCACTCTCTTACTTTCCCTAGCGATCCAAAAACCAGCGGGATGCCCATACCAAGATTCGTTTTCCGATTTTTGACATTGAGTTTAAATTAGCTTCCCTTCAAAATGTGTGTGTAGGTTTATTAGTGTATTAAAATAATGTTATTATTGGCTGCATCGTTTTAAAACTTTCAAAGCTCTATGCAAAGCTGAAGCCGTTTCAACAAATCATCTCGAAGGATCATCATACTTTGACCCTGACGGAGCTTAACACATCACCGTCCAAATGTCTATCCTCAATGCTAAGCTTAGGATCAACATCAGTGGATGAAAATAGCACTACCTGAGCCTCCGGATTTGCAGCATGGCTCGCTATCATCAGCTATGGCAGTGCTGCACTATATTTCCAAAGTGTTACTGTGAGTGCGTTTCATGCCAGATGATCATCGACTGCTCCGTGGAAAACAATTTTAACGATTAATTAGATCTTGGTAAATCATACTTTCACCGCGGTGGTGGCACTACCCCAAAGTAGATGGTGATTAATAGTATGTCGGGACAATCTTTGTGATCAAAACCTAAAGTTGACATGAGAAAGCTAAAGCAAGCAGGAAGAGTGTTGTATCATTACGCGGCTCTTAGCTCCTGTCGAGATTTGCTTTAAATGAACACCAAATGATACTAGATGATCCGAGGGGAATGGAGCTGGTGAGCCAATGGCTTAGGAGCTTCCGTTTAGCCTCCTCCAACGAACCATGGAGAAAGTTTTGAATTTCTGACCTTCTCGCTTATATTTTAATCCTAGTCGAGTCCAATCTCAGGCGCATGGCATCTATACAGAGTATTATTACACACCCCCCTAATCACTATTGACGGGTGGAGCGTGTTGTTGAAGCGGTCGGGACACCCCACCTCTGGAAACACCAGGGATAGTCCTAGCGATTCAAGGCTGAGGATTAGCACGATGCCATGCCCCATTCCTGAATTGGTTACCATCCATGCGCCCGCCTAGAAGGCATATTTGGTAGGATGAAAATGCTAGTGATCAAGGATATAATGATCTCACTGAACTGCGGACCTGAAGGAACAGCCGGTATAACTCAGTGTCCTTTCCCATCAGACCGTTTTTGTTATATATCATCTAGGCATCACCCAACATAACCATGACCACCACATTCACATCCACTATTTACAACTCTGGGCAGTACTTTTACACAACATCAATGGATTCATCAGCGGATAAAGAAGAGCGCAAGCGCGAGGTATGTTGACTCTCTATTAGGCAACTACCATACACGGACTGATAAAAAGTTATAGTACAATCGTCTTGCACAAAGAGAATTCCGTATGCACTTTGTGGTCTACATTACCTTTATTGAAACTAATGATGAATTTACCAGGCCGAAGAAGAAAGGAACACCTCAAGAATCTCGAGCAAGCCCAAAAAGAACAGAGCTCTGAGCAATCGGAAGAGATTGAACGTTTAAGATATCAAAATGATGAACTCAGACGAGAGAATGAAGCTCTCCGAGCACAAATTTACGGTTCAACATCACAAGGTCTCCTACTCCAACCACTAGGACCGATTTCGTCCGATCACCGACAGTACTCTTTATCCCCATCCATTTCTGGTGCCTCTATTTCAAATGCTAGTAGTCCTCCAGCTTCTTTGAGTTCAGACATGATGTCTATGGGCTCCATGCCAATGACGACCGCCATGATTTCACCATCTACGTATGCGTATACCGATTCCGCGGCTCTATCTTCTCAGCCATATAATATGGTACATCAATCCGGCCTCCGTCCACATAACTCACAAAGCTCACCTGATATATCAGGGTACTCACCCCGAACTACAATGGGGACATCCAATTTTCAACACCCATCTCTAAATATTCCTCAAGCGGGCGGACGTGCAAACGTCACTGACCAACAATCGAGGACATCTTCTTCAGGACAAAAGTTAGTAGGCCCTATGGACGACGCAGCTTATTCGTGGTATTAACGGGTCTGAAGTATCTCCATGGCTATGCTGCCCTACGATCGCAAGAAAAGTCGCACTCAAATCCGGGAGCTTTTCCATCCGCTCCTTTCCGATCCTTCAATTTTAAATGGTTCCTCTCCCGATCGTCATCTCGCTCTTCTTCACTCCATGGTCGATATCCTCCCTCCCACTCTCAAGCCAAATAAATCGCAACTCGCAACCGCTCACTATTATGCTATTGATATGATTGCTTCTCCTTCTTTACGCGATCGTCTCATGACTTTAACCCAAGATGTGACGCAAAGCTTCATTAGGGACTTTGGGAGTTGTATTGGGGAAGCGGAGGATATTGGTCAGATTATTATCTGGGGAGAAGATCCTTATAATGAAATGGCGTGGGAAATATCGCAACCTTTGTTAGAGAGATGGGGTTGGTTACTTGGTCGAGGATTTGTTGATAGAAGTAATGCGTGGAGGATACAAAGAGGTGCTCTTCCTTTACCTGAGTGGTAGATGATTGTTTTTCTTTACTTTCTTTTTTATTATTCTTCTTCTTCTTTTTCTTTTTCTTCGTTCTTTAGGGGGATTTCGGCGTTGGTGTGCTAAGTGAGTGGGGATCAGATCATTCACGCACTCGGGGCTAAGGCTAACGGTAAAGTAAGGAAGGAAGGAAGGATCCTTACGGTATGGACTGACGGCACATTTATCTCAGCATAGCGAACGGCGTTCCGCGTTGAAAATTGGTGGCAATATATATATATGTATTATGTATGATGGTTTTTTCTATATATGCATTTTTTTGGGTTGGGAACTTGGGTTTAGAGTAGAGAGAGCGAGAGATCTTTCCTGGTGGGAATGAATGATGGGGATGAGTTTGAGTTTTTATATTTATATATATACATATATATTTATTTATTTATATGATATTCGTTATTACTTCTACTTTTATTATTCTTATAATTGTGGTTATTGATTGCTATTACTATGAAAAAAGTATATACATCTTAAAATTCAATAGTAATGTGATATCGAATCTTGCGCGAATATATATATATATACACATACATATAACCGGTACTTCCCATACCCAGACGTCGCCACGTATATATGTATAAGGGTACTATGTTGCAAGCGGGGAACTGGCTGTGGTGAAATTTGTTACGGTATGTGGTTTGAGGGAGCTGGTAATATAGGAAGATTTTCCTGGGGCCAGAGGGGGAAGGGGAGAGGAGAGAGGGGATTTTGAAGGAGGGTGGTTTTTGGGAGTGCTGGGCTGAGGTGTGGTGAGGAGGTGAGCTGGGCAAAGGGGTGTCTGGGCAAGGGGTGAGGTATGGAGTTGGGATATCGGGTTAGGATATGGAGTTGAGCTATTGACTATTGAGCTATTGATCCATCACAATAACCTTCTACCAACCCCGCCTGTAACCTTACATACATAACATCCTAAATCCCAAACCTCAACGATCAGATATCAATAACATTTCTTCCCCCTTCCCCTCCTTACAGTATACAAAAGCAGAATACTCAACCCTCTCAAATCCACAGATAGCACGCACATATATAACGCAAAACCACCAAATCAACATACCATACCATACCATACCATACCATCAAAATAATTAAGCTTAACATATATAGCTGGGGTAACATGCATACCACCTACCTTGGAACAGCGATCAATAGTACCTTTCCAAATGTAGCCTATATCTACCTAGGTATCTAGGTATTTACGTACCCGATTACATGGTACGCTAGAGATGATTGAATATCGATGGATGTTGAAACTTGGGTCGGATATTGATCGGATGATTATGCTTAAATGTGTGATGAATGGAATGGAAAGTGTATGTACTGCGAATATGTGTGTATATTTTACAGATATAGATAGATAGGGATAGAAATAGAAATAGAGGAGTTTATTTGATGTTATTCACATGCATATGAATATTTCTTCCATTTCTAAGCGGATACCTGCAGATGGCGATGAAATGAAATGAATGAATGGATGAACCATGCATAGGAAAACCCGTCCGAGGGTTTCGACGGTTAATGGTGGATAAGGTGGCTTAGCACACCGTTTACTGTGTTATTTCATGGAACCATACTTCCTAAGTTTCGATCACGAATCTTTAATTGTAGATCTCGTTCTTTAGTCTTTTGAGTTAATTAGTTAGCGTGACTATTAATCAATAATAACAATAACAAAAATGTTTGAACTTTGAATGAACGAATAAACGAACAACAACGATGAACAAACATCTCGGCAACCGAAATCAAAAAATCGCTCATTTTTTTTTCTCATTATGTGCTCACATATAGACAGACCAATCTAATCTACTCTACCTTCCCATACCGTCGGAGAGAAATGGTACTTTCCATCCTTGGCACATTGAGCACTTTCTTCAAATGGTTAATGTGAAAGTATAGTAGGAGAGTAGTTAACGCTGCTTACTCATCTGTACATATCCAGTAGCCAGGGGGATGCGCTAAGCACCATGCCATGCACTATGCGCTACAACACAGCACTCAAAGTTGCTGGGTCTCGAAACCATCATTTTTCATTTTCCCCGCGACTAGCTAGCTACTACCCAAGTATTATCCATACGTGAGTTTAAGAATACACGTTGTTGATATTGAGGTTACATTGTAAGGAATTTTAGTATTCTATTCCATTATTCGAATTTCGCATCCATATATCTATCCACAGGGAACAGACAGACAGCACAGGGTTCCTGATACCCAATCTCGCCCTTCGGCTTTATAATTATAAGTTATACATACGGACGGAGTAACCACAAATTTAAGAAGAATGCCTTACCGCCATACGGTACGGGGAAGGATCATTTCTACTCCCTGTTCTTCCGTGAGTGGATTCCTTTTTCATGGATTCAGTACTCTACCTCCGTACAGTACTCTAGAGAGGTAAAGTGAAGAAACGAAACCGAAACCTAAACCTAAACCTGCCAAAGTAAGTTCAAAAATTTCCAAGCCCCTTCCCGTCGCCACTAAGCGAGCTGGCTTTGTAGGGATAGGGATTAAGGTTATTTCTTTTACTTTCCTTTTTTGGGGGATAGTGTGTGATACTATTGTATTATAGGTAACAAGCGGGCTTTACAAGCATCCATCCTTTTTGGAAAAGTTTTTGATTGGTTTGCTCGTTTGGACTGGTGGGGTCCCGTTGGAAACGTTGGTTTCTATGGAGTATGTTGTTATTGCTGATTTCTTGTGGGGTGGTTGGGGGCTGGATTTTCGTCGGGAGGTACTAGGTTCTAGGTAGCACCGTTTGATCTTCTTGTCGCGCTAATCTGGATAATTGGAGTTTTGTATTTAATGATGGGAGGTGTGTATCTAAGTATTTGCAGAACGAAAGCGAAAGCGAAAGTGGGAGGACTGACTGATTGTTAAGTGAGAAAGGAGGATGGGAGATATCATTGAATGAACATGAACATACAGATACTCCTTTTCAAATTTTTCGTATGTATGGCTTGCGATTGCTTCTTGTACATTTCGCTAACTATGCTAAGGTTATTGTTCATCTACTTATCCATGATATACGTATATATGCAGTAGCAGCTGTATAATCTCAATGGATTGATTATTCTACCGACTTTAGTTCGCGCAGAAAATATACTTGCTACCAAAATAGTATCTACAGTTCGGACTTCAGAACCGTCATACTTCATTTTAATACCAAGCACCAAAAGACTCTCAATAAAATAACCCTAATACACATTCCATTCAATATCAGCCACTCTCTACGGAGTCCTGGATCAGCACAAGGAAGAGGGAGTCTAAAAAGATCTGACAAGTTACAACAGCATACAAGGTTGGTTGGCGTACTAACATGCAGCAGCCACATTAAGTGAGATTCCGGCCCCCAAATAATCAATCAATTTTTAAGTAAAGAATGATATAATAGATGATAAGCTCGAGCTCGCAAGGTATTACTTTACAGCTGAGGAAGAAAACTCTCCACGAACACAGTAAGCTACTTATTTACTCGAGACGAAACAAAATGTTAGTTCATGCGGAGACGAGGCGTAGGGCTGTATGTTTCGAAGCGGAAGTTCGCTGCGCATGCATGCTAGGATGTCCGGGTTCGTGGCTCACATCAGCTAACGATTCTATTGCTAGAATCATCGATTGTATCTGTAGATAGCTGAGGGATCTCCGAATTTTTATCCTAGATCTATTGGAGAGTTATGACGACGAGAATATTACTGAGATTTCTACAAGGTAGTTCTCGGTGTGCAAATGTAGATGCAAGTGCATTCAAGGAAATTGCTTATCTTCCGCATGCATCGAGCATATGTACATCTATCTATCATCTTATTCGACGACATACGATTTTCGAATTTCAAATCCTCGGTACCTACTAGGTATAGATAGATGGATATCTGCGAACGATGCGTTGTGTCATAATGGCTAATATCCGCAAGGCTGACTTTATATATCAGCTGTATGATGACGTGATTGTGATTGGTGGGCTCGTACGAGGTGCATACTCTGTGTGTATCGCGGATATCTCTGCGGCGCATTGCTATAGTTAGCTCTTGTAATTGATTTATGTATGTATGAATGTGGAGGGGATAAATGTTGGAATTAGCTAGTATGTGAGAATGGAATGGAATGGGATGGATGGGGATATGCGATGTGGATGGAGGCTTGGTTTCGCGATGTGTGAGTGTGTTAATTAACCTCACAGTATTGTTGCTACTGTACTTTTCGCCCCCAAAGGAAGTTCTTTCGTGGGTATGATGGTGGTTTCTATTGTAAGGGTGCAATGCAGTGAGGATGCAGTGAGAATAGAATGGAGATGTTATATTATCTCCGTACGTAGTTAAAGGAGATAGGAGATAGAGGTTAATGTTCTGATCTTCCATGATGCAACCGTTTTATTCTCCTATATGGTTTAACAGATGCGTACCAGTGGTATCATTCAAAAGATTATTAAGAATATATGGAGATGGAAGTCTACTCTATATATCTAAGGTGAGATATCTGCACATATGAAGCGGCATCTCAAGCCGAGAATAGGCACAGAATGATTTTTTATCGATGTGAGCTTTAAATTTATCCCATGATTTATTGAATACAGAATATAGAAATCTCCTCATTCTCATTTATATATACTTTATGATATTCCCATCTCAATACGATGGGGCCGGTAATCAGCGTCTCTCAATCCATATCTATCATTCAAATTAATAACCGTTTCCTTCCCAGCAGCAAGTGAACTTCTGGACTTAAATCCATACCTCTCCGTCCCGTTTACAGATTAGATACTGGTATCTCAATGGTAAATAAGAGATAAGAAATAAGATACAAAGATGATAGTCGATGAGTAGGTCATCCGTAATCGATAGTCCGTGATTCTCCGAGTTCATTTCATAACCTGAAGACATATATAGTATAGGTAATTAATTAATGGATATATTTCAGACACCTATCGATAGAATATCGATTCACCTTGATCAAAGATATCCAACCTATACACATTCCAAATTCCTTTGCCAACTTTATAATCCTGCAATTATGTAGATACTGTCTTGCTCCGAAATAGTGACTTTCCATCAAATATTCACTCAATCCCCTACTGGAGTAGAAGTAAAGTAAAGTACTAGGTAAGTAAGTGACCCTTTCCCACAATCCTATCATCCTTATCACATCAAAACCAAAAACCAAATACCAAATACCAAATACCAAAACCGTCAATTGCAATTACAAATCTGGATCTCTCTTCCTTGACTCTAAATCTGAGTACCAAACAGCATAATTAATATAAATATATGTACCTTCCTTCCTACACATAATCATTTCCGAGAGAAACTATTAAGGAGAGCATATCACCAAAGCAGCCTCTATATTCGAGAAACTTTAAAGAACTATTAATCGATAGATTAATATATATTCATTCTCCCCCCCTCCCCCTCTCTCTTCCTCTCTTCTTCTCCCCCAAAATTCCACCCTCCTTCCCAAAAGTTTATTGAAACAGAGACCCAAATAAGAACCTCTATCCTTGAACAGGGAGATATTGTTTAAAAATATAAAACTCTAAATGATAATTACCTCGCTTCCTCAAGTATTTCAATACATACCATCGCTATACTAACTCTCATCAACGATCAACTACAGCGATGAATACCATAGGGTTCCGGCCGAAGAAAATGTTTTGCTTGTTTATCTCAGAATCCTTCACTCTAAGAGACATTGCTGTTTTAACTTTACAGGAAGTTTGATGGTACTGTACTAGGAATCTCTGATCTATTTCTATATAAATCTATATTCTAGCTCAGATAAATGATAAGTATCGTACATTCAATACATTGGATGTTCTCCATCGATATCGCATAATAGGCGAACCGTCAAAAAGGAAAAACCACGCCCGGCTGGTTTTAGCCCAAACCGTTAATTATAATACAGTCCATATCAATTTCCCTTTCCTGTTCCTTTCCCTTACGAAAACCTTGCCAGAATTCGAAACCATATACCTGAACCTAGATCATTGACCATATATATCACATTATTCATCTTCCATATCATCATCCTCTTTACCATTAATTGTTCCTTCCCCCTTAGGCTTAACTTTCTTCCTTTCCATGCTCCTCAAACAACTAACAAAAAGATGTCTAGATGTCTTTCCTATGTTCTTTGCCCATATATCCAATGTCTCTGTTACCCACATCAATAACTTGCTGAAGAAGAACAAGCACACAAATGATGCAGATACCACTACTGCGAAACCGACCCAGTAATCATACAGTGAATACTTGTTCTCAATATCGCTAAGTTGGGTAGAGAAATAAGACGTCATAAGTGATACAGGAAGGAAAAGTACCGACAATTTGGCGAGTAGAGTAGCCGAGCGATTGAGACGTGCCGTTGCTTGTGAGTCTTTTTGAGAATTGATGCTGAAATACTTGAAATGTGTTAGCTTCTTCAAGGTTCAATTGGACGATAGAGAAAAAGAGGTCTTACAGTGTTACTGAGCGCATCTTTCTCAGCCAGAAATTCGCCGGTTTCGCTCAAAATTAATAATTGCAAACGATCGCCCAGTCTTTCAAACCTCTGACTTGCGGATGCCGCTAGTTTAACTCCACTTCTCCCATTTTGGGACGTGAAAGAGCCATCGGGCGTGCCGGCTTCCCATGTACTAAAGGGTTTGGGTTCCAATATACGTGTTATGAGGTTATGGTAGCCTTTATACAAATGCTGCATCTGACGAATTCTCTTGCTGAGGAAATGAAGATGAGGAATAATATTCATATCAGGACCTTTGTTGGAATTTCTCCTCATGTCTTCAAATATAGAGTTTTCCAACTGTTGCAAGCTTCTTCTGAAAAAAGCCACTGTTTTGTAGACAGCTCGCCAGTCATCGAATAGATAGTAAAAAAGGTTGCTTGCTCCTTCGATACCATTGTTTGGGTGAGTCGAGTTCAAATCCAGAACTTGTCGGACAGTCTGCATAGATATTGGATCTGCTGTCTCATGTCCCGACTTAGACAATTGGCTCAAGACACTCAGAGTGTTTCCACGCATTGATTTCAGATCCTTCTTCGTCTTCGCAATTGGTAAGGTATCTTCGTGTACAGCTATGACTGTGTTATCATCGCAAAGTATAAGCCATGACCAGAGCCTACACTGCGTTTTATCTCTGAATGAGTTCTGAATTATTGGATTATCGGTTTCCCTCATTGGTGGTGAGTCGATCTCATGCATCCAGTTCGCGCCAACACACATAAAGCGTGCCCCGACATCGACGGATTGATAGTTGATCATTTGCTGAGCAATGGTATAGTGGCTTGTTGTTCCTGGAGGCGTAAGTTGTGTTGCATGTACTCTGGGCACATTCATACTCGCTCTGCCTGTTTCGATATCATCCCTTTCGAACAATCTCTCCTTGTAACTAACCCGATGATCTTTGTGACTCGAGTTATTGACTGGTGGCAGAGTTTTGATGATAGCCAAAAGCCTCGGGGAGAAGCCATATCGACGAGCAAGAACATCGATTATATCCGTCTGTCGGTTTGGCCCCCAGATATTGCTATCGCATATTAGCAAACACTCTTCAAAATTTGACATCAGCACTTACATCCACCGCACAGGAGGTCGTTCGCGCTCGGCCGGCGTGGAAGGTTTATCTAGCAGCCTTTCCACTTCATCTGCGTTCAAATCAAAAGCTATCTGAGCCTCAAGTTTCCCAAACTCGACAACAAAGTTGCGACTCTTTTCGTGTCCCGCTCGATCGAGGCTGGCTTCGTATGTAGCCCGATCATCGAAGTCCGCAAATATTCCGTCTTTTTCCATGGTGTATAGGCTTCACAAGCATGATATGCGCAAAACTGAAGATTGAAATCATGATGGGCAACCTCAAGAGCTTATATGTATAGGCTGTGCTGTGCAGTGCTGTGCTGCGCTTTCGATGATGCCGGTGGGCGGCGCACAAGGCTGATTTTGGAGCTGTGAAACAAGAGGGGTACCTGGTTCGAGGTGGTATTCTGATGATTTCTGGTAGAATGACTGGTTGTCGTTTAGCTATAAAATTTGGTGTTCTCCCAACTGTTGGCGCTTATCTATTATCAGCTTCAGCATTTTGATTTTCAACCAGTCACGCGAGAGCATCAGCAGGGGTAACATTCAGCACAGCACAGCTTTCTTGTTGGTGTTTCTCTTCAAAGATTATTATTCAATCGAAACTTTATTACAGGTTACCAAGAGAGTGGTTCGGGGAAGCGCAACGCTTTTGTTGAAGTCTGTTGTATCAGCGTACCACTAATATGGCGCAACGTTCTTCTCGGCGCCAAGTATCTCTCAATAATAATACGAGTGGCTACATTGAACAAACTTTCTACAACGGTCTAAACTTAAGCTTCGTATACATGCCTTAAGACACCAAAATGACTTCCAAGATCATACACATATCTAGTGAAGAACTTGTGCGCTCTTACGTCGGGAAGTACAAGGATTTTAGGCTTCTATCACTGCAAGTCGCACCTGAAGCTTTTGCTTCCAACTACTCAAGAGAAGCCGCATTTTCATATGAAGTATGGTACGAACGTCTTGCAAATCCACACGCAGCAACTTTTTTTGCGCTTCAGGATTCTAAGATTGTCGGTACTATTTCAATCCTCGGTCCATTACTTTATGGCCCAGAAGAGATGACGGCCCTTGGAAATCCATGGCAAGCGATTGGTGATGGGACATCCAACAGACAAACAACAGGCCATTATCGAATCAATGGTTTGTTTACTCTACCAGAGATTCGTGGAAGAGGGGTTGGAAAGACGCTTATTGAAACGGCCTTAAGATATGCAGGAGGTGAAGTAGCCTTACAGGGCAGGGCGTTTGTATGCAGTATTGTGGTCGAGTCCGATAATGCTGGAGCTCGGAGATTATATGAAAAGTGTGGGTTTGTGGTCACAAAAGAGGTGCCCTATGGAGATGTGTCAGTCATTCTTATGAAAACATCAGGCTAGAAAGCTACAAACTGGACATTCGGCTTTCATTCTTGTCTCTTGAATACAGACGTCTTCGAGTAGCTTACTGGCATTGAATATGATAATGGACCAGTACCCTGTTTCATATGACGAACTTTTGGGTGTCATATGTTGAGACTTCGAGATTAGTAGGACCTAAGCTTATAGAAGTGATGTGGTTTAGATAGACTGAGGTAGAATTCTCCAGTGACATGTCCAAATGGGTTTACAGATACAGGCAGGTATCCAGGTGCCCTGCACACAAGCAAGCTATCTTGCATCTCAAACACCAACTCAGAATCTTGATCAAGCATCACTATAGCCTCGAGAATATGCAGAAGTAAACTCCACAAACTGCAGCCGATACAAACAGATTTACCTCTCTACATAGATAGAGCTACTTTGTCCTACCAGAGAGACTAAAAAAGTGCACCATGAAAACGAATACCAATACTTGAGTCGACAGTCTGATACTATAAAGTCCCGTAAAGTGTGCTCGATAGAGCTGCAATATGCGGGTGTTGCTCTCAAATCAAGTATTAGTATGTGTGCTCCGGGCCTCTTGATACAGGAATATGGCTAGGAACGATGAGTGGATTTGATATTTTAAGTAGGAATGAATATCCTAAACAAGTGAATGTTCCAAGGGAGGTGAATACCCCAAACAAAATAAATGTCCAAACACAGTGAATATTCTAAACACGGAGCGAAATATCAAAATAGATTCAATACACAAAAATTAATCCAGTTCGTCAAATAATATCATGTTCTAGTTTACAAAAGATGAGGTATCATATTTCCGGGGGAACCATATCCATACATCCTCCAACGCCTGAAGCAAAAAGCAGAGATCCACCATGTTATGTCGCTAAAATCATTTTTCATAACCCATTATGCATATGCCAACCATCATCTACCCAATAATTTACACTTCCACGGCCCCCTCGCTCTCGACATCTAAGCCATTACCTTCAGCATTAATCTTCACCACCGCTGTTTCGCCCGTCTTCAATTCTCCCCTGATGATTTTATCAGCCAATCCATTACCGATCTCCTTGGATATGAGTCTGTTTAGCGGCCGCGCTCCAAATTTTGGATCATATCCTCTGTCGGCAAGCCATTGGCGAACCTCTTGATCTACTTCAAGTATTATTCGTCGATCGTCTAGCCTCTTCTGAAGTTCTCGAAGTCGGATATCGACGATGTCTCGGAGAGCTTCGTTAGAAAGGCGTTTGAATATTATGAATTCGTCAATACGGTTGAGAAACTCAGGTGCATCTATTATCGTTGTTAGTGATATGTGGAAGAAAGTGAACGAACTGTGGTCTAAGTGAACTTACAATTGTGCTGAACAACATCCATTACGGCGTTGCGGACAGAAGGCGCAATATCACCATTTGGTTCTTCTTTATATGGATGCAAAGGATTGAGACCAACGAGGATGTCTGCGCCAAGATTTGATGTAAAAACAATTAGCGTGTTGCGAAAATCGACTTTGTGGCCTTGACTGTCTGTTAAGAAGCCTTCATCTAGTACTTGCAAAAGCAGAGCAGAGATATCTCTATGTGCTTTCTCAAATTCGTCGAACAGGAGAACTGCATAGGGTTTTCTTCTGACGGCCTCAGTAAGTTGCCCGGCATCATCATATCCAACATATCCAGCGGGACTACCTATCAACCGAGAAATTGTGTGCTTTTCTTGGAATTCACTCATGTCGAACCGGACAACAGCTGATTCGGTTGAGAACAAAAAGTTTGCCATCTTCTTGCAAAGTTCAGTCTTTCCCACACCTGTTGGACCGAGAAAGAAAAACGATGCAAGCGGTCTGTTCTCGCCGTTTAAGCCTGCTCGTTGCATTCGAACCGCATTTGCGACCGATCTAAGTGCCTCATCTTGACCGCGAACAGATTCTCGCAAAGTATCTTCCATATGAATAAGCTTCTCAGCATGCCCAGAAGTTAATTTCGTGACAGGAATGCCAGTGACACGTGATACAACGGCTGCAATATCGTCGGCCGTTACAGCATCATGGATCAAAGAGCCTTCGGAAGAAACGCCCTTCTCTCCATCTTTCGGCAACTTCGCTTCCAGTGACGGAATTATAGAATAACGCAGCTCTCCTGCACGACCATAATTATTTTCACGCTGTGCTTGATCCAGTTCAACACGAGCTTTCTCGAGATCCTCCTTTGTCTTTTTGATGGCATCAATTTCGGACCTTTCTGACTCCCACTTTTCTGTCAATACTTTTGCTTCTTCTTGACATTCTTTGAGATCATTTTCGAGCTTTTCACGCCGTTCCTTACTAGCGATATCTGTTTCCTTCCTTAGACTTTCAAGCTCGATTTGGAGCGTCATAATCTTTTGGTCAAGCTGCATTATGTCGTCCGGTTTGCTTTCTTGCTGTAACCTCAGGCCACTTGCAGCTTCATCCATGAGGTCTATTGCTTTGTCGGGCAAGAAGCGATCTGTGATATATCGATTGCTATAGGTAGCGGCAGCAACAAGGGCTCCATCTGTAATGCGAACTCCATGGTGCACCTCATACTTCTCTTTAATACCTCTCAAGATACTAATTGTGTCTTGAATCGTGGGCTCGTTGACTTGGATAGGCTGAAAGCGTCTTGCCAGGGCGACGTCCTTCTCAATTAGCCGATATTCATTGAGCGTGGTTGCTCCACAGCATTGCAGTTCACCCCGAGATAGTGCAGGTTTCAAAAGATTGCTTGCATCAATACTTCCTTCAGCCTTTCCCAGTCCCAGCAAAGTGTGTAATTCATCTACGAAGAGAATCACGCCACCATGAGCCTCTTGAACCTAAAGAATGTTAGAACAAATTAAGGCAATTACAAATTTCAAGCAAAAAATGGTAGGTCTTTAAGCAGGTATAATTTTAGTTCGGAAGGTGTAGCCTTGTAAGCAGATCTAACTATGAAGCCTACATCGCTAGTCGATATGTGTCTCAATTGTACCACTTGGTTCTGCGTACTTGAGAAACAAGCATGACAAGCCACATCCGCCGACAAGATACTACCGCAATCAAAATGAATACCCACCTCTTTCAAAACGGACTTAAATCTTTCCTCAAAGTCACCACGGAACTTTGCTCCGGCAATAAGCTGTCCAAGATCCAGAGATATTACTCTTTTGTTTTTCACACTCTCTGGCACATCGCCTCTGACTATTCGTTGCGCTAGACCCTCCAATATCGCCGTCTTTCCTGTTCCTGCACTTCCGATCAATACTGGATTATTCTTCGTTCGCCGTGACAGTACTTGAATGGTCCTATTAATTTCTCCATCTCTGCCAATTACTGGATCTAATTTTCCCTCCTTTGCTCGCGCAGTCAAATCGACACCATATTGTTCGAGGGCGGACTTTTGTTCTCCACCACTCATGTCCATGCGATGTGTACCACCTGGAGGATGTGGACGTCCATTCGCGTATGTGCGAAGGGCAGTAAGAGGTGCAAGTCTTCTGTAGGTAAATGCATGACTACTGCGTGAAGCTAAATTAGTCAAGGGACGTCCGGCTCGAACCTGTAGAGGGGCTCCTCCTAAAAGACGAGAGGAGCTCTCGATTTGTCGCAATACTTTCATACTCCTCATTAATCTTATCGCGAATGTGAGCTCTGTAAGTGTAAAAGAGAGAAAAGGAAAAAGGTTAAAAAGGAATTATATGAACATGTCTTTTAATGAAAGGGTTTACGGAAACTCTTATATATATGAATATGGGAAAGAAACTCTATCTAGAATAATCTCGAGCATTCTGAAGCTTTCAGATTCCCGAGGTTTTCCCATTAGCCATCTTTCTAACACTATCTTAGTTTAGGTAAGTAGTTCAGAGTTATGCCTTACAATCTAGCGGCAATCATTGGGCGTCTGAGATCAGGCCCACCCCGCCACTACCTATCCAGTTTAATTTCACTTTAAGCGATTGTAGACAGCGTCTAAGCCAATCAAATTTTCACACTCTTGAAAATGGAAAGCGACCATTTCTGAAGTTCCATTCCCAAAATTTGACTCACCCCACTACTCCTCATCACAATCAACATCACCAATTTTTGTTTGTTTTCCTCCTTTCTTAAAAGAAAAGAAAAATTCTTCACTTTTAAATATCAAGAAAAGGACTTCTTATATCTTTCAAAATGGGATTCACAGAATTTATCAATGATGCTGGCCTTACCAGTAAGCTTCTTCCCCCCGCCATGATAGACATAGTCTATCAAAAGAATTTTGGAAATCGCAGAAATTGACATTATTTAGTGCTCAACGGCTGGTTAGAGACCCGTTCATACATCGTTGGGTATGTATTTCTATTTGTTCCCGACTTTTATCCATTTGCATTCCTATCTGCAAGACAATATCTGCGATGTGTCTATTTGCGCATTAGTACCCCTCCTCGAGCAATTCCCAATATGATGAGCAACATTGGTCCGTGTTACTGAGCGGCCTCAAGAACCGCGTTATGGCGATATACCAAGCACTTTGTGCATCTCTGATTTCTCTATTTTCAATACAATCAATTGTTTTCCACATGATAGGAAGAAAATTAACCAAAAATCATAGATACTCCCCAAGTCAAGCTGATGTCGCCGTCTTCAAGGCTCAGCCATCCGCCCCAGATGCCGCAAAATTCCCTCACGCTGCTAGATGGTACAAGCACATCAACACATGGACTGAGGAATTTGCTACCCTTCCAGGTGATGCTTCCAAGGAATATACTACATACGGCCCAGAGAAGACTGAGGCTACCTTGAACCCAGCAAAGGCCCCAGCTGCCGAGGAAGAGGATGATGATGAGGTTGATCTTTTCGGAAGTGATGACGAGGAAGAAGATGCGGAGGCTATCAGAATCAGAGAAGAGCGTTTGGCTGAATACAAGAAGAAGAAGGAGGGCAAGACCAAGCCTGCTGCCAAGTCTGTTGTCACTATGGATGTCAAGCCATGGGGTGAGTTTGGAATTCGACTTAGGTGGTGAAAATAATACTAACCGATTTACAGATGATGAGACCGACATGGTGGCATTGGAGGCTGCCGTTCGTAGTGTCGAGAAGGACGGCCTCGTCTGGGGTGCTTCCAAACTCGTGGCTGTTGGTTTCGGTATCAAGAAGTTGCAGATTAACTTGGTCATTGAGGATGACAAGATTGGTCTTGATGACTTGCAAGAGGAGCTTGCTGAGTTCGATGATTACGTTCAATCTTCCGATATTGTAAGCTGCCCTCCGTTGACTATATTGATAATGGCTAATGAATATAGGCTGCTATGCAAAAGCTGTAAAGCGTCATTGTGACTTAAGTTTTACTTTCGATTCGTGCTCCGTCCCTGTTCCTGAAATGATTTCACGCTGTCTATGGGGGTTTTGACTACGACCAGTCAATAGATTATTATGAGAAAAAATAAGTTTTACGAAATGATGATAATCATGGACTGGGATAGAATTGAATTACAAAAAATCATAACAAGTACATAAATTTTATATGCAGATTACTCTTGTGATTCATGAATGTGTTAAATTCATTGTTTTATGCGACTATTCGATAAGTTTCCTCGTAAAAGATAAACCCGATTGCCCACCACTAGTTCTATCGCGCTTATACTATTCCTAAGGAGCCACACATTATTAATGAGGGACAAGCTGGGACCTTGGACAACCCACGACCATTAACAAAAAACACTGCATTCACCAAAGATGACTTGGATATCCAAATCAATTACGAGCCTTGGCTTGCTGTTTCTCACCCATGCGTATGTGTATGCCGAAATTCAAATGATGTTGCAATGACTGACAAATTTTACTCCTTCAGCTGTTATTCTGCCCACGAACACTCAGCCCTGCAATCTACAGGAACTGCCCATCTATCCTCTATTCCCTCTCACACTGCGACCACTGTTTCTCTACCAATCGACATATCTATTGAAACCATAGTTTCCGTTTTCATTATTTGCCTTGGCTTGGTATTAGGCACACCTGAATTACGACCTATACAATGGCGCGTCTGGGCAGGTAAAGTCGAGCGGGAGGGAGCGAAAGGTTTCATGAATGCCGATGGCGAGGTAGATAAAGATTTTGTCGGAAACCCATTTAAAGTTCTTGAGAGTCGACCAAGCTTCATAGACATTAGAAGGCAAAAATATGAATTTGCGGCGTGGGTTAGAGAAGGAGGGGAACAAACACCAGCACGGGAGTCATAAATGCGAGGAATATGGACGGAATACTTACTGTATGGTGCTGTTGCTGTGGACATTGTGAATTACATGATCTTGGTCGGGGACCATGTTGCACATAGTTGAAGGGTATGTGTGTTTTGAGTTGCGAATAAATATCACGAAGTGGCCCAAAAGCCCATGTGCCATGCCATTCAAAAAGAGCATTCCGAATTTTCTGGTGCTCAACATCTTTATACGTTTCGTCTATTTCATTCTTCTTTGGCTGGCTGTTTGTGCTGCCTAAAGACGTTAAGCAGAGCTGTACAAATGAGGGAGGAACATTTTTCGCTTGTTCAAATCAATTTTGAAATGCTCACGTTTCACTTTTGAATTCTTATCTTCACTTGTTCTGAGAATATATTCACCATCCGGTTCATATTCATCTATCCCTCTTCATTGTGCTATAGTCCCTGAAATTGTAGGAAGAAGAATCAATATGCCGTCCTTTAAGCGTCGGCGGATTGGCTCTGCTAGAGGTTCTAATCATCACCATTCTACCAGAGGACAATCATCAAGGTTTCGGGCAAGCTCTTCAGGAACGAGCTCTGTTTCCCAAGATGAGGATCGTTCGTCTTCAATGCAACCCCCTCCTGTTCCATTCAAAAAAAGAATATCAATGAAATCAGCATCATCACATGTGGCTGCACCACCATCAGTGCAAAATGAGGATAACCCTGAGAGTGGAGAGAATGAGTCAGATATTCAAGAACGGGAAAATGAGGACTCCATGGACGAAATTATCATGGCAGTCGAATTGAAAGAACGTGGCACCATTGGATGTGCATATTACATCGCAAGAGAAGAGAGATTGTGTATGATGACCGACATCAGCATGGCTGGACTTGACATGATTGATACTCTAAAAATTCATGTAGAGCCTACTAGTAGGGTCTCATGAGAATCTCTAGGTATCATTCATGCTAACATGCTATAGTAATTTTGATAAGCAATCGGTGCGAAGAGGCACTAGAAGAGTATCTCCAGAAAGATGCCAAGGTTATTGACAGAGGGGATGGGAGTAGGTCTTTTGAAAGGTATTACTTGCGTTGAGCTGACTTTGCAGGTGAAATATTTGGCTCATACACCCTCGATTCTCGACCAGCCGCGGAGTTCTATTATGAGGCAGCGAAGAATAGGTTGGCAAGCCTGGATATTGGAGCCGCGGGAGATGCGGGCATGATGTTTGTCACTCCTGGTGACGATTTTGCTGGAGATCGCAACCATATCCAGGCAGACTTAGGTGGCGCGGGTCGCCAAGGGGCATTGATGAGACTCGCAGGCTGGGTCGACTTGGAGAGCAGAAACTCGGTAAATTATCCCCTGATTTCTTCTCCCAATGACATTCAACGGAAATTTGAACAAGTGGATGGAATTGAACTACTATGACCATTAAAATTAAAAGTCCTAAGACTATCACACAGCTTTACTAACGAGCATATTTCTAGGTTAGCTGTGCCGGTGCAGTACTTAACTACCTTAGAAGACGACGAAGTATAGATTACTTACCTAATGACGAGGCTGCATTGATTGCATTCAGGATCCGCAAGATTGAGATGTTTTCATTGACGGATATGATGTTCATAAACGCAGATACATTATCATCGCTTCAAATTATCCAGTCTGAGTCTCATCCGAACTCGCATATGCAGGGTCCAAATAAGTCAACTTCGGGATCAAAAGAGAGCTTATCCGTCTTTGGTCTATTCTATCATTTGGCTAGCACGCCACAGGGAAAGCAAATGCTTCGGAAGATGTTTTTGAGACCAAGTATAGATGTGTCGGTAATTGAGGAAAGACTCTGGACAGTAGGTACTTTTCTAATTCCCGAGAATCGACCACTATTACAGGAAATCCAGAAGAGTCTCAGGAGTATTAAAGATATCAGAACTGTGGTAATACATCTTCAGAAAGGTGTAAGTGGAGGCTCCGGTAAAGCAATGGCGGTCAAAAGTGGAATCTGGGGTAGCATTCGTTCATTCTCCTTCCATTCGCTCAAAATACTTGAAGCGTTGCGAAATTTGGCAGGCGATAAGACAGTGATCGCTAGCAAGGTGAGAATATCTGCAATTTCCAAATTAATTCTTACAAAAGCTGACTTAATATCCTAGCTCCTCAACGAAAGTCGGCCCAATGACCTTCTTGGCATTGGCCAAATCATTACAGAGACGATAGACTTTGAGAGATCGGCCGAGCAACATCGTATCACCGTTAGACAGGGCGTAGACCCTGAGCTGGATGAAATGAAACGAACGTACGATGGCATAGAGAGTTTTCTTGCGGAAGTCAAGAGAAAAATTACTGATGACATACCTGAATGGGCCCGCCAATATGTTGAAAATTGCATATACTTTCCGCAGCTTGGTTTTTTGACGGTCGTACAGCTCGACCCCGATACAGGCGAAGGAAAATACAAAGGCGAGGGGACGGAAGATGATGAATGGACGCTGATTTTTGTTAGCGATGAGAAAATCTATTACAAGAACAGCCGTATGAGGGACATGGATGAGTGCATTGGTGATATGTATAGTACGATTGCAGGTAAGTTGTTGATTAGCCATTATTGTTAGCACGTACTTATTACTCCTGATCCACCAGGCAGGGAGATCGAAATCATACATGAACTTACTGTACGTGTACTGGAACAAGAAAAACTTCTCATTACCGTGTCAGATCGATGTGGTGAACTTGATAGCCTTGTTGCACTTGCTCTTGGGGCTATCAAATATCGTTTCAACCCTCCAACTATTACGCAAGCCAACGTAATCGATATTAAAGGCGGACGACATCCACTTCAAGAGCTTACAGTCCCATCCTACGTCGCAAATGACTGTTATCTTGCAGGTGGTTCAGGAAATGGGATTGGCCTTGACCAACAGTTTCCTTCAGATACCATCCAGGAGTCGAAAAATATCGAAGGTCCGAGTATGCTTCTTATGACGGGCCCAAACTATTCCGGAAAGAGCGTCTATCTCAAGCAAACCGCCCTGATTGTTTACTTGGCCCACATTGGCAGCTATGTCCCTGCTGATAGCGCAGTTGTAGGTCTTACGGATAAGATCTTAACGCGGATCACCACTCGCGAAAGTGTTTCCCGAAACCAGAGCGCATTCATGATTGATCTGCAACAGGTAGCCCTCTGTACAACCCTTGCAACTCACCGTAGCCTTGTGGTTATCGATGAGTTTGGTAAAGGCACTAATTCAACAGATGGAGCAAGCCTTGCTTGCGGCGTATTCGAATATTTCCTTGGGCTCGATTCTCATCGCCCAAAAGTACTCGGAGCAACCCATTTCCATGAAATTTTTGAGAATGGATTCTTGCCCCCAAGACCTGAGTTGGCCTTTGGACATATGGAGGTTCATGTCAATAAAGAAGCTGACCTAGCAGATGACCAAGTCACATACTTGTACAATTTTGTGTTGGGTAGAAGCACTTCAAGCTTTGGTACCTCTTGTGCTGCCATAAATGGAATCGATTCTGCTATCGTCGAAAGAGCCGAAGATTTAATATTACTAGCGGCTCGAGGAGAGGATCTAACGGAAGCTCTTGCCGCAAATATATCGAACAAGGATGCCCAAGACCTAGAGGATGCAGAAATTATTGGGAGACGCTTTTTGGAACAAAACTTTCCTATGCCAGGAGGGAGTACTACCTCCATCGACGTCCGAAGTATCCTTCGAAACATCTTAGATGTCGAAAGTGAGATTGAGATGTGAAACAAGGTTTCGAAAATTCGGATGTGCAGGACCTACCTATGTTGACCTTTCTTGCCAATGTTCGAAATTACGTTGATCAAAGTTGGTCGCTCCAAAATAGCTCTAAATTATGCAATTCTTGCTTTAGTCCTAACAAAACCACTAAACCCCGCAGAGAGTTACAATTTTTGTCTGATAGATGCAAGCTATGGTTCAATCTTCAGATTGATTTTGAGACACAATTATCTAACATTTCAAAGTCCAATATGTATGGATTGAGACATGGTGGGTGTCTATTAAAAGCCTTCAAGCACACTTGCTGCTCTTGCAGGGTTGAAATGAAGCATTGTCTTAGCATGTTATTTACTCTAGTACTAGGAAAATTTTTATTAATTCTTGGTCATCTTCATTCGATTAAACAGTCGATTGATTCTTTTAGTTCAGAAATTACGAATCTATATCCTTCAAAACAAGCTAGTCGACCGCCACAAACATGATACTCGTCTAGTTTCAGAACTAGCTTTTACGCCAGTGATACTGATACTCCGTGTCGTTTTCATCTATCTGAATTATGGTGAACGCGAACCCCGCTAAAGAAACAGAATTATGATGCACACGTTTGTAAATAAAGTCAGCAGAGACGAAGTCGTCTTTCTTCTTTTCGATGGGACGGGATTGAGATTTTGACGCGAATACACTAAGATTTCATGCAGGGCTCGAAAAAATAAGATCCCCACTCCTTTTTGGACATTGCAAAAATTGGATGAGGACAGAGAATTCCTCAAATAGGGTTTATTAAATGAAAAACTTGTTGACTGGCCGATGAAAGAGAGTTGGGCTTTGCTTCATTGCAGAGTCTGAGAGTAAAAGTACTCCTCATCGCGACTTGATCAGACCGTCTGTGCGAGACGTCAAGTAAGCAACGGCATCTATGACTAGCCGCAGTGCTGTAACTCCCGGCGTCTATTATTCTTTAGATAGTTACTAGCAGGGAAACTTTGATGCATATGCATAAACCTTCGCCAGCAGCTCGTTTTCTCTCATTGCGTAGACCCCCAAGAATAGAACATTCAATTAAGTTCAAAATGGGACGTGTGAGGAGGGGAAAGTCACATTAATTCAGATGTCTCTAGCTGATCAATGCTGCTTGTTGCGAATTATGTGGATATCTTCTGGTGGATATTTGAGTGTATGCTCTGTTTGGGGTAATGAAGTTGTCATTGCCGAGAACTTGGACAAGTTATAAGGCTGAGTGTCATCACTGTTGTCCTCATTCATTCTCATCATCATCATCCATTCATCCATTCAATTCCCAATTCGAAGCTGGTCTTTTCTAAAGCTGGACTTTTTCAAACCTAAGTTCTTAAAGCAGTTTCTTTATTTCCAAAATTGATCTTCTCCATAGTTGTCCTTTTCCAAGCCTGATCTTTGAGTCCAAACATATATATCTTCGCCATATTCAGTCTCCCGCAAGTCCAATATTGGCATCAAACTTCGCAATGCAGCTATCAAGCGCTTTCTTCTTGGCTCTTGCCGCCGCTACTGTCTCTGGCTCGGTGGTTAGTTCTCCCTTCTAGGATCTCACCCCAATCAACATCCCATCTAATACAACCCAGGGTACCTTGGGAAGCAAAAATGCTTTAGGAGCCGCCAGCGGAACAGGTGCAACTCCCGTTGTACGTGCCCGATTTGTACACGGTCCTTACCGACGCAAGAAGTCCTACGAGTCGACATATACAGAAGGAGCCGGAGCTGCTCAGGCTACTGGCGGAGCAAACTCTGGTGGAGGCTACAGTTCTGGCAGCGGTTCAGCCCAGCCCAGTGGTTCGGGAGGAGAGGCACCAGCTGAGAGTAGTGTGGCTTCACCCTCGGGATGGACGGGAGGATATGGAGGAAATGCCAGTACAACAGCAGAAGCTGGCTCTGCTATGCCGACTGGAACTGGGGATACTGGCAGCGGAGCCGCTTCCGCTTCGGGGGCTGGTGCTGCGTCTGCAACTTCCATTTCTCCAGGTTTGTCCTCCCCTGACCAGAAGTCTTGATGTCATCTCGCTAACTTGAAGACATTAGCTATTCCCACTGGTGGTGCCGCATCTCTATCTAATAACGGAGGCACAGTCGCTGTGGTTGGTCTCGGTGTCGCATTTGCTGTTTTTATGTAAAGGGCTTTGAAGTTCTGTAGTGGCGTGACCTTGTATACATTCAAGCCGGCATTGATATGGATGGAACTAGACTGAATGGCTTGGGTATACCTTCCTGATATATATAGGGCGGCGTACCGGCATTCATTGGGCCGGTGCATGGTTTTGGTATTTGTGACTTGAGCTGGTCTTTGGTGGCAGACGAAATGAAATAATCACTCGTTCTTACTTTTGATGTGTTTATCAGAAGACTATAAAATTGGTTGTTCTATTGTATGATGGGGAGGACCTATTTTGACCTGAAGATCCAGATAAGTTCGACTATGAGCAAAGATTTTGATCTGCTGATGTTTCTGTCATCGCTTGCCATTCTTGCCAGGGAGTGATTGGGACGGAAGATTTGTTCTATGTTTCGTTTTATTGGAGGAAGTAGTTTCTGTGGTTCTTTTCTTTTATTTATTGGGAACGTGGCAGAAGTGATAGAATGAAATACTCATTTCTGAAGGACAGCGTGTCCAAAGGGTCCTCTCTAATTCAATAGAGGAGACTCTTGGATCTATTGGCAATTTTGTTTACTTCGAACATTGTATCCATTTTAAATGTCAGTCTATTTGAAATACCAGATTCATTTTAGGCATCGAACCCACTTCAAATATTCAGCCTATTTCAAACATCGACTAAGATTGAAGGTACTTGAAATATCAAGTCTGGATTGAACTTTTAGGTACACCGCTCCAAGATTCGAAACGCCCAGGGAAATACGATGGCTACAACACTTGACATAGCGGATTGGTGCTCCATTCATTTCTTTTACCCTCGCAACCCGAATTTTATCCAAATGCTCAAGCTTGTCGACGGTAAAATATCCCTTCATATCAACGGTACTTGTCCACTGTGCAGATCAGAAAGAATGGGAAAAGTTCCAGGGGTGGGTGAATTGTAAATTATTTGAGAAAGAAGGAGGTCTCTGGATATCGAAAAAGTAAGATTAAAAATGGCTTGAGAGTGGATCCCACATTGGGAAGACGGGTAACGATGACTGTTCACCGGTCAGATAGTCATGACTCACCGGCCCGTATGTCGCTGAGTATGCATTTCCTTACACTGTAAAAGCAGTGAGTTTTACCGCGAGCGAGCAAAACAAGAGAAATATTATTGGAAGTTTTCCAGTGAGGGACAATGAGAGATATTGAAAGCTTTCCTTGGCACAATCATTTCGGCCGAAAATTCGCACAAGAAACTTTAGACTTCCTTCGGCAAACCATACCGGTTATGCATAATGACATTGAACACTTGTGCTGACGTGCGCTGAGATAGGACTTTAGCCTCTGCATTTTGTAAAATGGAAATGGCTACTGTTTCTCCAAAGACCCATGGCCGAGAGAACACGTTATCAGTGAGTATTTTGTTGCGTTGCAGTGGATGTGTTTATATGTTGCATTTCTCATCAATCGTTAGCCCGCAACACCCGCAGGGCAACGTGGAGAGATGATAAAGCAAAGTTGGAAAAATGATGACCAACCTGAGGTTGTTATAAGAATTTTCATGTCCACTTATAAAATGAAGGGGTCCCCGGTAAAAAGCTTGTTGGTATATCCGGGTCCTCGCTTGCGATTGGCTATAGTTTGTAGTAGCCTTGGATATATCCTTCCATTTTGAAATAAAAAACCCAATTCGGAATTAGGATTTAGGCTCGGGTTACTTGTGTAGGCTTAGGGTAGATGACGGCCGAGAGAATTTGGATGAAAAGAGTGACTCCTGCTCGATCCAGTTAATTCATCTGCCAATAATCTGATGAAAATTGAATGCGGAATTGTGTGATTTCTAATCTCATGCAGATCTTCAGCGCAAGACTTTCTACTCGTATAAAGAGAAGATAAGAACATCTATCTTATGGATTTTCGCTTGAGGATTTTCGCTTACTAGCTTTGTCTTAAGGTTATCACAGTCACCGCTTTCATCTCCCAACAAACGGGTAAGGTCGCTCCTTTTTTTCACACTAACTCGACTAGTGGCTGAGATTTCCACTAGAAAACGGGGAACTCTTTCATCATACATCAGGGCCACTGTGTCATGGTAGCTTGGGAGCTTATCGTCATCGCCCATGCGCTCAGCCTTCATCCTGAATCCACTCTTTCCATTCCTGAACGAGCCAGTCCACAATTCTGACTATTTAGTATTCTAGTACAAAGTACAAAATGAGGTACCTTATACATGTGAAGAATTCATACAAGGGTGGCAGGGGCTCTTAATCCTAAGGAAATCTGAATGAGGGTTAGGAAAATACTCGGGACTGCTTCGATACGCTCGTTGAATGACATAACCTTATAAGTTGTCTAACATTCCAGTCAAAATTCTAGAGTGCACTGTGTTTCCAGTTGAACAAGGCTCCAAGCGCCCCAGTCAGAAGCACCTGCACTCTCTTTGACCCCAATATTAAGCATCCCTGTCAGGATTGGCTGAGCTCTTTAGATGAATATGGCAATCTTAGATTCTGTGGGTATGATATTCCATTACCCAGGTTACACAATCTTTGTTATTTCTTTGATTGATAAGCTGGGCTACAGATCAGAAGCAAAAAATATGCAAACCCCCACCGCATCCAGGATCTGATACTATCCCCGCTGATCTCATACCACTGCACTTTTCCGTGGAGACTAAGCATGCATGTGGCCCGCTTGGTAGTGACAAGAATACCCCTAATTACCCTCCTCGAATAATTTTCTTTCGTCGATTTGTAATCTCTCTCAATATCTGAAGCTAACAGTTGACGCTAGCTCCCTAACGTACTTTCAGATGTATTTCTAAGCGCCCTTCTTTTTTTATTATATATCCTCAGCCTTTTCAAGTTTACATTTGCGTTTTGTAAACATTGCACCCCATCGCCCATCTTAGTCACGGCAATTTGCGTGCAACCACTTTCAAAATGTTTGATACACATGCTGAGAGGATGTACGCAGAGAGGGCGGCGGATGGTCGTGAAGGAGCTCAAATTCCATTGCATTCGGATAATTATCGCAGAGAAGCTGTTCCACCAGAAGAACGCTCGTCTTCCGGGGGGGAGGGAAATAACGATGGAACATGGGGAGAACATGATCAAGGCGGACCAGTCGATCGCTCAGCTGCTATGCAAGATTACGAACAACTGCGTCAGCAACTCACACATTTATCGAGAACTCGTTCACAGAAGAGTGCGGGTACTGCCCGAAGACCTTCGGCGCTGAAGAAAGTCGTGACTAACGCTAGTCGACGCTCACGAACGACTGCCGGTGAGGATATAGAGGCGCAAGAAGGGGAAGGAAAGCTCGAAGAAGAAGAAAAGCTCGAAGAAAATGAAGACACCGCGGCTGAGGAGGAGGATGAGGACGAATTCGTACTGGGTGACTTCCTCAAGGATGGCCATTTTGAGAAACGAAACACGAGGGGAAGTGCTAAAAAGGTTGGTGTGATATACAAGAATTTGACTGTACAGGGGGTTGGAGCAACTACAACTTATGTCAAGACTCTCCCGTCTGCTATCATGGGTGTAAGTAATTGTCTGTTCCAAAGTCACACAATGTCCTAGGCTAATCCGTACAATGTAGACTTTCGGACCCGACTTATACAAGCTCCTAGCCCGATTTATCCCTGCACTGCCTAAACCTGGAGCTCATGGCCAGAAACGCGATTTAATCCACGATTTTACCGGCTGTGTACGGGATGGAGAGATGCTTCTGGTCTTGGGTAGACCTGGTTCTGGATGCAGCACATTCCTCAAGGCTATTTCGAACAAGAGGGGTGATTACGCTGCTGTCCACGGAGAAGTCTCATATGGAGGTATTTCTGCTGAAGAACAAGCAAAGCACTATCGAGGAGAGGTCAATTACAACGAAGAAGACGATCAGCACTTTCCGAGTCTTACGGTTGAACAAACTTTGGATTTTTCACTCCTAAACAAGACAAAAAAGCATGAAAAGGGAGATATCCCCACGATAATTACAGCGCTCCTGAAGATGTTTGGTATTTCTCACACGCGTCATACCCTAGTTGGAGATGTGAGTTCTCACCTCTTTCCATTTGTGACTGCAGGAAATAGCATCTAACACATCTTTGTAGGCATTCGTTCGAGGTGTTTCTGGTGGTGAACGGAAGCGAGTTTCCATTGCGGAGACACTTGCTACCAAGAGCACAGTCGTTTCTTGGGACAATTCTACTCGTGGACTTGATGCGTCGACTGCATTAGACTATGCCAATTCCCTAAGAGTAATGACCGATATCAGCAACAGAACAACTCTTGTCACACTCTATCAAGCCGGAGAGCAGATATACGAGCTCATGGATAAGGTGCTAGTGATTGATGAGGGAAGAATGGTATATTCAGGACCGGCAGGTGACGCCAAGAACTACTTTGAAAGAATAGGATATTATTGCCCGCCGAGACAGACTACCGCAGATTTCCTGACGGCTTGCACGGATCCAGCCGAACGCCGGTTTCAGAAAGATTTCAGGGGTCCTATCCCAAAAGGCCCTATTGAGCTTGAAAAAGCATTCAGAGAAAGTGAAGATTACAAGCTACTTCTAGAAGATGTTGGATCTTATGAAAGGATGCTACATGAAACCGACCACGCGGATGCACGACAATTTAAGGCCTCCGTGGAAGAGACAAAATCCAAGACTGTTGGTACCCGATCACCTTACACAGTCTCTTTCTTTCGTCAAGTCCTTGCTTGCACAAAGCGCGAAATTCAATTGACTCTTGGAGACAAGACAACTCTATATACCAAATTCTTTATTATCATTTCCAACAGTTTAATTGTCGGTTCCTTATTTCACGGACAAGCATCCAACACACTCGGAAACTTCTCTCGTGGCGGTACTCTATTTTTCTCTATTCTCTTCTTGGGATGGCTTCAACTATCTGAACTCATGAAGGCTGTCGGTGGTAGACCTATCATCGCCAGACACAAAGATTATGCTTTCTACCGTCCATCAGCCGTTGTAGTTGCTCGAGTCGTTCAAGATTTCCCGCTACTACTGGTACAGGTTGTCCCGTTTTCTATTGTAGTGGTATGTATATGGTCATTCGTAGCTGTATGGAGAGTATACTAACAATCATAGTACTTCATCACTGGACTTGACGTAGATGCTGGAAAATACTTTATCTATGTTCTGTTCATTTACCTTACGACACTTTGCATCACTTCTTTATATCGCATGTTTGCCGCACTCTCGCCATCGATTGATGATGCTGTTAGGTTTTCGGGTATTGGACTGAATCTTTTGATGTAAGTCGCACTCATGATTTTCAGATGACCCCTGTTGACAACTTAAAGTATTTACACCGGATACGTAATTCCTAAACCACAATTAGTATCTGACTATATTTGGTTTGGATGGCTTTACTATATCAATCCTCTATCATACTCATTTGAAGCTGTCATATCAGACGAATTCTACAACAAGAATATTCCTTGCGCCCCGGAACAAACTGTGCCCAGTGGTCCAGGCTATACGAATCCCGAATTTCAGGGCTGTGCCTCTACCGGCGCTGAGGTCGGAAGCTTGAGTGTTTCAGGATCTAGATATCTTCAAGAAAGTTTCGATTACACAAGGTCGCATCTTTGGAGAAATTTTGGTGTCGGTCAGTATTAGTAATCCTTCGTTTAACGTTCCGTACGTTCCGGTATCTAACGCGTTCCAGTTATTGCTTGGACTGTCCTCTATATCCTCGTCACTGCTATTGCCACTGAAGTTTTTGATTTCACTGCTGGTGGTGGTGGTGCACTCGAATTCAAGCGTTCTAAGGCTGCGAAGAACAAGGTCAAAGCAGAAAATGCTACACCCGACGAAGAAAACTCCCCGTCTTCCAGTCAGCTTCCCACAAGCGGCGCCTCTTCCAGTGACACGTTAGAGCCACCTCAAGCGGAAACACTCAAAGACATCTCTGGCTCGGAAAGCGTGTTCACATGGGAGAATGTTGAGTACACTGTACCATATCTTGGCGGTGAACGCAAGATTCTCAACAAGGTCAATGGATATGCAAAACCTGGGCTCATGGTGGCACTAATGGGAGCCAGTGGAGCTGGAAAAACTACCCTGCTGAACACCCTTTCTCAGCGCCAGAAGACTGGTGTAGTGACTGGAGATATGTTGGTTGATGGACGACCATTGGGTACTGAATTTCAGAGGGGTACTGGATTCTGTGAGCAAATGGATCTTCATGATGGCACGGCTACCGTTCGAGAAGCCCTTGAATTCTCTGCTATTCTTCGACAAGAACATACAGTTCCAAAAGCCGAGAAGATTGAATACGTAGATAAGATTATTGATCTTCTCGAGCTACGGGATATGCAAGATGCTTTGGTCAGATCTTTGGGCGTGGAACAGAGAAAGAGAGTTACGATTGGTGTTGAACTAGCAGCAAAGCCTAACCTCCTACTCTTTTTGGATGAGCCTACTTCTGGACTCGACTCCCAATCTGCTTATTCCATTGTTCGATTTTTGAAGAAGCTTTCTGCAGCTGGTCAAGCAATCGTCTGTACTATCCATCAGCCTTCCTCGGTCCTCATTCAAGAATTCGATATGATTTTAGCCTTGAATCCAGGCGGAAACACTTTCTACTTTGGGCCCGTTGGCGAAAATGGTTCTGCAGTGGTGAAGTACTTTGCCGATCGTGGTGTGCACTGCCCTCCACAAAAGAACGTCGCAGAATTTATCCTCGAAACCGCCGCCAAGGGTGGAAAGCGCCGTGATGGCAAGAGACTCAACTGGAACGAAGAATGGCTTAATTCCGAAGAAAATAAACATGTTATGCAGGAGATTCAACGCATCAAGTCTGAACGTAGCAAAATTCCAGCTCCAGAGGCTAGTTCCCAACGTGAATTTGCTTCTCCGGTTACACTTCAAACAATTGAATTGACTAAACGTCTTTTTACTCAATATTGGCGTGATCCATCATATCTCTATGGCAAGCTTTTCACATCTGTTATCATTGGTATCTTCAACGGCTTCACATTTTGGCAATTGGGCTATGGTATCATTGATATGCAGAATCGAATGTTCTCCTCATTCTTGATTATCCTCATTCCTCCCACGATCGTCAATGGTGTTGTACCTAAATTCTATCAGAATCGCGCACTTTGGGAAGCCCGAGAACTCCCTTCGAGAATTTATGGTTGGGTTGCATTCTGCACTGCGAATATCGTCGCCGAGATACCAATTGCTATTGTCGGAGCAGTGATTTATTGGGTTTTATGGTATTGGCCTACTGGTTCGCCAGGCGACTCTTCCACTTCGGGTTATGTATTCCTCATGACACTACTTTTCGTAAGCTCCCCTCTTTGTAGCTGATCTCTCTATCAAAATTACTAACGCCTTCACAGTTCCTCTTTCAAGCCTCCTGGGGTCAATGGATCTGCGCCTTCGCACCCTCCTTCACCGTTATCTCAAACGTCCTCCCCTTCTTCTTCGTAATGTTCGGTCTCTTCAACGGTGTTGTCCGTCAATACTCTCAGATGTCCGTCTTCTGGCGCTACTGGCTTTACTATGTTAATCCAGCCACATATTGGATCGGCGGCGTTATCTCTGCTACCCTCTCCAATGTCTCAGTCGAATGCGCCTCCAGCGAAGCTGCTTATTTCAATCCTCCATCGGGCCAAACTTGTTCCTCGTATGCTAGTAACTTTGTTACTTCGGCCGGAAAAGGATATTTGACGAACCCAGACGCCACGGCGAATTGTGGATATTGTCCATATGCCAATGGAGAAGAATACATGGCGACGTTAAATGTTAAACCGAGTGATAAATGGAGGTATTTTGGAATTTTCTTGGGATTCTGTATTAGTAATTGGGCGTTGGTTTATTTCTTCATCTACACGGTGAGGATTCGAGGATGGAGTTTTGGATTTGCAAGTTTGTTTGGAGGATTGGGGAAGATGATCGGGAAGGTCAAGAGTGTGTTTAAAGGGAAGGAGAAGAAGAGCCAATGACTGAGGCCAGGCATTTGGCAATTGATTGGTTTTAGAGGATGAAAAAGAGGCATGACATACCAGAGAGATGTTCATATGATTTGATCGAGTTGGATTTTGGGTTTAGTATTGGTTCATATATTACGACATATGGGGGTTTATCAAAAATACCCAGGTATGAATGCATTAGAGCGGTAACATTTAAGGAGTATCATGATAGATAATGATTAGTTTAATAATGATGGAGGGATACATACTTTAATGATACACTTTCATCTTCTATTTCGTTCATAGCCCGACACTACCAAGTTTAACACTGATTGTAATCGTTTTGTTCTGCGAAACCACACGAGAAGGAATAACCGCATATATTGGATGGCAATTTATTGGGCGCAGGATGCAAGATCTCTACTTCAGAGCCAAGGATAGATATTCTAGGAATGAATGCTTTAAATATAAAAAATGGTAGAAGATATACACACATAAGAGATCAAACCCGACCACATAACCTTAATTGCCTCCAAACCAACCAGAGCGCAACCACCACGCGAATATCCTCATTTCATTCATTTCATCTATCTTATCCCCTCAATACTTAAAACTTAAAACAAACCCCCATCTCAATCCATAGACTCAAAATCTCATCCAATATCTCATCCCCAAACTCCAACTCTTCATTCCTATCGACATCAACCACTCCACACTATGATCTAGATAGACACTTCAGAAATACCCATTCAAACACCGGCACAATAAATACCTAGGTAGTAAGCACTCTTATAAAACATACCTATCTTCCCTCCATCCACACTTTCCAGAGAATGAAACTTTGAGAATCTCATCTCGCACATGTAAATTGGCCTATAACCCATATCCCAATCCTCCACAAGACCTAGCACCCGCACCCACCCATAATAGGATATCATCTACCCATCTCAAAAAAGACAAAAAGAAAACCCCCAAAAAATTCAGATCATACATATATAATATATACTATATAACTCCCCTAAGCATCCATCCATTCCATCACCCATCCCACAAAAGTCAAAAAACTAAACCCCCTCCAAAAAATCCTCTCCAAAAATACCCAAAAAAAAAAAGTAAACGAAGGGAATTGAGCCCAACGGGGGGGTCGAACCCCCAACCTTGTGATTAAGAGTCACACGCTCTACCGATTGAGCTAGCCGGGCAGGCTATTTACAATGCTGTTGCTTTAATTGTTGAAAATTTCGTTTCAATTTGTCCTATATTACTAGTTAAACGTGGAGCGGGTAGAGAAAATTCTTTAAAGAGTTTGAGGCTAAGCGAGGGGGGTTGTGGAGTTCGTTTGTGGGGGTGCTAGTTAAGCGTGCTACTATGACATGATGAAATCACCATTTGGAGAATATTGGAATGGTAATATTTTCGTTTTGGTTGCAGGTATTGGATGAGGTAAGGTGGATTTCATGTGTGTATAGGTATTCTACTCTATCAAGTTTCAACTGTAGTTCCCAGTTCCCTCTACCATTCCATTCGTTCATCCCCGCGAGGTATGAGGTATGAGGTGATGTATTACCCCCCCTTTACTATTATTCAACCACAAATTCACTCATCGCCCATCACTGGGGTACCCTGATTCCATGAAGTCCTTATTCTCGTCCCATATTACTCTTTTAACAACACAAGTACCAGCACCTCTCTTTTGAAAAGAAAATCATAATGCAATTGCTTTCCGTTCATAAAACCATACTCTTGCCGCTCAAACGCCACGCTTCTCACTAATGTCCTTATCCCAAGTAAGCAATCGCAGAATAGAAGAAAGGAAAGCGATTCAATGTTTTTCAAAAACACTCTAGAGCATTGTTAATCTTTTGTACTCGTATGTGACAATATGCACAAATCAAGCCGTCGGGTCACTTTCCGGCAACTGTTCCTCATTTAGACGAGGTAATCCTTCCACGGGTATTTCTACACCCTTCACCGGATGTAATAACATAGGCGGTAAGCACATTCGACCTTCTCCGCCTCTCATGTCATTGACATGTTGCCCACTTCTGCCTTCATTAACAGTTGTTTCAAATTCTTCCCCTCCTTCATTATCAACCTTGAAACCGAGCCATCTTCGCCATAAATTGGGTGCAAATCCAGTGTTGTAGAACCAAGTCATTCCACGAAGGTTGTGTTCTCGGTCGCCAAATACGGAGGTTCGTGCTCCACCGGTGGCACCATTCCTGCCTCCATTCATAATGCTTGCAAGGTACTCGGTTGGCCATTCACGATCAACAAACATTGGGTGAGGCACAGAGACAGCTTTGTAACCGTGATGTAACGCAGTCGTTGGAGCCCACATTTCCGTAAAAGCATGATGCTTCATAAATGTGGTTTCACGATGCATAGTATTAAGTAGTTTGCGAGACATCCTCGCAGCTGCAATGATAGTCGCTCGGCGAGGTGGTAAACCTCCAGTGAGATTATAGCCTGTGACATCTTCTGCAAGAATCCAGGTAGTCCCATCCGGATCAAAAAGTGGGTTAAATACAATAAGGTCAGCATCTTCACCAACACCCCACGTATACTTGTCCTTGTCGTAGCTAGTAGGAGGCACGGGATCATTCTCAGTCTCAAACCAGTCATCCTGATTTGAAGGACGCTCGGGTCCCCAGATTGGCTTCTCGCCTTTGCGCACCGGTCCGCTCTTCTCGCCCTTTTGATTTCCGATGCCTGACCACATATTGTTTGGATTATCGGTCCCAATCTCGGTTTGTACACGAACCATTTGTTTGAAATCTTCCCATGTGCCATGAACCTCTGGGACGTAGTATCTACTATTACGCTCCCAAAGTCCTTTCCGAGGCTGCTCCTTTGTCCAAGCATCAATTTTTGATAGAAAGTGATACCAGTGGCCAGTATATCGAATATCAACTTCCCATTCCCAGAAAAAATCATATTCCTGATGATTATGAGCAAACCATTGCATCGCCATTTGAAGTCCCCGATAAGATCCATGAACCGGTAGACCACGAATAAATGTGTCAAACAAGCCTTGGTAGAGCATAAGCATTTGAGTCTCACTCCAGAATGTTGCAATCCCAGCGAATTCTTCAGGTAGACAATCTTTTAAATGCTGTTGATATGTTTCTTCATCCGCGAAGACGGGATGCACGGCAGAGTCCTTGACTTGAACCAAGAGATGAACATCGTATTGGCCGCCTGAACCAATAGAAACCTCGGATATCAATGCTCTCAGTGCCATAATGTCCTCCTCTCGCCACATATATTCATCCCAGAGTCGAATGACAAATGCAGTTCGTGGGAGATGTTTTTTGGCTGGTGTTGCGACGACCTTAGAGGTGGTATCGACTGCGCTTAAGGTGGTGTTGGAAACGGATTCGACCAACCCATCCCTTTTCAGTAGAGCACCATCTTTCTGTTCAGTAAGAGTTGAAAAGGTAGTGGGCTTCTTTACGACCGGCTCAAATGGTTGAAAGCGTGCCGCATTCCTTTGATAGCATCTCCTCTGAGCATCCGCCCAATCAACCTTTCTGTAGTCGACCTGACCAGAATGCATCTTCTCAGCGTTTGAATTATCTGCCCAGACAGCGTCGGAGCCTTCCATCTCTCCATGCTGGCCCGTTCCAGTTCCCCCATATCTCAAACCATATCCATAACCGTAAGGTCCTAATCTGCCATATCGCTCGAAACAAATATCTTCTGGTAAGCCGAGAACTTCATAAGAACCCATGATATGGTTTGGGAACCCGCTTGGCCTGCCTTCGTAATATTGTAGTCGTGGCGCACGAACAGTATTCTCGCGATCGAGGAAGCACTCCTGGACGGGCGCATAGTCGTCGTTAAAAACACCGGATGTTATGTCAGTATATGGCTGGAATGGTTTACTAGCCGGAAGACTGCGCGCAGGTGTAGCCATCTCCTCAATTGAGGTCTTATTCTGCAGAGGCAATTCATCCTCCTCACGAGGATACTCTGGTTTATTCTCAGAAAGCGGGACCAATGTCCTTATTCCACCGTAGTATCGCGATAAAAATGGGAATGATTCCCAAAGCGGAGGAGGTGGTGGTGCTGATGCATGACCATCTTGGACTTTTTGCGTTGATATATGGCTCATTCGCACCAGACTCAGCATAAATATAACAATGGTAGATATCATGGCTAAACACAGATATCTCATAACCTTAGGAGGTAATCTTTTTGGAGCTGGTCGTGGTGTACCTGTATTTGCTCTTTTCCGCAGTATCGGAGCATTGGAATGGTATGAATTCGAAGTTTCTCTTGAAGAGGAGGGCGATGATGGATAGGAGGAACAGTCCGTATCTTCTTCATCGGATTCGTCGTGGTGCCCATACTTCTCAGCATCATAGTCTCGAGGCGGCTCTTCTTGGGCAGGAGGTATGCCTGAATATTGCGTATGTCGTTTGGTAGCCTTAGGAGGATTAAAGGATTTGAAGCCCGCCATTATGGCTCTGGCCAATATTACAATTGAAGAAACTCGATGGGATGTGTTCAATTTGTTACCGCGAAACTAAATATTATGTCTATTCAGCAGTATAATTGATCAGTAACATTTCATGCTTGCGTATGCTTGCCCGAAATATTTACTCACTCATTGAAGGTTATCTCATGAAGCGATTGTGGGAGATTGAGATGCTTTTGTTCAGGAATCGACGAAAATATAGAGGAGATGTTGAGGTTTGGTTGAAGTTGTAAATACAGTATGATGTACTGTTGTATGTTCTATTTTGAACATACTGGCAGCATAAGATAAATTACATAATATTGCACAGAATAATGATAGCGGTATCAAAACTTGAAAAAGTTCCGTTGCACGGCAACCAATTCCGATTATCCTCGCTGGTCCATGAAATATGGATAAATCAAGAAAGCTTCACAGCCTTCGCCCCAGCCTTGCATTTAGCTTTAATGGCTAATGTATGTTAGTGCAGCATCATTACCGGATAATGAGGATACAAATCTTCAAGACAACCATTTAGCGAATGAATGGTCGGTTTCGAGAAAATATATAAATAATCAGATCACCAACCTCAAAGAGCCAAATAAAAGTTAGGGTTTGTATTGAAAGGGAACAATGAGTCCCGGAGGAGGGCCTGGCATATATTCATCATTCAGTTTTTATGAATCCAATCTCACCATCCGTTTGATTGTTACGCTTCTTCAGTTGAGCCTAAATTCACGCGGCATCCAACAGTTCCTGAGGAAAATTCATCGCTCGACATGATTCCGTCTGTAGAACTCCAGGAAGACTCGAATGTAAAGGGAACTTCGGGATATTTAAAACTAGGTCAGTCGTACATTTGTTTGTAGACTGGTTCCTATTTACTATCCACCCAACAGTGGATGAAATACTCGACCGATTGTCATTGATTGTACTAGAACATTTGCGGTGGCCGTTGATCTTTCAACCTTTACGATAGTGCATCGCCCAAGATCTGGAACCTCTGACTCTGCCCAATTTACTGAGATAATGCTACGGTGTAGTAGTGGCGAGAACTGTATATACACTACGCTTACCGTAAAAATGCGGCGATGATCCGACCAAAAAGATGGAGCCGATGGTAAGAGCTTCTTCCAGATGCTTTTGTTTTTGGATTCCGAGCCTGTCAATGTCTCTGTCTCAGTTCCATCGGATGGCAGCCTACTCCGCATTACTGCTAGAGAAGAAACAGAGAGCGTCCAGAAGCAACCACGCCGATAAGCTCGTACAATTTACTTCCACTATCGTATATGAAGTGACCATTCCTTCTGACGTGTCCATCTGTTCTCCGTAATTTTATGTTGGATTAAATGTTGTGCGACGTGGAATCCTCGGTAACATCAAAATGGCGGTACGATGCTGCTGCTACTGTACATACTTTCAACTTGAATGATAATTTTGAATTTGAGGATGGCAGCTGAGACGAGGAGTTTTATCTTTTCCCCAAAAGCTCTTTTGGGGTCATGGGTGTGCATTTTGACTTTTTGAGCATTCCCCACATCAATCTAGTCCCAACTTTTAGTAAATCGATATTGAGGGGAAGGCCGTATGGAGGTCTTTTTCGCTACCCCTATAATCCAGACTTCGCAACTAGCTAGCCATCCCCGGTTCTGAATTCCAAGCATCTTATCGACGATACCGGTCTGAAGGAAGAAGTATGCAGATATATCCACCTGACTATAAAATTCAGGGTCCAAAACACTTTGAATTAAGAAGACTCCAAGTGAAACCGGGAGGATGGTTCCATTATTCCCACTGGCTAGGTATACCAGCATTAAAACTTCCATATTGAGTCATGCAAGCCGTGCATAAGCGCATTCATTATCTTGGGATTTGCTCAGCTGATTTACCAAAACCTGAGCCCTCGGAAAATCTCCAAGGCATGAATAGCCACATATATCCGGGGTAAATTAATTAGTATAAAAATCGAAAGCGTTATTTTCGGTAATCGAAGTGGACGACAATATCAAGAAGAGATAGTATAAGTCATAGCTAATAATGATATATTCCCAAGTAGACTTGTTGATCTGATATTAGGATTCAGTTGTCATTTATTGCCTATTGAATATACTATTGTAAATGGATAATGATAAGCGAAACTACCCGAATGTAGAACCTCATATTCGCTAGCTTACTTCTTATTAACTAAAATCTCCATCTCCAGATTACACGAAACGAAATGGCACCAATTTTACATGAATACGATTCAGTAACTCTTTGAAGCAAAGCCTTTCTATCTAAGCTGTGGCGAATGTTCCCCCATGGCGCACATTGAAGCAACCATTCAGAGAGTGCATGAGGTAAGGAAACTCCGTTCCACGTCAACTGATATGATGATCTTGGTGTCCCAATCAAATCATGTCTGTGTTACAAGCTCGTGACAAGCATCATTGCAGATGGCGGTCAAATTCAATATGTTGATGCAGGAACAACACTTTCCCTCTGACTTCATATGAATTAATATTTTGTTGGGTTCCATCGGGATTGCATCGAATTGCATCAATGAGATAACATTTGCATGTTCTTTCTAATCAATGAGCTCACGTCAATTAGGAATCATGGCAATACTTCTGGCATCTACAATTACAGTCACCTATCAATGCAAACAAACCGTTGTATCAAAACCGGTACCAGTGCGTGCTATTCCATTAGTTTTTGACTCTCAAGGGGTTATCTCCAAGACAATGTGGGCCCCTAAATAAATAAATCCATCTTTCAACGTCAGCTCTTCTTGGTAGCCACTACTGCAATACATTCCATACCGCTGCAACTGCATTTTTTGATGCTATGTATCTACGAGACACTTTCATACTTTTTCATACTTCGCCCAACGCTTTCAGGTTTAAATCAAACTCTCTCTAGTGGGAAAGTACTTCTCACTATCACTTCTCACTATCACTTATCACTATCCACTTCATATCTCTTTACGCTCTTATAATTATCAAACCTTTTTTTCTCCCCTCCTTTATCCTTTCACATACCGAGTAATCAACCTCTTATTTTCATAAACCTCAAATATACTTTTATTATTAGCTCTACATAAAGTGTTGAAAGTTACAATCCGCAGCAAACCCAAACCAAGGCTAAGATCAGGAGACCAGGAAGCAATGCAATGTTGATGCCGGTCTGACGTTGATTGATAGGTCATTTGAAAGACCTGATAATGAACAGACAGAACATTCCCAACTTTAAATAAGAACCATATCACCACTTCAAAATCAAAAAGTAATAAATTCTTTCAATCCTCAAGAACACTTCGAATTAAAAATACACCCTCTCCATCAACATATTGATAATTTCGTTGAGCACTTCCACATTTCTCTTGAATTATCCAACAATATTCTTCCGAACTCCTACTCATCGATTGTCAACACCAACTCCAGTATCATCAACTTCATTCCAACTACCCTCACGAGATCACCCACGAAATCATTCACCTCATTTCTGCTGTTCCACACGTGATTATTAGATCGCATCTCCTCTACTTTATTACTTCCGCATAGCATTGCTGCTACTGTCTTTTTCGAAACTTAGAGCTTTATTTATGGTTAGTTCTTTCCTCACGGTTACCAAATATTTACTAATTATATTCAGACCATGAATGGCTCTGCCACAACCACCGAGGCCGCTGTAGCCATCCGAGAACATCATCCTATACACGATGTCCTAGAAATACCAATGGGTCTTACACAACAAGACATCATTCAGATCACTCTTACTGGACCAGGTCTCATCCTCACCATCCTAGGTATCATCATCAGCATCAACCTTTTCCAGCCATCCCTAACCTGCACCCTCATCGCTTTGGCACCGATACCATGGATCATCTACAACGATTACCACAACTTCATATCCTTAGGTCCAGGAGGAACTCCCTCTACTCTACTTGGATACGTCAAAATCACCTATCTCCGCATCTTTGCTCTTTCCGACCCTTACAGCCCGCCAAATGCCTCTGATGATACAAATCCCACGATCGGCTACATTCAACGCGCTCGTCCTCACCTTCCCAGCCGCAATGGTCCACGTCCCAAAGTCGCCGGTATCGCTCCTCAGAGACAAATAAGCCAATATGGTTCTCGAGCCATGTACCGACTTCTCCGCACCAGCCTCAACAATCTCGCACATCGTCACTCCGACAAATTGAAGACAGACGTATCATGTTTTGAAAAGAAAGGACTTGCACTCTTCGCTCTCGATCCCATCAACGCCACCTGCAAGGGAGAAATCTGTCATGTGCATCATAGCGACAATAGTTTCCACATGAACCTTCACCCCCACGATGCCAAAGTTATCCTGGAAAAGGGTTGGGGAGAAAGACATCCGATGGCTGGTGCTTCGACACCAAAAGCCATTTCGAATTTCCTGTCTTATCTTCCAAAATCTATATCTGCGTGGTTGTCACCAAGAGTTGTCCCCGATCAATTCGTTCTGATATATGCACCGAGGAATAGAGAGGAGCTACAAGTTGTATGCCACATCATCGAGGCGGCTACTTTTTGGGTCAGTGGCGAGCAACTAACGCTTCCTATTGAGAGTGTCCCGTTGGGCGAGGAACCTGTAGGTGCTTAATGCGCTTTGCCTGAGAGTTGGTTTGGAGAATAAAATTACGATTACAATGGGGAATAGGGTGGAGGTAGACTAAATGAAATGGCAGTCCGGTAGGAAAGAAATGATGCTTAGGTATATGGACTGCACGAAAGGAAATTGGTAGAATTAACGCGGGAGTATGGGGTCAAAGTCGCTGTTTTTGCATACATCAGGAAATACCCTTAAATTGTATTCCCTCGCGTTGACTGGTAGCTTACTCTATTGCTATCAATGCACCATACTAGCTGCTAGCTCATCATTTAGAATGGTACTATATCAACATCGCGTGGTGTCAATTTTTCTATAAAGCGGTGATTCAATTTCTGGTATGTAATTTAAATTGGTATAAAAACTGTAAAGAAATCCTAAATCCCAAATTCAATGCTTAAGGAGTGAGTGTATATCATCATCCATCTTTGCACAACTCACGCTCACGCTCACGCTCAAAACGCATCCTCAAATATCGATGACCCAATATGACAAAAGGAAAATAGGTAAGTAGGCGGCCGGTAGAGAAGTAGTAGGTCCAAATTTAAGACCTCCGTGCATCACATTCTTCAAGGAACTTGTATATTCCTTCTAGGCCCTCATACTCCTCCGATACAGATTCATGTTCGCTGATTTTTGTAAAATATGCCGAACCGCTTTCGCTGATATCTTCTTCCATTGTTCCATAATCTTCAATCCAGGGATTTTCAGAGAATTCTTCCAGAATATCTTCATATTCATCCTGGTCGGGTGAAGGGGAACTAGTTTGTAGACAATGGGATTGAGGGTGCGAGGGCGATTCTGCTTCGGTAGGGGCGAAAGGAAATAGAAGAGCCATCTGTGTTCCAATGGCGTCATCAAAATCGGCATCTTGATATATGATTCCTCGTTGCACGCCGACTTCGTCGCAGAGGCGTTCTACAGATTCGGCATCGCAGCCAGGAAACCGGACACGCAGGGTGTGATTGTTTTCAAGGGTTATCGGAAGATCGCCAAGAGAGGACAGTTTTTTAAGGTCGTTCATTGTTGCCGCGAGATCTTTTAGAGCACGGGAGAAATCGACGGAGAGAATGTCGAGGAAGCCAGATGTGTTGAGGGATGGAGCAGCTTGTGACATCTTTTGAGTCCCGAAGGGAAGGGCCGCGGCGAGAGGGGATAGAGCAGTGACAGTTGGGTTAACAGAGAAATCGATATATGAGCCTGGTGTAACTTTGGAAACAGATTGGATCTTGCGGGCTGTTTCTTCTTGAAGCGAAGAAACCGCTCGATAGCGTTTCTCGCCCATGAGAGTCATACCATCGAATTGAGCCTTTTGACCAGAAAGGAAGAATGCTCGCACAGCTTGTGAGACATTGTTAATGACTTGAGCTGGGGCAGCAGGTGTATGGGAAAAGTATCGAGCACCTGCTCTTCCACCGCCTATTGTATAGCCTCCTGCTGTTCTAGGGAGAGCTCCACCAGTTAAGTTTGGTCGGAGAGTTGAGGCAAATGGAGCTCGTGCTGTAAGACGTGATACAGCAGTTGCAGTGTTTGATTTTGGGAATGAAGCACGGTCATATTTAGTGGCTTGTCCGCTGGTGCTCATAAAACGACGTACAGCGGAATTGACGGCACTTTGGGTTGTATACCATCGTCCCTTGTTCTGACGGAGGAGGGCCGCTGGATGAATGGGGTGACGAGGTGAGCTTCTTACGAAAATTGGTTGAAGTTCTGCTGTGACAGGTTTGTTGGTAACATCTTTGAGTCGTAATTTAATGAGTTTCGTAGTTCGTTGAACTACATTCCTGTAATGGATGTTAGAATACTATATTGCATTGACGACAAGGGGGTACATTGGAATTTCCCGTGAAGAAGGTTGAATTTGGGAGTAACTTACTTTAGCATCCTCACGGCTACAGGTGCCCAGATGCCTCCGGACGACGCCATGATGAATACTGATTTATGAAGTTATTTACACTTTTTGATTGTTGTAAATGGGAATTGGTTCGTACCTTGAAGTCGAGACGGATCTTATCGGGAATGTTATCGCCACTGCCCAGCCACACCAGTCATTGCGTGGCTTAGAGGCTAACTAATTTCAGTTTTAGCGCCATGTGCGCGCTAGTGATTAGCGCGAGATAAATTTTTAATCTCGAGCTTTAAAACTTTTCTTCCTCAGTTTCTCTCTTCCAATTGTAACTATCCAGCATTTGCAACCCAAACATTATCTTCACTTTCTCGTGAACTTGTTTTCTGTTTTCATGACGGATTAATTTCTTTTTTATGGTAAGAGATCTCTTCTTCTTGTCAGCTACAATTGCCTCAATGATGAACACAAACACATATTGAACAATCCAACTCTTACACCACAATGGAGATTTGTATTTTCTATCTGAGCAATCTTGATTTAATCATTCAATTCGAATGCGATGTGGTTGAGCAGACAGCTAACTTCCATCTCAGACATATTCATTCGCTGTTTTAATTCTTCCCGCTATTCGCACAAATTTTAATTCAAAAGGTTCGTACATTCGCATTATCCTCTCTTCTTTCTATATACACCGTTGGGGGTGATGATGAAAACACATTGGAAAGGCATTCCTCAATCCGAATTATACTGTCGAATCTTTGCATTTAAGTTTCAGCCTTGTCTGACCCATCGTCCATTACTACTTATCATTGAAACATCTTTTCTGTGCCAAAGCTAACCACATATTGGCAATAGGTACATACACTTCCTCTTAGCATCAATTTACTTGCATTACATGACGAACTTTGAACGAACGGGCGGACAGACTGCGCACTCCTGCTCCTATCTCTCATTAAAGCAAGGCGTACAAACCTTGTGAGGGGTAGACGGTTAGGAAGTGCTTGTTGAGAACTCGTCAGCTGATCTAATGCTCAATTGCTTCTGGATCATTTTGATATGCCGCTCGAAATAGAAACATTGATGCTAACTATCTTTCTTCTAGGTAAATATTGCAATTTTCTCTCCGATCGTTACAAAGGGCCACTGCATTGAAATGATGAAACTTATTCACACTGTTTGAAGTGGACTATGTCCGCTACTGAACGCACTATAAAAATCTGATTTAATGAGGTATGCTTTACTCTGGTATGACATCGAAGACCAACACTAACAATACTATAGCCTGACATTTGCCTTATGGTTCCTTACATTTTGATTACATCAAAACGATGTTCGATTATGGATGACAAGCGCTGACAAACATCATTTCGGACACAGAAAAACCATTATTCTGAAGCTATTGGTAAAGTTGTGTAAAACGAAATGTAAGCTACTTCTTTTCATTCACCTCCACACTCTTTGCTCTGATGAACCCAAATATTCGCTGTGTTCTTTCCGAGTCAACCTTTGACGAAACACATATTTCACCTTGGAGAACTGAGATAGTACCCATGTTATTCATATTCAACCTTCTGTCAACGATAGTTAGAACATGAAACTAACTTGCACAGACATTTTGAAATTCGGAATCGAATTTAATTTAAGTTGAAGCAATAGAAGTTGTAGATGGACATAATACAAAAGATTTTCAGAACATTACCGTCTCCTGACATCTCCTGCCATGTGAAAATCCTTCATCTTGTACCCAAGGGCCGCCTGTGCATCCATAATCATAACATTTCCAGCCCAAATCGACTGAACTAAGGAGCGAGCTTGCGTTCATCTACTAGTACAGCAGCACTCGATGATCTTCTTTGAAGTAGCTTCATATTTGAAGATTATTCAACAGATTAATCAACCTCCGCGTCGAGGTATTTCGAGCAAAGAAGGGTCTGCAAAAGATGTGGGAAATAAAGCCAAATGAGCAACTTGAGTTTAACTTGCTAAGAGCAGGTAAAAGCCCAGAAGCTGAATGACTTCGTAACCAAGCACACGTACGATTACAGCAAAGATTATCGACAGCATGTCCAGAGGCCTTATCCATATATACTTCTCATTTTCTTTTCCACTCGCACATTTCCTTGAACTATCTTGAATTCTACTCCCTTTTTTGTGCTGCGTCTAGCCGTGAACCCTCCTCAAGCTTCAACCTTGATGAGAAATCGTAACGATGTGCACAGAATCTATCTATCAAAAAAGCTAGAGAAGTCTCTAAGCGGGTGTTTTTCTTCGTCACTATTATTTATCGTGGCCTTTTACTTGTAGTTCCTCAATACCAGGAAGGTACATATATCATATAACCTTACTTGTGATTCCTCTATGCAAATCATACCTGCTAGGTAGTATCTTCCCGTATTTTTACGTTCCTCAAAATCTTGTATAGCTCACTGGATCTTGATTAATAGATGCATCTGGTTTTAGCAGCTTCTGTCTCGTAACATAGAATGAGGACGGAAATTCGATGATTGGAATATATGAACATTTCCATCTCATGGAACAAGAGGCTCTCTTTGCAAAAGTCATTTGTCCTTAAACTACCGCTGTACGCATTGTGCTAATAAAAATACACTTTGGGATTTCCGTAATGTGGCATACTCGGCTTCCTGTAGACTTCTTTCTGGCGTGGATAGATATTTCAGGTTCATCCAGCTCTCCACCATGGCTCAAAGTTCACCTGAGAAGATTTCACGTTTTATTCCCAGGACTTGTGTGGGATTCACTGCTTATCCCGCCTTATCTTCTCGTAGAAATACAATTTTCATGTATAAGCAGGTGCAATTGTTGAAATCAGAGAGGTTGAGTACATATCCTCCGTATTGTTGACCTTTCTCCCCGTTTCTTCGGGATTGGAAAGTTAGTTCCCTTGGTATGGGGATAATAGATCGTGAGGTCGCTACTTGCTGATGCTTTAAGTATTTCTTTAATCGAGAGACATACCGTACACATGTGTACACATGTTTATAAATCCGGGGTGATTTGTTCATAATGCTGATATGCTAACAACGACAACGATGGAGGTAAACCACAAAATTGCTTAATCTACCTTACGATTGTGTTGCATTTTTTTACTTGTACCTTGTCCTCAAAAAATCATCACTATAATTATGATAATTATACATGAAGCCTCTCCCTAGGCTGATGATTCAAACATGTACAAATTAACATATAGTATCTCGAATCTAGATCAAGATCAAAAGAAAGCATAAAGTGCAATATTGCTGCGAACATCAATCGGAAGGAAAAGCAAGGGAGGCGAGGGGGATCTAACATACATGCATATATACACACATACATACATCTATATATAATCTATAACTTCTCCCACAACACAATATAAATAAAATGACATACAAGTCCCTTCCCTCATCTCTCACTTCCCCAAAATAAGTGTCCTTCTAAAATATCCCTCGCACTCAAGCTCCGTGACATAGCATCTATATCTCCATCTCCCATCGTACCTCTCTGGATCTCACCACGTTTGCCTAAAGTGTATTCTCTTTACTTACCTACCACCTACTTATTACCTTACTATTTCCGGTACGTATATACTCACTTCAAGTACCTAGCTACTAACAGGTATTTACTGCATAACACTACCTACTTAACTTTACAATTTCACCAAGCACAACCACAGATGCCCTCCCGAAGAAAATACGCAAGAAAGTGGACGAAAGGACGTAAAAGTCAAAGAGTAAGAAAGTATCAAAGAATTATGAATAAAAGGGACAAGAGACTAGGATAAAATTGTTACAGAATTTAAATATATATCTACAACTTATCTACCTACCTATCTCAAAGTAATCTACATCTTCTTCTTCTTCTTCTTTTTCCTCTAAATCAACAATAAAACCACAAGCCAATCCTGGTGAGAAGTTTGGGCCGATCGATCAATAATGTCCATTCATCCATCCATAATACTAGAAATACCTAGTAGTTAACCCGCGAGTGAGAAATGAAAGAAATAGACGGATGAAAATGTACGAATAATATCATGTTGTGGAACACTGGATGGAGGTTTATCTACCTACTACCTATCTACCAGGTACCTAATAAGTAAGTAAATCGGTAGATATATGATAAATACATACCCAGAAATGGAAACAAACTAGAAATAGAAAACTAATCAGATTTATTACAAATACAGATTTTAAGAAGATTATGAATATCCATATCCATATCCATATCCGACATCACATCACATCACCTTTCATTCATAACAAATCTCCCCCTCCCCCAAAAAACAAATCATATATCACATATCATACATACATTCATTCACCACCAAAACCATAAAACCACCTATTGTAACACAGTAATCATATAAAAAAAAAGGTATTCTTCATCTATTAAGCTAGTAACTAACATCTCGATTCGATGAAAAAGAAGAAATGCAAATGCATGGTAGTAGACTAAGAGACCAGCAGCAGCAGCCACATCATATCATATAACATCATATCATAAACATCACATCACAAACATAAGAAAACATAATGAAGCTCTCTCACCGTCTTCTTCATCTTCTCTCTTCTTTCCCTTTCAAATTTTACAAATCCATTGATTTTGTCCCATTCACTAGTGAACTCAACTCAACCTAACCTAACCTAGATAGATCATAGGTAACCACACCTGCTCATCCATTCCTCTTACTCTCCATCTACTTATTTATTCATCCCGTTCATAAAGCAATGAAATCATTGGTTATTGCGAGATATCAGGAAGCAAAGAAGAGAGATCAGAGATGTCAAAGTTATATGGAAGAAAAAAAAAGGAAATACAATCTTGAAAAGTCCATCCTAGTTCACCTGTTGTTCCTAAGATTACATGCATGCATGGAGATAACCACCAAGCAGTTCTTCGACTACTTCGCTGTAGCAATCGATCTTTTTGAAAAATCTCCAACCAAACCCTTGATGGATATTTTGTTTTTGATACCACAATCTTTCAAATGTGTTGCCAGCCTGCCAAAAGAGAAGAGAAGAAGCTACCATTGAAAAATTTCGCAAAATAAAGGGGAAAAAAACCTGTCCATCCACTTTTAATGCATTTGATATCAATTGCAAAAATAACAGCAATGCTTCTGAGACGCCAGAAAAGTCAGAGAAAGTAAATTCGTTCAATAATTTTATGAAGAGGAGCCGTGTCGACTTATTTTGGGATAGGTACAAGAGGTGCCGGAGTTGTCCATGTGCGTGTAGCAAGCTCACACAATCTTCTAATAACATTTGTTGTTCCTGAACCACTTGCTTCATCTTGGACGAACTTCTTTGCAACAAGAAGCTTGCTGCGATTATCACTTTCATCAAAGTGAAGTGGTGTGTCGCTTGGTGTATATTCAGAAACACGTTGTCCAATAGCTCGAATGATGGCGATTGAGTACAAGACATCTCGATTCTCCCGGCCATCCAAGAGATTTCTCAAGGTAGCAAGAGTATCATCAACATCCTTGGCACAATTTGGGTCGTCTTCTCGAAGGCATACAAAGTTTGCTAATGAGTACCAAAATTCCAACTCTCTCAATCTGTGGTGATCTCCACTTCCTTGGACAGGAGCAGTGAGCTGATTACTTTCAGCAACTTTACCTGTCAAGAGACATTCAAAAACCGTCAAACGGTGATTGGCCTCCACTGCATCATCCTGGGCAGGGAGCACGCTCTTAGATTCTGCCCTGGCTTCTTTCTCTTCCTCAGCACCAAGCTTGACCATACAGGCCAAAGCCCAAACAACTTTTGCTTCAACACTTGCAGTATGTGCTATTGCGACAGGATCAGTCACAATTGTCTTCGAGAACTGTAGGAGAAGTGTTCCAAATTTTTCGAGTAATGGTTTATCGCTCATGAGTTTTGCAGCACCTTTGGCACTGAACCATTTCGATTCGAGGAAACTCTCTAGACCTGGAGAATAAATGCTATAGTATAGGTGCTTTGCTTCTTCGAGTGCAGATGGGGATTGTGAAACATCGGGAACTTGGCTGTCAACTGGCGCAGGGGGATTACCGAATGCTAGAAGATCATCGATGGATCGTTGTGCTGGAAGAGAAGTCGTGTCAGCCGCTTCGTCTGCAAAAGATGTAACTGGAGGGGAAGAGGGGGAACCAGCGCCACCTCTGAGGTGGGTAATATCGGATACTTTAAAGGAATATGGAATTGCACTTTGCATGTTTTTTTGGTGGAAGCGGAGGTTGAGCATACCTGGTGGAGCAGAGTGAAAAGGGTTGATAACAGGGATTGGAGCAGATGCCTCCAAATTTGGATCAATTGCAGATGAATAGTCATAATGTTGAGCAGCACTTGGTGCAGTAAGGGCAGGATCATATGACATTGTAGCTGGGACACCGTAACCAGTCTGCAGCATCTGCGGTTGGTTTCCGTAAGGATTCGCGGTCGCGATCGATGAAGCTTGCGAAGGAGCAGAGCTAGGTGCTGGTTGTATGGCAGCAGGGCCTGGTTGTTGCTTGAAGATGGGATCGTAACCTAAACATTCACGTTTTGACTTTTGGCAATTTCGGCAGGCGGGGTGTTGTTCGTCGCACTGATGAGTAAGGTTAGCAGAATTTTCAAAAGGATAGTGATGATGATGATGATGGTCGCGACAATGAAGGGTTTTATTGATCTGCCAACGAAAACAATGGTGAAAATTGATAATCTCGCTCTACTCGTGGGTCCCGGTATCAAGGTCGCTCGTCTCGCTCGCTCATGTGCCTTCGCCTACTTAGGTGATTCGCTTGCATATAGACGAAAAGATTGCCATCGCGAAGAAACTTAACCTCAACTTCAATCCATTCTTTCGATAATGCGACGAATTTAAAACATCAAGAACTGACCTTAATTCTTCTCTTTCTGCAGGTCAAACAACCCGTCTTGGTCCTACGCTTGATCTCCTGATGGAAATAATATTTCGTTAGCAAGATGCGATACTCGAATGACGCGATGACACGATTAAATCGATAATAACGATGATTTACGATATTACATACCTTTTTATGTCGACCTCCACTCATGACTCGAGAATCTACTGGAAGCGCGTATCGCATATTTGGATCCGATGTGACATTTGGGTATTGGTGTTGATGTGACGGATGAGGGAGTTGGTTTTGATAATAAGGTCCGCCCATTTGAGCAACAGGTGGAGGTAAAGGTGAACCCATATGCTGATGTTGTGCGGCCTGCTGTTGCTGTTGCTGCTGCTGCTGCTGCTGAAGAGGATCTAAAGAACGCATACTTGGAAGAGATAATGATCCGTTGCTTCCGGTCGGACTCGCGCGATATGGCTCGTTTTGATTACCTGGTGGCGGATAATTATATTGCGAAGTCGACAAAGAAGGCGATGGGTATGAAGTCGGACTTGGATAATTAACTGGCTGCCGCTGTTGATTACCCTGTTGCGAACCAGACATCGATGGAGAAGAAGGCGCTGAGCCGTTTTGTTGCAAATGATTTAGATGCGGACTATTCCTATTATTGTGTTGCTGTGCCATATTTTGGATTATGACACGGTCGCGCGGTGTTGATTATTTGATGTGTGTTTTTTTTTTTGAAACCTTATCTAAGTCAACCACGTTAAAGGGAACACGACGAAATTTTAATTGAATTGGAAATATTCAAGTCTTTTCCAAATTCAATCGATCTGCAATTAATGATTTGATATATCCTCGGCTTGCCGTATAAAACTTAAGGAGTTCCTAGCGAAACTCGTTTACGGAACGAAAAGCGAGCTGTACCGGGCAGGAAACGAGTTAATCGTTAATCTTTGGGAGAAGATAGAAAGTGTGGAAGGGTAAGGTAGAGTTTAGAAAAGTGGAAGGTTTTGTTGTGGAGAAAAGAAATCGGAATGGTTTTTGAAAGGGAGCCAAAATTTAATATGATTTGTAGATTAGATTGTACCTTAGGGAAAGGCTAGGAAGGCTGGGCTGGGTAACTCGTATGTGGTCCAGATATAATAAGACGAGATTTCCCAAGGGAGAGAAAATGTTTGGTAAAAGGAAAGTTAATAAGAATAAGAATAAGGTAAAAGGTAAAAGGTAGGCGGTAAAATGGCAAAAAGATAATAAGGTAGGTGAATAAAGGTAAAGAGGTAGGTAGATCCGGTCGGGATAAGAAGTTGCAGCTGCAAGTCCTGGCTTCTAAATGTTTTTGAATTTGCTGGGACCTTGAAGTAGGTAAGTAAGTAGTAAGTAAATAGGTAAATTAAAATATTTGCCCGATTTTCAAGGTATAAAATAATTATGAATTCACTCGATCATTCGATTTCTTTTCTCCGTACTTTCATTCTACTCATAATAAACATAATTAAATAATAAATATTATCGATAATTCATTCTCTCTTTTTGCGGGGGATTTGTAGGTAGTAGCTTAAGTATATATTATCGACTTGAAAATTATTACCTTAATAGTATTTATTATCCATTTGCTCAAGGCTAGCAAATATTATATACCAATAGCCCCGAATAGTTACTGACGGCTTAGTGTTTATCTTCAAGATCAATCAATTGTCTGGTCCGAGGGAACCTTAGTTTTTAAGTTTACTCGCAAGTTACAGCTTCCATGGCATAGACTAATCCATGATGACATCGAGTGCATCTAGTGAATTTAAATGCACCTACCTAGGTAAGGTTAGTATCTGCGTATATGTACTCTACTCCTCAGCTTATTTTATTAATTAATAAATTGGTAAGGCTGTTTCTCCTTTTCAAATTCACTCATACATTCCAACCACCAAAACAGGAAATGTCTTTCTTCATCATCATTTCTATCGCATCTTACTTCTTACTACTTTACCTTACTTCAACTAACATGACTGTACGCAGCTCGCCTTTTCCATTCATGCACGACACAACACATAAAGATCCCCTGTCGAAGAAACAGCCACTTGAATGACCCCTTCACTCGGATGATGACCGTTTATTTCATCTAAGAGCGGTACGGCTTGACTAAAAACAAGCGATGGAACAATTATGGAACATTCGATGCATATTGAGACCTTCGCGAGCTTCGCTATAAACCGACGGCAGCGAAAGAGGTAGCACGCGCGAAGATCGTCTCTCCGAGCTGCTTGGGCTGTGTCCTAAATTGGAAGTAGTATCCTTTCCACCTATGAGATATGGTTGTTTTCAAAGTCACTTTCTACTCCTCCATGGCTTTGAGAATAGACACTCAAGGTAGAAGAGGATACTGGGTTTCATCATCGGTTACTCGTTCTCCATAAACTCAGACTCATCCCCTATGATATTGGTAATGTCAGACACATTTTTCAAAATTATGTCAGAACATCTGCACCAACCAACAGCCCTTTTATGGGGCCAAGGAAGAAGGATCTCCAGTTCCATACACGGGGAAAGAATTACCTTGTTTTTACTCCTCACAAGATCTAATTGGATAGCCTAAGTAGATAACCTAGAAGCCACTGCAACGTCAAAACAAACCACCTTGACCGGCTGAGAACCGCATACAGTAACCTCATAGGATAAAAATACAGGATATTCTCATATTCTCTTCAACTTGCCTAACTAATCATCACTTGCACTTTTTCGACCTAATTGAATCAGAAGAAGACTACACTGGTGGCCGTACGGGACAAAGCTTTGAACGCGACCCATTTTTCGATTTCGTCTCCGCATTATTATCCCCGTCCCTTCCAAACTCTAATCTTAGATCTCGTACACGGAATTTGAGCAAAAAGGAGGTCTAACGTCCAATTGATGCATGCCATCTCCCGCAACCCCCTCAGCCTCGTGGTTCATTATAACACAGGATTAAGTGTCTTCGGAATCAAACGATTACACATGAGATCTTCAGTTCTATTCTTCTACGGTGACATCCTATTTCGGACCCAGGCTTTGGCCATGTACCCAAAAAGTATTCTTGCAGTATTCACATGAGCAAGGAGGATGCAAGAATTCTCATGCAATCCGTTTCAGCAAATATTCGAAACGGGATATATGGGTACCTGCACCTGCCCTACCTAAATCGAAGCATGACGCTATCCATGCTGGCTTGCTTGCTCAAAAATTGCTTGCTTCGGTTCTACCTCTCTTTTTACCGGATGTGACCGAGTGTGTGCATGGTTTATTAAAGAGTTGAAAGGCTGAAGTGGGAAAATACCTTGTGGAACTTCAATTCTAGGATCTAGGGTATGGACAAGATGTTAGAACTTAGGATGAATATATCCATTCATCTACTACAATACAACACCGTTAAACTTCTTCCGCGCCTTTGACGCCAAACCTCCAGAATGAAAACCCCGAAAATAATACTAATCCGCCCGAATTGCGCTCTCTACTTTCCTTTACCCTCGGAAGTATCGCCAAAATAAATGCAACAGAGTACGAAAACTGTCACAACCATGCTGTACCCATCGATACCATACCTAGCGGACCATATCCCCAACGGCCAAAACATGAGACGGCGTACTAAAACCGTCCAAAAATGCTGTACTCCTCCAGTAGTACCTTACACGTTCAATTACTATAATCATCAGGAGGTAAGATACATATACATGCACACATACATACATATGTGCACAAACTTAACAATCCATCTTCTAGAATCCTTCCACGCGATGCTAGGCTATCTGCATACATCTTGTGAGATTCGTCCCCTTGTTGTGCTACGCTTATCCACATTATATTTATATTTGTATTTGTATTTGTTTTTTTATTTATATATCTGGGTAGGTGTGTATAGGATATACCCAATAAGAAACACCGATATTGCGTGTATGTGTAACCTTAGCATTAGATGCTATGCATCTTTGCTAGCTAAGGTAACTACTAGGTAAGATTATTATCTATCCAGTCCTCACTCATATCACTAAAACAGTTTTCCGAGCTTCAAACATAGATGCTTATAGGTACTTATGGATATGGATATAGATATGTAGTTTGGGGAGATGGTAATCTTGTGGTTTTGGTTTTGGTTTTTGGACTGTTGGTATGTTGTTCCTAGTACGTAATATACATAACAGATAGACAAGATATTGTGTATGGAGGATAGAGTATAGAATATAATGCCATTGAATCAAATCGAGATTATATTTGTCTCTTTCTCTATCTATCTATTTATTTATCTATCTGTTATTTATACATAACGTATATACTACTCTAATCCTATCGCTTGTATATATCTTTAAATATTTAGAATATATATCCAGCAGACATCAATCCCCCCCCCCCCCCGAAACTTTTTTAAAAAATATCACAAATCGAATCGAATCAAATCAAACAGATTGAATATCAGATTGGTAAAATAATAATTAGATACTAGATACTCTATATATTCCAATTCCATCCCCACGACACCCCAAAGAAATAGGCGACGAGCAAAAAGTAGAAAATTAGTTGGGGAGGAGAAGCGGAAGATGGATTGGTGTATGTATCTTGGGGTTTGAGGTGAGGTGATGGGAGGGAGAGGGAGATGGGAGATAAGTTATAATATGACGGGATAAGACAAAATATGATACATATACTCGTAAATTTACTCGTCAGTAAGTACTTTCGTCCAATCAAATTTCTTCCAACGATTCCTAAAACCCTCTAATCTTTTATCCCCTCCTCGACTCCATCGACCTTGTCGTTTAATAACATCAGGCTCAATATCCAACATACCGCCGATGATTTCCCTCGCGAAAAGATCTCCCCGGGGCCAACGATTCGCATCTTCTACTATATGTCCCAAGCCACCATCCAGATCAAACCAAGCGTGGAAATAGGGCATTTCCTTAGCGATGGATCGGCGAAAGGCTAGTTTTCCAAGACCGTCTCGTGCGCGTGCTGCTGTGTCGATGAGTTTCTTATGCTGTGTCCATTCTTCATCCGAAGTGAGGATAGCTTCTTTGAAGAAGGCTGGAGCGGTTTCTCCTAGGCTATAGGGCAGTGGTACCGCTTGCATGGCTGCGTGCATTTTTCGGTGTGGTGTTGCGGCATTTTCATAAAATACTACATCTCGTCCTTGATCATGGTACATGCGTGTTAGACATTTCATGAAATTTCTAATCTCCTCCCATTCATCGTCATCGCATTCGAGGAGGTTTGTCCGGTGCTGAATGGGTACAATTACGGCTCCACCATCACTCAATTCCGGCTCGGTCGGGAGCGTAAGATAAACTCGTGTAGCCAGAGAGACGATCGGCGCAACGGGAGGTTGATTCTTGTCTTCGTGGTGACACAATTGGCAGGAGTCCAGAATGCGATTCATCTTTTGGAAATCCCCTATGGCTGTATTCCTCAAGTTGATTTCGGACTTTTGTACGCGTTTCGCAAGCTTGTTTGCGTTGTCGTCCATGTAATCGAGGTCATTGTCGAATTTAGCATCTTTAGCAATGCGTTCAGCGGCACGCATACCATCACCACCGGCTTGCCCTTTCGTTCGTCGTTCTTCACGCACCATATCTTCAATAGTCATATCTTCATTTTCTTCCACCAGTCCTCTCTCGCGACCCCTCTTGTTATCAATCGACTTCACTTCTCCACGAGTTCCAGCTAACATTCTATTATCCATCTTGCCCAATACTACAACACTAGGTTCTGAAGTAGTTGCTGATGCGGCGGAAGCTGCAGCGTTATATTCTGCCTCGAGTCTCGCAGCATCGGGTGACTTCTTGAGCTTTGCTTTCATCATCCGAGCCTTCAATCGGTTCAGAGCCGTGGCATCGAGCTGAACGGAAGGTGCACTTGTTTCTTCCATAATCTTCCCCTGTGGTAACTCTGCTGGCTCATCCTGGTGTGGTACCGAACCTCTCCTAGTACCTAAATTCAACTTTCTCTCCTGAAACAACTCTCCGCTGGGCTTCTCTTTCCCCACATAACCTTTCCCATATAGTCTTCGACGGTCAAGCTCTATTTGTTCTTCTCGCGCATCATCAAACTCACGCAAACCTCCAAACCGTGCTATAGCTACCTCGTCGATGGGCTTTCCACTTTGTTCCGCCTGGGTATACACTGCCTTTAATTTTGTCATTCGCCATTGAGCTCCTGAATCCCCAAACGTGTAATCAACTTCATGTCCTGCCTCGATATCATCCAGTTTTTTGACTCCTTCATTTAAATCCTGCAAGTGGTGATTAAGCTCCTTTTTATGAATTTTCAAATCGTAATCAGGTCTAGGTGCAACTTTTGGCTCGGTAGGCTTCTTAGATCCTTTTTGGGTATAATCGAATTCGAAAGCTGAAGGGTCCATCATCCAAGAATCGCGAATAACTTTTGGTCGAACTTCTGCTTCCTTTTCATCTGGAATTGGTAGATCTTCCTTGGGATCTGATAACTTTTCATGTGTGCGCTTCCTTCTATCATCGTCTTCTTCATCGTCGTGTTTTGAATGCCTTGATCTTTTATGTCGGTGATCGTCTCTGTCTTCACCATCGTCCTCCTTGGACCTGTGATGCCGCGATCTATGATGATGTCTATGCTTCCGATCCTTATCTTTGCGCGAACTTCTTTCACTCTTCTCCCTCTCTGCCTTTTCCGCCGCCAAACTTTTCTCAAATTCATCCAAACCGTCCATTGTTGTAAAGTTTATAAATGTGATGCGATTTGATGTTTTTAATATTCGGTCGCCCAGTGCCTGGTCTTCCGGTAGCGAGAAGCCGAGTCGGGACCTACTTTAGCTAGATATGAAATTTATTTGAAAGACATCCCACTTCGCCCCGCCAAATTCCTCCATCTACATCTTATACATACAACTCAAGCTTTTTGAAATCAGTCTACAATACCTACAATATGGCAGATTTTAAGAAACCACAGGCTGGTAAGCCTGTTTCTATTGTATGTGTAGGAATGGCTGGTGAGTTTTTCCAAAATTATATTTGATGAATGCGACCATGAATTGACCTTCAACAGGTTCTGGTAAAACTACCTTTATGCAACGAATAAACTCCCATTTACATGGCAAGAAAGAGCCTCCATATGTTCTCAATCTCGATCCCGCTGTACGAAATGTTCCATTCGAGAGTAACATCGATATCCGCGACTCAGTCAACTATCAAGAAGTGATGAAAAGTTACAACCTCGGACCAAACGGAGGAATTCTCACATCACTCAATCTCTTCGCCACAAAAATCGACCAGATATTAACTGTACTCGAAAAGCGCACTACTCCCGATCCTGAGAAGCCAAATGCGACTCCTATCAAACATATTTTGGTCGATACACCAGGTCAAATTGAGGTTTTCGTTTGGAGTGCTTCAGGAAGCATTTTATTGGATTCTTTGGCATCAACTTTTCCTACAGTTATCGCATATATCATTGATACACCAAGAACATCTTCTACGAGTACTTTTATGAGTAACATGCTGTATGCTTGCAGTATTTTATATAAGACAAAATTACCAATGATTTTGGTATTCAACAAGACGGATGTTAAGGACGCCGAATTTGCCAAGGAATGGATGACGGACTTTGAGTCTTTCCAGGCTGCTCTAAGAGAAGAGGAGGATGCAGGAAGTTTTGGTGGTCTAGAAGGGGGTGCTGGTGGATTAGGTGGTGGTAGTGGATATATGGGATCATTACTCAACAGCATGAGCTTGATGTTAGAAGAGTTTTACAGCCATTTGAGTGTGGTGGGTGTCAGTTCCATGACTGGTGCTGGTATCGATGAGTTTTTCGAAGCTGTGTCAGAAAAGGCCGAGGAGTTCGAAAGAGATTATAAGCCAGAACTGGAACGACGAAGAAAACAGAGAGATGCAGAGAAAGAAGAAAATCGAGAGAAGGAACTGGACAAATTGATGAAGGATATGGCCGTTTCGGGAGAACCTTCATCTAAGGCTAAGGGTCCGCCAAACGCCAAACTCTCTACCGATTTGGATACGCTAAGTGATATGGAAGACTCTGATGACGACTTGGCAGCCGGTGGAGATGATGATGAGGATGGTGGGGATAATGTTGAAGGTTTAAGTTCAAGGTACAAGGCAGCCTTAGCAGATGGAGGAGGCCCATCTAATGCGGATGATCACAGCTTTACTCGATATATCAGGGCAAGTCAGATGAAGAACATGCAATAAAAATGTAGCAGGGCCAAATTTGGGATATGGACAAAGGAGTTTTAGGCCTAGGGGGTATAGCATTAGTGGCGCATCTTGATACCAAAATATAAATTTCAGTAAAACAAAAGTATTTCAATATACACTATATTGCTGCCCTGGCCCTCTATCATACGCCGACAATTGAGTAGTGACAATCTTTTTTGTCCGATGCGCCTCGAGATATGTCTCGTACCATAACCATTACCACTTTATCAAAAATCGTATCAACATTCCCCATTCCCTTCATTTCGCAATCCCCCTCTATATCTCTACGTCCCTCCATATACAAGCCCAGAAGCATCTGCCTCTAATCCACCATCCACTCCGCCCACTAAAAGCCAATCATCTCGCCTCAAACTGCACCATCCTACCTCAAAATCAGCATCTCCCCCAAAAAAGTCTCAAGACTCCACCCCCAGAAGCAAAATCACACATACCTAGAAGTCCTCTCCTTGTACAAAACTCGATGACCACACTCCTTACATCTAATAGGATCACCTCTCTTCAACATAACACTGGCGTTGCAATCGCCGCAGAGATATTTGATGGCGGGTCCGTCACCTAGGATCCCCGATGCGCTGTAGGGATTGGGGGCTTGGGTGGGATTTGTAGAGGGCACTGAGGTGGGTACTTGGTAGTCGTCGGACATTTTGTGCGGTGGGTTTGTTTGTTTGTGGTGTTGGTGGTGGTGGTGGTGGAGGATGTGGTGTGGGAAGATTTTTGTTATAAAGAGCTATATAGAGGGATGGACGTATGGATGGATGGATTGATTAATTTTTGGAGTGGAAACTTGAAAGGCTGATAAATTCTTATGGGTCTGGTTGATTGGGTGTGCTTTAGACTGTTTTTGGGTTAGTGGAGTTGAATTACTGACTAGGTGTAGGTATCTGCCGATATCTTTCAATCTTAGGTAAGCGTCGTTCAATCTTTATAAGGCGGGAGTATATCAAGCACCCTTGTGAGTGTATTGAAGTAAGATCTTACCTATTTGATTCGTTTATTTTCCATATGGTTTACAATTAGCTGATTAATATGAGAGGGATAATTTGAGCATCATTAATTGGTAAATGTGATCACTCTCCAAACATATAGACTTGCCCATTTAATACCTGAAACCAGGAATAGAAATGAGAGTTCCTTCGCAAGAGAGTTTTCTAGTCCTATTATGACCAACTAAATCGTGATATCTCTGCATGAAATTCAAGAACGGGAGGGGTACCGGCTAGGTGCCGGTTAAAGCATGCAGTTTCGTTTAGAGATAGAGTGAAGTTTGGAGTTTGTTGGTCCTGCTGTAACCTGAGCAGCTGTACTGTGTATTATTGTTGATGTGTTGTAGTAAGGAAATTGGGCTTGGCATTTGAAATTTGAAGTAATTCATCTAAAGGTCCAACGGTTTTGCTTGAATGACACACTCATTAATTCATCCTAGTTGTTTCTGTGCCTGAGTATGCGTACTGTCAACCTTGGGGGAGATCAAATTGAGTGATTCTATGATTCTTTGATTCTTCAAGTTTGTGACAAGGCCTTCTACTCTGTATAGGTACATGCTCAGAACTCTTTCTTATATAAAATGTATCAAAATAGGTAGCCTTACGTAATGCATGATCTTTGATTATGTCTAAATACCTACTTTATATACCTACTAGGAACTTCACCCTCATGTTTGCAAAAGATGAGATTAAATTCAAATTGATTGATTCTCCAAGTTTTGCCATTTAAGCTTTCTATCTATTTGCACGGACTCATAAATCCCTTTCAAAATTGATTATCCACTCATATCCTTGTCATTCCGCATCTAGCCCTTACCAGACCAGACTTCTCCAACTTCTTACAAACTTTCACTCCCTCCAACTCGAACATCAGATCATCCCTCCACCTTCCATATCTTTGTGTTTGTACTCTTCTCCAACAGACTTCACCCCAAGTACAAATATTTAATTATATGCAATCGTCAACTTCTGTAGTACTCAATCATGGAATAATCTAAACTTTCTCTCTTACTCTCTCTTATACATTATCGTACACCCATTCGTTCATCCGCATTAATGATAATTTCGGTTTCATGATTCATCAGGCTGTGGTAATCTGATTGTACCCCATCTTCTTTTTTGGAATACCCTCAAACCTTCATACACCTTCTTCATTATTTATACATAATTCTACACAGTTACTTGATTAGTACGTGCGTGCACCTTGCAACTTGATTAACATATGATGCGCCATGGTATGTTCTCTCTTCACAGTCTATTCAAATATACCTTTCGTATTCTACGTATGACTCTGTTGCGCCAACTTACGAAACTAACATAAATCTTTCACTTAGGGTTGTTGTTTCTCTCGTCCCCGCACTGAATACTCCGCAGGAGCTGGTGCATCCTCTTCTCAAGCAATCGCATCCTCCTCGCGACCTCAATCACGATCAGGACTGGCTAGACCATCAACCAATGCCTCCACTACTAGCAATCCTCCACGGCATCGCCATCGTGTTCCTCTCGATGAACATATAAACAAACCCCTTCGATCTCACGTATGGATGAGTGGAAGTAAACTATGGACACGGCGGGAAATTGATCGAGCACGAGCAGAATTCTTTGACACTCGTGTTTCGGGTAGACCTGAAATATGGCAAGCCATAAAAGCTGCATTGGAGGTAATGTGGAAAGGCGGGGAGACTGGGGAAGAAGATGGAGGGTTGGGGACTGCGCAAATGATTTTAAATGCGGCAGAAATCACACTACCTGATGGAGATATGGCGGTTAGAGGATGTTATGATAGTTCAGGTGCATTATATCGAGTACCTGAACATGTAGTTTCTGATCCAGCGAATCTGTTAGATGATGATACGACGGGAACGACAGGGAAGAGTGATGATGAAGGAGGGATGGCGGAAGAAAGCGAAGAAGTTGATGAGGAGGTTCTAAGGAGGAGAGAAACAAAAGGCAAAGCCAAAGCGAAAGAAATGATAGCAGTAAAAGCGAGGTTCCAACATGGTATCAATGGGGATATAGTGTTCAAGATTGGAAAGAATGATTCGGTGCGCTCACTTGTCAAAGTGATTGCGCAGAAGCTTGAGGTTCGTATTTTTCAGAAGCTCTCTTCAAATTTAAAGCTAATCAAGGTCAATAGGTCTCTCCACCCAAGTATGTCAAAATCAACTATATGGGCAAGCTACTTAAAGAAAATGCATCATTAGTAGCACAAGGCTGGGTGGAAGGTCACATTGTTAATGCTTGGATACTTGAATCAACCAAAAAGCAATGACAAAGTTGACATCCATAATGAGATTGTATATAATGCCGGCTCTCGACTCAGCGTTTGGCGTTGGTTGCATAGGAGATGCATCAGATCTCTTGAAACGACATGACGAACTATCAACAGGCTCCTAATTTTTTCTTTGGGTAATACCCCCATGGTTGGCGTTCTAGGAATAGGCTTTCAGCGAACGGAGCAAATCTATGCTGAAATATCTTGGTTGGTTTTACCTACCTGCATTCATTCATCCATTAGCGATTTGTTATTTGATGTTCTTTTAAAGCTATACCCCCTCCTCTTCTTACAGCAATTAGCGTACTGGTCTATATAATTAATTAAATCAAATATTACAACTATTTACTATCTACTTGGATAATGTTTATTGACTTGAGTTGGTTTAGACGAGGTATCTATACATCTCAAGTGTTACGAGGTTTGCCGTCTAGATCACGTGGAAGTGCTCTAGGCTCTCGAGGTGGTTTATAACTAGGCGTCAAGCAGGGACTTAAGTAATGACAATGATGCAATTCGTAACTAATAGTAGAGTATACTAAATGATTGATCTTGATCTTAAGCACGAAGCTCTATATAAAGGGAAACCATCTTGATTATATAAACCTTCGTATTCCAATCATTAGAACGATGAAGCTGGGGAGCGAGATTCGAATCTCGCTCCCTCACAAGACTATCCATGTGATCCTATAACAGGTGATAATAGTTTATAATGTTACAACGTAACAATAGGACAGGAGCGGATGAGCAAGAGAAGAATCTCGTTTAAAATCCAGGACCACCCATTCTTTCCTCTCCACTCCACTCCACTACACCGGCCGGAAAAAATAAAAGACTCTTCTTTAAATCTTTTTCACACTCCGCTTTTACTTACTTTTTACTTCAATACTCATGATATCTCATTTTCTTCTTTTCTAACTAACATAACATAAGCATATGTGAAATCTTCCCATGGCTAACCAGCCAGTGTACTAATTAATTCACCAGAAGAAAAAATTTTCCAAAAAAAAAATCATATGTAAAAATGATATATATAGAAATGGAAGGGAATTGAGCCCAACGGGGGGGTCGAACCCCCAACCTTGTGATTTATTAATACGATTAAGAGTCACACGCTCTACCGATTGAGCTAGCCGGGCGAGAGACTTGTTTGGTGCTTGGTGGCTTTTTTTTGGTTTTTTTATTTATGATTCTGTGCCTGTGTGTGTGGTTGGGTTCTATTTTGATATTTTGTATGGGGGAGGATGTAAGGATGTGGATGTGAGGATATGGGGAGGGGAAGGGAAAATTTTGTAAGGGATAATTAATGATTAAGCGAGGGGGTGATTGGTGGAGCTGAGCTGAGCTGGGATGGGATGTGTTGGGTAGGGATTTCATGTATCTGGATTCTGCTATGAGATACATATGTATATAGGTACTCATAATTATCTGTCTTGAGATGTGAATATCATTATCATCATCATTTTCTTCTTCTTCGTTTTCATAAAAATATAATTAAATAGGGAATATGTATTGATATTATCTATTTATTATTATTTAATATCTAATATGAAATTAATTTAAACAGGAGGTAAGATTTATATCGGGTGTAAAATTATAAATATTCCAGACTAGAATTTGACGGGAAGGTGTCGAGTGAGGAGGAGGTTGGGTTGAGGGGATGGTGGATATTGTGAGTGTATTTTCGCTGTCTTGAAAGGAGCGAAGCCGTTTTTTTTGGAGGTCTAGGACAGATGATATTTTATTTATGTCTTATTGCCTACTTAAGCTTGGGCAATTTGAATATTTTTTTATTCTTTTTTTATAGGTATAATTTTCATCTTGTATAAGGTTTTACTGGGTCTATGCCAAAAAGTTATTAAGGAATGATATTATGTAAATTTAACACCTTATAGACCGTATTTCATTGTTCTATCAAGACTTCTTTCTTGATTTATAAAATTTTATCTATTAGACTTTACATCATAATGGATGCGACCATTTTTACTTTGAAACATCTGGGTATATGTGTATGTGTGGTCTCCGTACATGCATGGAATCTCTCATCTTAGGAATCTGTCATATGCATCGTCTCTCTCAAAACCACCATGCATCTACAACACGAACAACGCCAATTATAAAACATCCTCCCAGACACAAGAAAGCCCACATCCAAATCATAAATGAGAAGTATTATCTCCAAATCAACCATTAAGCCGCAGCAGCAGCATGATCAATATTCTTCCCCTTAGCACTCTTCCACTCCAAAAAACAGGCACAAATCGTCACGATACCACTAACTGCAATTGCCAAAATAAATGATTCATCCAAAGCCTTACAATATGCGATCAATACACCCACCAAATCAGCAGGACGAATAACATCTCTAAGACGTATAGCGCCAGCCTTGTAAATGACTGCAGAATTAACTTCCGGAGCGTATTGAGGAACATATTTGACGAGTCCATTACTGAATACATTCTGAGCGATAGAAATAGAAATTACTCCTCCGAGGGAATTGAAAAAAATAGCAATGGCGTTTCCATTAGGCATATCCTTTGCATTGAGAACAACTTGAACGGCGATAAATGGTATTTGTACTCCCATACCTGCGCCAAAACCACAGATCAGTTGATAGCCCACCCATTTTCAGACGCTGGAGCCTACTTGAAGCGTGTAGATAAGTCCTGCGCCAACCGTGAAAACTGCACCGGTAGCAATCATGAAAGGTTTGTAGAAACGGAGAACGATGATACTAGCTCCTGCTAAAATGGACGATACGATGACGGAACCGAGGTATGGGATCGTACGGATACCGGAAGCTTCTGCATGTTAGCCTTGACGACCTGGAAGTAGAACGGGGGGTTAATACATGTGAGTGTATAAGCCCATCGAAAGAAAACAGGAAAATAGACAGCAACTAAGGACAGTTCATTGACTGAAAATTCTAGGTGGAATGGTGGCACGTTCACCGCGGCGAAATTGTTCAACAAATTAATGATGGCTCCCAGGAGAAATATAGCTCCCAGGAGATCAATTTCCGTGAGTCTTTCCTCAACAGTCATGCCGGATATTTTCCTTGGAAGGGGGGCTTAAAGAATAATGCTACTGCTTCGATAGCAATTGCACCGACTAGAAGAATTGAGGGTTAGTATTGTTTAGACAGCTCTTTTGTGCAACCATAGAACGATAAAGTTGTCAGAAAGTACAAGAGGGTAAGAGGATCTGCTCAGTCGAAGTGGCATATGGTTTAGGGTGGAAAAGTGCGACAATAAATAACAGAATCCAAGAGCCAAAACCACTTACAAGGAAGATTTATCCAAAAATACCTGCATTTGTTGATGAATCAGCTGAAGCCTATGAAAAGGATCATGGACAGAAGTATGTGCTGTTAAAATGTGAAAGATGAAGTGAAGTTGAAGACTTGTTTGGAGTTTTGCATCAAGATTCTCAAAATCATGGAAACGAGTATGTCCACCATCGCCATGAAGCTTTATCACTTAAAGCACCACCGAGAAGAGGACCGATGACACTAGAAATGCCAAACATTGACGATAACATGGCATTATATAATGGTCGTCTAATCAAAGGCATTGAGAAGCCAATCTAGTCCCAAATTAGTTGAGGTAACCTTTCACATTAAGAGAAGTAGACAGCAATTCAACTCAGTACTCAAATCAAAATCAACTCCCAATTGTCATTCCGCCAGAAAATAAAGCAGAAGCTCCAGCACCGGCAACTGCCCTCCGCACAATAAGCGTGACTGAATTCCTTGCAGCAGCACAGATGATAGATCCAATTTCGAAGAGGACAAGAGCAGAAAGATAGGCCTATCTGACGTCAAAATAGGTATATACACATCCAAATAATGGCTGGAGAGCGGTTGTTGTAAGTAAGTAGGAGGATCCATACCATCCGACATCGCCTAGAGTTAAAGACAGATGTGATTTTTGGAATAGCTGTGGCGATGACATAGATTGTTAGTATCTTCTCTGAGTTACCGTGCAATAAACCTGATGTACGATAAGTTGTAGAAAGATACATAAGTGGAATCATGGAGTAGATCTTCCTTCAAGACGACTGAATGTCTAATAAGGTTAACACATCCTAACAGTGCCAAGATGTCGATGGTCCCATTTACTAGACGGCCGAATCAAATGTAAATACTTACTAGTATATCCAATGCCACGGTAAATGTAGCCATGCAAAGACCAAAAGTCAAAAGTACCAGTGGCACACCAGAAATATAATGGTTTTTATCATCATCTTTTCCACTTGATTTTTTTGTTCCACCAACAACTCCACCTTTTCGAGTGCCCGGGCATTCGTTTCTGCAGATGAATTTCCATAATAGCCTTTCTCCGGATCTAAAGGTGCATGTTGATGATCTGCAGGAGTCTCACTTGGATGGTGTTTAAACGAGGTAGCAGCCGTATCTGCCTTTTCCTTTGTCCTCATATACCACGCCAGCACCATCGAGACAGGTGCTACATTAGGTATTGAACACGAGGGACGAGATGTTGATTTATGGTCGTCATGCTTAATCAGATGGTCATCGGTAGTTCCCTGCACTGGCGCAGCAGACTGGGCGGCTTCTCCCGTCTGTTTCTCAGACATGATTGGGTTGGAGTAGACCCTTTAACGCGATTTACCCCAGAAACTGTGCTAAACTTTATTCAATGGGTTGATATAATTATGGATCTTGTTGAGACACTTGGTTTGACATCAGATTGAAATTGCCAAAAGCTTCCCCTCAAGAAAAGATACGTAAATGATAATGTAGAAGAAGATGAGACTATTAAATATCGAGTCAACAGAGCAGGTATAAAGGTATGACCTTACGAACAGAGAACTCTTTAAGGTGGCCAACTGCATCTCCAAACACCTCTATGAGGAAAATTAACATCTTACGCCTAATCAGATAACCTATACTCTTCCATGTAAATCGATTCAAATCCAGGCCAGGATTGGCCATCGGCTCAAGAGCTTTCCGAGTAAAAAACAAGTCTCAATTCCTTTTGGGATGAGAATTGACAGGGTCAGTTATAAACAACCAATGATATACTTGTTTGATCAAATTCCGAAGCCATTCTCGACCATCCCTTACAGCACAGTGCATACGCCAATACATACTTCCAAGCGAACTATAGCTCTTACTTCAGCTCAAGGGAAAGGGAACTCATAGAAAAGTGATTTTCTGGAAGAGAATTTCCAACGCATGTTGTGGTCACAAATATTGGTATGAGACATTGTACTTTGTACCTGTGTACAATGGAATTTTTCTGTACTGAAACCATACACAAAAACGCCGTTGAAGCATGGTTGCTTGGCGTTGTGCTGTTGATACAACACAATCATGGGAAAAGGTTTGAGGCGTGGATAGTATGAAAATATGAATCCGAACAAGATTTTGGGTCGAATTCTGCACGAATTTAAATAAAATAGCCTTGCAATTTAGCCGCTAAGGCTTTGGTTGGGATGAACGTTAATTGATAATCCGTGAGATTTTGTAATGGACCATCTGATACTACCAGTGACTTTGATGCGTGATATCCCGTATAAGAAAGTTACCTTCCCACCTCGTGCGTTGCCATGATACGCAGAAGCGACCAAAAGTTGAAAAAAAGGTCGCGCCTGGCCAATACCTCATAATAACGCGTATGAAATACAAGAAGCCCCAGTCGGAAGTTCGAATCGAAAAATGTTAGTACATCGCTTTTCCAATATCAAGCCCAATGTCACACTCCATTGATTGTAAAAGTTGCGCCGAACCAGTTGAACGAAATATGCAATGTTTGAGTATTCTTAAACAACGCGTTTGACCTACGCAAGTCAATCAGTTACCGGCTTAAAACATCGAAACGTTCGGTACTGTAGCTATTTTACCTCGAAGAATCGTTTCAACCACCAGACTTGGAAGATACCTTCACCAACCAGAACTAACATCTGGAAGATGCTCCACCACTTGACTCTGCCGTTTGTGCTCTCTGCTGTGTTTCGATGAGTTCTCTCGCGCACTACAATGTATGATTGTTCATCCTTCACTTGAGCAAGGAGCTCGGACAATTGTCGAACTATCATCGATGGTAAGCTTCAAATATTTTTGATGTGACGAATGGTTTAACTACCTTCTGCCTCTAGAGGATCCGATGGAGCTTCAGCCTCTGGTACATAGACAATGCCGTGAACATTGAAAGATACGTCCTTGCTAGTTGCCGACCAATGCTCATTGCTGAAGCAGTATAAGTATTTGCCATCGTGATTGGCAGTAAAGGAGTGATCCCCATTAGATACAGCTCTTTCATGTGCCTCATATCCGTTGGCAGGGTTTTGAATCTAAATTCCAATTAGTACCAGTACCACAACAGAAACACGCCAAATGTGCGAGCTTGACTTCAGCCTTACTCACCCAAAAGTCAATATCCAAATTGCCAGCACTGCCAAACTCTCTATCTCCAACTTGGAATGTGACCGTCATTTTATCATCTTTGTGAAGTTGTTCGTGAAAGCACTCTCTGCCATGAGCTGCAAGTTGAATATTATGAGCTACAGCAGCCCCAAAAAGACTGCTGACTGTCAAAAGGATCGCTGGAGTTGAGAAGCGCATGTTGACTGTGTGAATAAGAAGGTCGCTGGTTGAAACTTTGGGGATTCGTGATATGGAGAAGTGAGAATAGGTAGTTCCGAGGACCTATATGAATGAATATGGTGCTAATAATTCACCAAATCCTGTTGTACTAAGGTAATTGATTCACAATCGAAGTCGCAGATGAATAATTGTTCTGTATTTCTCCTTTATTCAAAGATTCATCAATCTATATTGATATCACAAGCTTTCCGACTTCTGGATTACCCCAAATTAAATTATTATTGCCAGATGGTCAATTGCAGGTGGAGAGCAATAAAGTTAACAACAGCCTTAAATATCTGGATCAATCAAAGTTATTAGAGACTCTGATAGGCTAGAGTGATTGCTTTTAGCGTCAAAACTTCCGAAAGAACAGAGTCTCTAATCAACCGCCCGCCGCTGTCCCCTTCTCCTTCCCAAGCACACCCCCATCTTTTTGTCAACCCAAAAACATCTCGCTAATAACTTCAATTCCATCTCCACTCGGTCATTGTATTGATCTCAACAATAAGGGAAATTGTAAGTATTGATGCCGTCCTTTTCATTTATATCTTCATCAATCCAGATAGCCTTCTTGGTAGCCCTTGAAAGTGTGGCAAGTCTTCTTCAACGGCGCAGCGCGTGCCCATTCACCGATCCAGTTCCAAAGAACTTCCAGAAATATACCAAAAACGCAGGTGTCCTTTGTTCAGAACGGCAGCCTATTCTCTATTCGATCAAGGATCTCACACCGACATGTGGCTCCACTAAGAAACTGTCCTTTGGGTTCATATTCATATAAACAACTTGCATCTATCGCGCAGTCGCTAATATCTGTGCTTCCCGATTAGAATCATTTTCCAAGCAAAAAAGCCAAATCCATATCCACCCTCTACACACAATCTCTAAATCGCAATCATGGGTTTGACATTCTCGAAGTTATTTGACCGTCTCTGGGGAAAGAAGGAGATGAGAATCTTGATGGTCGGTTTGGATGCTGCTGGTAAAACTACAATTCTGTATAAGCTTAAGCTTGGTGAAATTGTTACAACTATCCCAACCATCGGTACGTACCCATTCATCGATTTTACTATCACCAGCAAACTATGAGATCATCACTAACTCTATTCTTATAGGCTTTAACGTCGAGACTGTCGAGTACAAGAACATTCAATTTACCGTGTGGGATGTTGGTGGACAAGACAAGATTAGACCTCTGTGGAGACATTACTTCCAGAACACTCAGGGTATCATTTTCGTTGTAGACAGCAACGATCGTGATCGTGTGGTTGAGGCTCGTGAGGAATTGCAGAGAATGTTGAATGAGGACGAACTTAGAGATGCTATTCTTTTGGTCTTTGCCAACAAACAAGATTTGCCAGTCAGTACATTGGAATTCGACATTTGCATACGATGACTAATCTGAAATTATAGAATGCCATGAACGCAGCAGAAATTACAGATAAATTGGGCCTCCACAGCTTGAGACAACGCGCCTGGGTACGTATAATGACTGTTTCTCATGGTATCCCTGCTAATATATTCTTAGTACATTCAATCTACTTGCGCTACATCTGGAGATGGTCTGTACGAAGGATTGGAATGGCTCGCCACGACTCTCCGCAAGACTGGTCACAACTAAGTACAACATCGATACTCAACCTTTATACCACGATTGTGTTTGCAAGATACTACAAAACCAATCGAAACGTCCATATCTCCACCGCTTCTCCAAATTGGTCATTGGTGCATCCCTCAAACTTATTCTTGTGTCTTCAGCGGTCCACATCAATGAGAGGCGCAAGGGTGGTAACTGTATGATGATTTAAGCACTTAACGTCTTATCATGGCTATGAATCTCGTTTACGCTATGATTCCGCGGGGCTTCCTCTTTGTTTTTTGCGTGCGTTTTCTGGTGTCATCCATTTTCTACGTTCTGTTTCTTGCCATCTCTTGTGTGCAGCATGGTATACAAAAAGCAGAAGTTAGATGGGAGATGATGGTAGTCTAGTCCGGAATTGATCTCACATTAGAAGATAATTTTTTGATAATATTTGATGTTACGCATGGCCCTTTATATAGTATGGTGATTTGGTGATTTGATTTTGTGTACTTTATGATATATGAAACAATTTTATGAGTGAATACAAAGCTGTGTTATATTGATCAGCCAAGAGTCAAGAGTAGATGGAGATAGCAAGTGCTCAAAGTCAAAGATTCTGTAGGAGGATTTGGCTTGAAATCATGGATAAGGTTGTTATTTAGTATCTGAGAGTCGGGGTTGGTGTTAACTGTTCAGTAGGTGTTTGGATAATTAAGCAGTACAAGTTCCATGCCTTGGTAGGGCCATACTACGTACTTTTGCGTGTGTTGAACAAACAACACGACTGACTCATTAAATGACGTGGGGGTCAGAAAACATGACTCGGATATTTGAAAGTCTAGGGAAATTTTGTCGTTAGATATCTAGGTAGGTATCTAGGTATGTATTTGATGTTGATGTTGATGTTCATGATCTGGATAGAGGTTATCTATTAATTATACGAAGCTTGATAAATCGTAATCATATGGAAAAGAAAGAAGGGTATGGGTTTGTGTAGAGTGGTGCAGTGATTTCCTGGTGGTATTGTGTATGGACTGGTGGACTTTTACCTCGGCGCTGTGAGTAGGAAATTGTTGTTATACATACCTAGGTAGGTAAGATAGATGGTTTTGAATCTAGAATTTCATGTTTTGATATCTCTATATTTATATCTCGATAGTTTCTCCTAGAAGATGAAAATTGCCCGTATTTCTTCTGTTGAGAAGTGAGTAGTGATGGGAGGGTAGATAAGTTAAGGAAATTGTAGTATCTTGATCTTGATTGTTTATTTGTTATATATATATATATATGGATATCAGACTAATAATGATATTACTCAATTGCAAATCCTGGGCATAAGATTCTTATTTCCTTGTAATTTTCTGATCTTGTGATAGGATCTTGTTATTATACCCATATCTGTCTATACTTATATCTTTACCCGCTTAAACATATCATTTCATCAATAATTTACTACCTACCTAGGTATATACGATTATCTCGAGTTCTGTATTTATTTTAGAGTTGTAGGAGCAAGGGCCCGCGGAGGAAGATGTGCTTCCCCGGGATTGTGAAATTGAATTTAGAAGAGGGTTTTTGTTATTCGAGGGACAATACTGGGATAGTAGTGAGGAGCTGCTAGTTACTAGGATATGTGCGGACAAGCATGATGAAGGGAGAGGGTTTAGTAGATCGATTTGTAAATGGAAGGAAGTATTATCTATTTTAAGTTCTAGAAAGCATTGGTATCAATCCAGGAAACCAACGGAAGCCCATCCAATATCTAGAATCAACACTCCATGACAGTAAGGCTGCGATGTACCAAATATATCGTACCAATGCACACATTGAAATTTATTTCAATAGTATCAACTTCCCAATTTTATAACCTCTATGTCGTATCTACATATCTTTTTGCTCTCCTACTGGGCTCATCAACTTGCCCTTCTCAATTGCACTTCGTACGTTGTCGATACACCAGACCTCCATCTTGGTTTGAGTCTCGACAGTATACTATGACACGAACATTAGTCTCATGTGATCTAAAACAATAGAGGAAGAAATATGACTTACTGTTCCCATATGTGGTATCAACATGACATGTGGGTTGTCAATCAATCCTTGATGAACCTTTGGCTCCTCTTCGAAAACATCTAAACCTGCTGACCAGACTTGACCAGATTCAAGTGCCTTCACCAAAGCATCTTCATTCATTACTGCACCTCTGGCTGTGTTGGTGATGACAACACCCTTCTTCATTTTCTTGAATTCCTCAGTGGAAATGATGTGGCGAGTGTTTTTCTATTATACTGTTAGACTAGGAACCTTTAACCTATGACTACGCTAAAAACTTACGTTCAAAGGCAAATTCAAGGATAGAACATCACTGGTAGCCAGTAATTCATCAAAGCTAACGTATTTAGCACCTCCGCTCAATTCTTCCGAAAGTTTTGTACGGTTGTGATATTGACAGGTCATGCCGAAAGCAGTTGCCTTCTTCATGAGATTTCGTCCGATACCACCCATTCCCAAGATACCGAGGACTTTGCCTTGAGGATCGTGACCAAGAGGTGGTGCTGAAGTCCCCTTCCATTGGTTCTTTCTCAAAGCCATCATTGCTACGCATCGTTAGCAAACTATTTTACTGTTTAGAAGACTATAAACGAACAAGTATTAAACCCTCTCAATGCTCCCAAAATGAGAAACATGTTGGTATCAGCCGTAGCATCACCCCTACCCAGTCGGAACATTCGAAACTCGAATATCGCGTGCGGTACATGCA